>NC_138124.1:8280129-8617758 GCF_964146895.1 Miniopterus schreibersii
GCTTGCTCCTTCAAGGTCTTTGTAGAAACGTGTGTTTTCACTGCTGGAATACGTTTTGGGATTCATTGTTTCAATCTCTTGCAAGCTTCATGTTGTTTCTTACACAATGTGGAAATACAAGGAGTATGTTTCCCAAATCACTTGGAAATCAGGAAAACGCACACTGCATCACTCTTGCTCAAACACCCTCTTTCACCTAATGCGTTGAGAACATTCAAGAAAGTAGAAAAGAAGGGCATTTTGCAGTGAATTTCAAACGGGCATGTACAAAAAATCATTTCTATCGGTTGCAGAGTGCAAAAGCATGATTGACTTCATGTTCTCGAAGAAACCCTTACATTTCCAAGTGACCTGAATTAGGACTTTCCCAAACAGATGTGTTTGCGTGTCTGTGGCGAATGGAGCTCTAAGTTGTGTATTCAGTGCTGGAGAGTGATACACTCTACACAGAATACACAGCGATTTGAGAGCACCAACATGCTTAACACTGATACTGCTACAAGGTGTGTGTAGCATGGCGAATGAAGGCTTGTCATTTCAAAGAAAGAAGAGGAAACCAAAATCCAGGTAGTGAAACGAGCACACCAGTATGGGAGATGTGCATGTGTACAGTTTCAAGCAGCAGCTCTTTGTGGACACTTGGAAACAGCGCTGTGAAAAAATTTCGTACGAAGCGGGATTTGGCCAAAGTTGAAAGACCTTCCAAAACCAACCCTAAAGAACTTAGCCAAAGAATGAATGTTGCAATGAGCTCCTGCAGGAAAGGTGCTTCTATGACACAACCCCCGAGCAGGTAGCTACATTCTGCACAGTACAAAACGCATATGAATTCCAGGCTGAAAACTCACTCCAGAAGGATGAAATGCATGTGTTTCTCTCTGAAAGAACACTCAGCCACCAGGCTTTTGCCTGCTCCTTCAAGGTCTTTGTAGAAACGTGTGTTTTCACTGCTGGAATACGTTTTGGGATTCATTGTTTCAATCTCTTGCAAGCTTCATGTTGTTTCTTACACAATGTGGAAATACAAGGAGTATGTTTCCCAAATCACTTGAAAATCAGGAAAACGCACACTGCATCACTCTTGCTCAAACACGCTCTTTCACCTAATGCGTTGAGAACATTCAAGAAAGTAGAAAAGAAGGGCATTTTGCAGTGAATTTCAGACGGGCATGTACAAAAAGTCATTTCTATCGGTAGCAGAGTGCAAAAGCATGATTGACTTCAAGTTCTTGAAGAAACCCTTACATTTCCAAGTGACCTGAATTAGGACTTTCCCCAAAAGATGTGTTTGCGTGTCTGTGGCGAATGGAGCTCTAAGTTGTGTATTTAGTATTGTAGAGTGATTCACTCTTCACAGGATACACAGCGTTTTGAGAGCACCAACATGCTTAACACTGATACTGCTACAAGGTGTGTGTAGCATGGCGAATGAAGGCTTGTTATTTCAAATAAAGAAGAGGAAACCAAAATCCAGGTAGTGAAACGAGCACACCAGTATGGGAGATGTGCATGTGTACAGTTTCAAGCAGCAGCTCTTTGTGGACACTTGGAAACAGCGCTGTGAAAAAATTTCGTACGAAGCGGGATTTGGCCAAAGTTGAAAGACCTTCCAAAACCAACCCTAAAGAACTTAGCCAAACAATGAATGTTGCAATGAGCTCCTGCAGGAAAGGTGCTTCTATGACACAACCCCCGAGCAGGTAGCTACATTCTGCACAGTACAAAACGCAGATGAATTCCAGGCTGAAAACTCACTCCAGAAGGATGAAATGCATGTGTTTCTCTCTGAAAGAACACTCAGCCACCAGGCTTTTGCTTGCTCCTTCAAGGTCTTTGTAGAAACGTGTGTTTTCACTGCTGGAATACGTTTTGGGATTCATTGTTTCAACCTCTTGCAAGCTTCATGTTGTTTCTTACACAATGTGGAAATACAAGGAGTATGTTTCCCAAATCACTTGAAAATCAGGAAAACGCACACTGCATCACTCTTGCTCAAACACGCTCTTTCACCTAATGCGTTGAGAACATTCAAGAAAGTAGAAAAGAAGGGCATTTTGCAGTGAATTTCAGACGGGCATGTACAAAAAATCATTTCTATCGGTTGCAGAGTGCAAAAGCATGATTGACTTCATGTTCTCGAAGAAACCCTTACATTTCCAAGTGACCTGAATTAGGACTTTCCCAAAAAGATGTGTTTGCGTGTCTGTGGCGAATGGAGCTCTAAGTTGTGTATTCAGTGCTGGAGAGTGATACACTCTACACAGAATACACAGCGATTTGAGAGCACCAACATGCTTAACACTGATACTGCTACAAGGTGTGTGTAGCATGGCGAATGAAGGCTTGTCATTTCAAAGAAAGAAGAGGAAACCAAAATCCAGGTAGTGAAACGAGCACACCAGTATGGGAGATGTGCATGTGTACAGTTTCAAGCAGCAGCTCTTTGTGGACACTTGGAAACAGCGCTGTGAAAAAATTTCGTACGAAGCGGGATTTGGCCAAAGTTGAAAGACCTTCCAAAACCAACCCTAAAGAACTTAGCCAAACAATGAATGTTGCAATGAGCTCCTGCAGGAAAGGTGCTTCTATGACACAACCCCCGAGCAGGTAGCTACATTCTGCACAGTACAAAACGCAGATGAATTCCAGGCTGAAAACTCACTCCAGAAGGATGAAATGCATGTGTTTCTCTCTGAAAGAACACTCAGCCACCAGGCTTTTGCTTGCTCCTTCAAGGTCTTTGTAGAAACGTGTGTTTTCACTGCTGGAATACGTTTTGGGATTCATTGTTTCAATCTCTTGCAAGCTTCATGTTGTTTCTTACACAATGTGGAAATACAAGGAGTATGTTTCCCAAATCACTTGAAAATCAGGAAAACGCACACTGCATCACTCTTGCTCAAACACGCTCTTTCACCTAATGCGTTGAGAACATTCAAGAAAGTAGAAAAGAAGGGCATTTTGCAGTGAATTTCAAACGGGCATGTACAAAAAATCATTTCTATCGGTTGCAGAGTGCAAAAGCATGATTGACTTCATGTTCTCGAAGAAACCCTTACATTTCCAAGTGACCTGAATTAGGACTTTCCCAAAAAGATGTGTTTGCGTGTCTGTGGCGAATGGAGCTCTAAGTTGTGTATTCAGTGCTGGAGAGTGATACACTCTACACAGAATACACAGCGATTTGAGAGCACCAACATGCTTAACACTGATACTGCTACAAGGTGTGTGTAGCATGGCGAATGAAGGCTTGTCATTTCAAAGAAAGAAGAGGAAACAAAAATCCAGGTAGTGAAACGAGCACACCAGTATGGGAGATGTGCATGTGTACAGTTTCAAGCAGCAGCTCTTTGTGGACACTTGGAAACAGCGCTGTGAAAAAATTTCGTACGAAGCGGGATTTGGCCAAAGTTGAAAGACCTTCCAAAACCAACCCTAAAGAACTTAGCCAAAGAATGAATGTTGCAATGAGCTCCTGCAGGAAAGGTGCTTCTATGACACAACCCCCGAGCAGGTAGCTACATTCTGCACAGTACAAAACGCATATGAATTCCAGGCTGAAAGCTCACTCCAGAAGGATGAAATGCATATGTTTCTCTCTGAAAGAACACTCAGCCACCAGGCTTTTGCTTGCTCCTTCAAGGTCTTTGTAGAAACGTGTGTTTTCACTGCTGGAATACGTTTTGGGATTCATTGTTTCAATCTCTTGCAAGCTTCATGTTGTTTCTTACACAATGTGGAAATACAAGGAGTATGTTTCCCAAATCACTTGAAAATCAGGAAAACGCACACTGCATCACTCTTGCTCAAACACGCTCTTTCACCTAATGCGTTGAGAACATTCAAGAAAGTAGAAAAGAAGGGCATTTTGCAGTGAATTTCAGACGGGCATGTACAAAAAATCATTTCTATCGGTTGCAGAGTGCAAAAGCATGATTGACTTCATGTTCTCGAGGAAACCCTTACATTTCCAAGTGACCTGAATTAGGACTTTCCCAAAAAGATGTGTTTCCGTGTCTGTGGCGAATGGAGCTCTAAGTTGTGTATTCAGTGCTGGAGAGTGATACACTCTACACAGAATACACAGCGATTTGAGAGCACCAACATGCTTAACACTGATACTGCTAAAAGGTGTGTGTAGCATGGCGAATGAAGGCTTGTCATTTCAAAGAAAGAAGAGGAAACCAAAATCCAGGTAGTGAAACGAGCACACCAGTATGGGAGATGTGCATGTGTACAGTTTCAAGCAGCAGCTCTTTGTGGACACTTGGAAACAGCGCTGTGAAAAAATTTCGTACGAAGCGGGATTTGGCCAAAGTTGAAAGACCTTCCAAAACCAACCCTAAAGAACTTAGCCAAACAATGAATGTTGCAATGAGCTCCTGCAGGAAAGGTGCTTCTATGACACAACCCCCGAGCAGGTAGCTACATTCTGCACAGTACAAAACGCATATGAATTCCAGGCTGAAAACTCACTCCAGAAGGATGAAATGCATGTGTTTCTCTCTGAAAGAACACTCAGCCACCAGGCTTTTGCTTGCTCCTTCAAGGTCTTTGTAGAAACGTGTGTTTTCACTGCTGGAATACGTTTTGGGATTCATTGTTTCAATCTCTTGCAAGCTTCATGTTGTTTCTTACACAATGTGGAAATACAAGGAGTATGTTTCCCAAATCACTTGGAAATCAGGAAAACGCACACTGCATCACTCTTGCTCAAACACCCTCTTTCACCTAATGCGTTGAGAACATTCAAGAAAGTAGAAAAGAAGGGCATTTTGCAGTGAATTTCAAACGGGCATGTACAAAAAATCATTTCTATCGGTTGCAGAGTGCAAAAGCATGATTGACTTCATGTTCTCGAAGAAACCCTTACATTTCCAAGTGACCTGAATTAGGACTTTCCCAAAAAGATGTGTTTGCGTGTCTGTGGCGAATGGAGCTCTAAGTTGTGTATTCAGTGCTGGAGAGTGATACACTCTACACAGAATACACAGCGATTTGAGAGCACCAACATGCTTAACACTGATACTGCTACAAGGTGTGTGTAGCATGGCGAATGAAGGCTTGTCATTTCAAAGAAAGAAGAGGAAACAAAAATCCAGGTAGTGAAACGAGCACACCAGTATGGGAGATGTGCATGTGTACAGTTTCAAGCAGCAGCTCTTTGTGGACACTTGGAAACAGCGCTGTGAAAAAATTTCGTACGAAGCGGGATTTGGCCAAAGTTGAAAGACCTTCCAAAACCAACCCTAAAGAACTTAGCCAAACAATGAATGTTGCAATGAGCTCCTGCAGGAAAGGTGCTTCTATGACACAACCCCCGAGCAGGTAGCTACATTCTGCACAGTACAAAACGCATATGAATTCCAGGCTGAAAACTCACTCCAGAAGGATGAAATGCATGTGTTTCTCTCTGAAAGAACACTCAGCCACCAGGCTTTTGCTTGCTCCTTCAAGGTCTTTGTAGAAACGTGTGTTTTCACTGCTGGAATACGTTTTGGGATTCATTGTTTCAATCTCTTGCAAGCTTCATGTTGTTTCTTACACAATGTGGAAATACAAGGAGTATGTTTCCCAAATCACTTGGAAATCAGGAAAACGCACACTGCATCACTCTTGCTCAAACACCCTCTTTCACCTAATGCGTTGAGAACATTCAAGAAAGTAGAAAAGAAGGGCATTTTGCAGTGAATTTCAAACGGGCATGTACAAAAAATCATTTCTATCGGTTGCAGAGTGCAAAAGCATGATTGACTTCATGTTCTCGAAGAAACCCTTACATTTCCAAGTGACCTGAATTAGGACTTTCCCAAACAGATGTGTTTGCGTGTCTGTGGCGAATGGAGCTCTAAGTTGTGTATTCAGTGCTGGAGAGTGATACACTCTACACAGAATACACAGCGATTTGAGAGCACCAACATGCTTAACACTGATACTGCTACAAGGTGTGTGTAGCATGGCGAATGAAGGCTTGTCATTTCAAAGAAAGAAGAGGAAACCAAAATCCAGGTAGTGAAACGAGCACACCAGTATGGGAGATGTGCATGTGTACAGTTTCAAGCAGCAGCTCTTTGTGGACACTTGGAAACAGCGCTGTGAAAAAATTTCGTACGAAGCGGGATTTGGCCAAAGTTGAGAGACCTTCCAAAACCAACCCTAAAGAACTTAGCCAAAGAATGAATGTTGCAATGAGCTCCTGCAGGAAAGGTGCTTCTATGACACAACCCCCGAGCAGGTAGCTACATTCTGCACAGTACAAAACGCATATGAATTCCAGGCTGAAAACTCACTCCAGAAGGATGAAATGCATGTGTTTCTCTCTGAAAGAACACTCAGCCACCAGGCTTTTGCCTGCTCCTTCAAGGTCTTTGTAGAAACGTGTGTTTTCACTGCTGGAATACGTTTTGGGATTCATTGTTTCAATCTCTTGCAAGCTTCATGTTGTTTCTTACACAATGTGGAAATACAAGGAGTATGTTTCCCAAATCACTTGAAAATCAGGAAAACGCACACTGCATCACTCTTGCTCAAACACGCTCTTTCACCTAATGCGTTGAGAACATTCAAGAAAGTAGAAAAGAAGGGCATTTTGCAGTGAATTTCAGACGGGCATGTACAAAAAGTCATTTCTATCGGTAGCAGAGTGCAAAAGCATGATTGACTTCAAGTTCTTGAAGAAACCCTTACATTTCCAAGTGACCTGAATTAGGACTTTCCCCAAAAGATGTGTTTGCGTGTCTGTGGCGAATGGAGCTCTAAGTTGTGTATTTAGTATTGTAGAGTGATTCACTCTTCACAGGATACACAGCGTTTTGAGAGCACCAACATGCTTAACACTGATACTGCTACAAGGTGTGTGTAGCATGGCGAATGAAGGCTTGTTATTTCAAATAAAGAAGAGGAAACCAAAATCCAGGTAGTGAAACGAGCACACCAGTATGGGAGATGTGCATGTGTACAGTTTCAAGCAGCAGCTCTTTGTGGACACTTGGAAACAGCGCTGTGAAAAAATTTCGTACGAAGCGGGATTTGGCCAAAGTTGAAAGACCTTCCAAAACCAACCCTAAAGAACTTAGCCAAACAATGAATGTTGCAATGAGCTCCTGCAGGAAAGGTGCTTCTATGACACAACCCCCGAGCAGGTAGCTACATTCTGCACAGTACAAAACGCAGATGAATTCCAGGCTGAAAACTCACTCCAGAAGGATGAAATGCATGTGTTTCTCTCTGAAAGAACACTCAGCCACCAGGCTTTTGCTTGCTCCTTCAAGGTCTTTGTAGAAACGTGTGTTTTCACTGCTGGAATACGTTTTGGGATTCATTGTTTCAACCTCTTGCAAGCTTCATGTTGTTTCTTACACAATGTGGAAATACAAGGAGTATGTTTCCCAAATCACTTGAAAATCAGGAAAACGCACACTGCATCACTCTTGCTCAAACACGCTCTTTCACCTAATGCGTTGAGAACATTCAAGAAAGTAGAAAAGAAGGGCATTTTGCAGTGAATTTCAGACGGGCATGTACAAAAAATCATTTCTATCGGTTGCAGAGTGCAAAAGCATGATTGACTTCATGTTCTCGAAGAAACCCTTACATTTCCAAGTGACCTGAATTAGGACTTTCCCAAAAAGATGTGTTTCCGTGTCTGTGGCGAATGGAGCTCTAAGTTGTGTATTCAGTGCTGGAGAGTGATACACTCTACACAGAATACACAGCGATTTGAGAGCACCAACATGCTTAACACTGATACTGCTACGAGGTGTGTGTAGCATGGCGAATGAAGGCTTGTCATTTCAAAGAAAGAAGAGGAAACCAAAATCCAGGTAGTGAAACGAGCACACCAGTATGGGAGATGTGCATGTGTACAGTTTCAAACAGCAGCTCTTTGTGGACACTTGGAAACAGCGCTGTGAAAAAATTTCGTACGAAGCGGGATTTGGCCAAAGTTGAAAGACCTTCCAAAACCAACCCTAAAGAACTTAGCCAAACAATGAATGTTGCAATGAGCTCCTGCAGGAAAGGTGCTTCTATGACACAACCCCCGAGCAGGTAGCTACATTCTGCACAGTACAAAACGCAGATGAATTCCAGGCTGAAAACTCACTCCAGAAGGATGAAATGCATGTGTTTCTCTCTGAAAGAACACTCAGCCACCAGGCTTTTGCTTGCTCCTTCAAGGTCTTTGTAGAAACGTGTGTTTTCACTGCTGGAATACGTTTTGGGATTCATTGTTTCAATCTCTTGCAAGCTTCATGTTGTTTCTTACACAATGTGGAAATACAAGGAGTATGTTTCCCAAATCACTTGAAAATCAGGAAAACGCACACTGCATCACTCTTGCTCAAACACGCTCTTTCACCTAATGCGTTGAGAACATTCAAGAAAGTAGAAAAGAAGGGCATTTTGCAGTGAATTTCAAACGGGCATGTACAAAAAATCATTTCTATCGGTTGCAGAGTGCAAAAGCATGATTGACTTCATGTTCTCGAAGAAACCCTTACATTTCCAAGTGACCTGAATTAGGACTTTCCCAAAAAGATGTGTTTGCGTGTCTGTGGCGAATGGAGCTCTAAGTTGTGTATTCAGTGCTGGAGAGTGATACACTCTACACAGAATACACAGCGATTTGAGAGCACCAACATGCTTAACACTGATACTGCTACAAGGTGTGTGTAGCATGGCGAATGAAGGCTTGTCATTTCAAAGAAAGAAGAGGAAACAAAAATCCAGGTAGTGAAACGAGCACACCAGTATGGGAGATGTGCATGTGTACAGTTTCAAGCAGCAGCTCTTTGTGGACACTTGGAAACAGCGCTGTGAAAAAATTTCGTACGAAGCGGGATTTGGCCAAAGTTGAAAGACCTTCCAAAACCAACCCTAAAGAACTTAGCCAAAGAATGAATGTTGCAATGAGCTCCTGCAGGAAAGGTGCTTCTATGACACAACCCCCGAGCAGGTAGCTACATTCTGCACAGTACAAAACGCATATGAATTCCAGGCTGAAAACTCACTCCAGAAGGATGAAATGCATATGTTTCTCTCTGAAAGAACACTCAGCCACCAGGCTTTTGCTTGCTCCTTCAAGGTCTTTGTAGAAACGTGTGTTTTCACTGCTGGAATACGTTTTGGGATTCATTGTTTCAATCTCTTGCAAGCTTCATGTTGTTTCTTACACAATGTGGAAATACAAGGAGTATGTTTCCCAAATCACTTGAAAATCAGGAAAACGCACACTGCATCACTCTTGCTCAAACACGCTCTTTCACCTAATGCGTTGAGAACATTCAAGAAAGTAGAAAAGAAGGGCATTTTGCAGTGAATTTCAGACGGGCATGTACAAAAAATCATTTCTATCGGTTGCAGAGTGCAAAAGCATGATTGACTTCATGTTCTCGAGGAAACCCTTACATTTCCAAGTGACCTGAATTAGGACTTTCCCAAAAAGATGTGTTTCCGTGTCTGTGGCGAATGGAGCTCTAAGTTGTGTATTCAGTGCTGGAGAGTGATACACTCTACACAGAATACACAGCGATTTGAGAGCACCAACATGCTTAACACTGATACTGCTAAAAGGTGTGTGTAGCATGGCGAATGAAGGCTTGTCATTTCAAAGAAAGAAGAGGAAACCAAAATCCAGGTAGTGAAACGAGCACACCAGTATGGGAGATGTGCATGTGTACAGTTTCAAGCAGCAGCTCTTTGTGGACACTTGGAAACAGCGCTGTGAAAAAATTTCGTACGAAGCGGGATTTGGCCAAAGTTGAAAGACCTTCCAAAACCAACCCTAAAGAACTTAGCCAAACAATGAATGTTGCAATGAGCTCCTGCAGGAAAGGTGCTTCTATGACACAACCCCCGAGCAGGTAGCTACATTCTGCACAGTACAAAACGCATATGAATTCCAGGCTGAAAACTCACTCCAGAAGGATGAAATGCATGTGTTTCTCTCTGAAAGAACACTCAGCCACCAGGCTTTTGCTTGCTCCTTCAAGGTCTTTGTAGAAACGTGTGTTTTCACTGCTGGAATACGTTTTGGGATTCATTGTTTCAATCTCTTGCAAGCTTCATGTTGTTTCTTACACAATGTGGAAATACAAGGAGTATGTTTCCCAAATCACTTGGAAATCAGGAAAACGCACACTGCATCACTCTTGCTCAAACACCCTCTTTCACCTAATGCGTTGAGAACATTCAAGAAAGTAGAAAAGAAGGGCATTTTGCAGTGAATTTCAAACGGGCATGTACAAAAAATCATTTCTATCGGTTGCAGAGTGCAAAAGCATGATTGACTTCATGTTCTCGAAGAAACCCTTACATTTCCAAGTGACCTGAATTAGGACTTTCCCAAAAAGATGTGTTTGCGTGTCTGTGGCGAATGGAGCTCTAAGTTGTGTATTCAGTGCTGGAGAGTGATACACTCTACACAGAATACACAGCGATTTGAGAGCACCAACATGCTTAACACTGATACTGCTACAAGGTGTGTGTAGCATGGCGAATGAAGGCTTGTCATTTCAAAGAAAGAAGAGGAAACAAAAATCCAGGTAGTGAAACGAGCACACCAGTATGGGAGATGTGCATGTGTACAGTTTCAAGCAGCAGCTCTTTGTGGACACTTGGAAACAGCGCTGTGAAAAAATTTCGTACGAAGCGGGATTTGGCCAAAGTTGAAAGACCTTCCAAAACCAACCCTAAAGAACTTAGCCAAACAATGAATGTTGCAATGAGCTCCTGCAGGAAAGGTGCTTCTATGACACAACCCCCGAGCAGGTAGCTACATTCTGCACAGTACAAAACGCATATGAATTCCAGGCTGAAAACTCACTCCAGAAGGATGAAATGCATGTGTTTCTCTCTGAAAGAACACTCAGCCACCAGGCTTTTGCTTGCTCCTTCAAGGTCTTTGTAGAAACGTGTGTTTTCACTGCTGGAATACGTTTTGGGATTCATTGTTTCAATCTCTTGCAAGCTTCATGTTGTTTCTTACACAATGTGGAAATACAAGGAGTATGTTTCCCAAATCACTTGGAAATCAGGAAAACGCACACTGCATCACTCTTGCTCAAACACCCTCTTTCACCTAATGCGTTGAGAACATTCAAGAAAGTAGAAAAGAAGGGCATTTTGCAGTGAATTTCAAACGGGCATGTACAAAAAATCATTTCTATCGGTTGCAGAGTGCAAAAGCATGATTGACTTCATGTTCTCGAAGAAACCCTTACATTTCCAAGTGACCTGAATTAGGACTTTCCCAAAAAGATGTGTTTGCGTGTCTGTGGCGAATGGAGCTCTAAGTTGTGTATTCAGTGCTGGAGAGTGATACACTCTACACAGAATACACAGCGATTTGAGAGCACCAACATGCTTAACACTGATACTGCTACAAGGTGTGTGTAGCATGGCGAATGAAGGCTTGTCATTTCAAAGAAAGAAGAGGAAACAAAAATCCAGGTAGTGAAACGAGCACACCAGTATGGGAGATGTGCATGTGTACAGTTTCAAGCAGCAGCTCTTTGTGGACACTTGGAAACAGCGCTGTGAAAAAATTTCGTACGAAGCGGGATTTGGCCAAAGTTGAAAGACCTTCCAAAACCAACCCTAAAGAACTTAGCCAAAGAATGAATGTTGCAATGAGCTCCTGCAGGAAAGGTGCTTCTATGACACAACCCCCGAGCAGGTAGCTACATTCTGCACAGTACAAAACGCATATGAATTCCAGGCTGAAAACTCACTCCAGAAGGATGAAATGCATATGTTTCTCTCTGAAAGAACACTCAGCCACCAGGCTTTTGCTTGCTCCTTCAAGGTCTTTGTAGAAACGTGTGTTTTCACTGCTGGAATACGTTTTGGGATTCATTGTTTCAATCTCTTGCAAGCTTCATGTTGTTTCTTACACAATGTGGAAATACAAGGAGTATGTTTCCCAAATCACTTGAAAATCAGGAAAACGCACACTGCATCACTCTTGCTCAAACACGCTCTTTCACCTAATGCGTTGAGAACATTCAAGAAAGTAGAAAAGAAGGGCATTTTGCAGTGAATTTCAGACGGGCATGTACAAAAAATCATTTCTATCGGTTGCAGAGTGCAAAAGCATGATTGACTTCATGTTCTCGAGGAAACCCTTACATTTCCAAGTGACCTGAATTAGGACTTTCCCAAAAAGATGTGTTTCCGTGTCTGTGGCGAATGGAGCTCTAAGTTGTGTATTCAGTGCTGGAGAGTGATACACTCTACACAGAATACACAGCGATTTGAGAGCACCAACATGCTTAACACTGATACTGCTACAAGGTGTGTGTAGCATGGCGAATGAAGGCTTGTCATTTCAAAGAAAGAAGAGGAAACCAAAATCCAGGTAGTGAAACGAGCACACCAGTATGGGAGATGTGCATGTGTACAGTTTCAAGCAGCAGCTCTTTGTGGACACTTGGAAACAGCGCTGTGAAAAAATTTCGTACGAAGCGGGATTTGGCCAAAGTTGAAAGACCTTCCAAAACCAACCCTAAAGAACTTAGCCAAACAATGAATGTTGCAATGAGCTCCTGCAGGAAAGGTGCTTCTATGACACAACCCCCGAGCAGGTAGCTACATTCTGCACAGTACAAAACGCAGATGAATTCCAGGCTGAAAACTCACTCCAGAAGGATGAAATGCATGTGTTTCTCTCTGAAAGAACACTCAGCCACCAGGCTTTTGCTTGCTCCTTCAAGGTCTTTGTAGAAACGTGTGTTTTCACTGCTGGAATACGTTTTGGGATTCATTGTTTCAATCTCTTGCAAGCTTCATGTTGTTTCTTACACAATGTGGAAATACAAGGAGTATGTTTCCCAAATCACTTGGAAATCAGGAAAACGCACACTGCATCACTCTTGCTCAAACACCCTCTTTCACCTAATGCGTTGAGAACATTCAAGAAAGTAGAAAAGAAGGGCATTTTGCAGTGAATTTCAAACCGGCATGTACAAAAAATCATTTCTATCGGTTGCAGAGTGCAAAAGCATGATTGACTTCATGTTCTCGAAGAAACCCTTACATTTCCAAGTGACCTGAATTAGGACTTTCCCAAAAAGATGTGTTTGCGTGTCTGTGGCGAATGGAGCTCTAAGTTGTGTATTCAGTGCTGGAGAGTGATACACTCTACACAGAATACACAGCGATTTGAGAGCACCAACATGCTTAACACTGATACTGCTACAAGGTGTGTGTAGCATGGCGAATGAAGGCTTGTCATTTCAAAGAAAGAAGAGGAAACAAAAATCCAGGTAGTGAAACGAGCACACCAGTATGGGAGATGTGCATGTGTACAGTTTCAAGCAGCAGCTCTTTGTGGACACTTGGAAACAGCGCTGTGAAAAAATTTCGTACGAAGCGGGATTTGGCCAAAGTTGAAAGACCTTCCAAAACCAACCCTAAAGAACTTAGCCAAAGAATGAATGTTGCAATGAGCTCCTGCAGGAAAGGTGCTTCTATGACACAACCCCCGAGCAGGTAGCTACATTCTGCACAGTACAAAACGCATATGAATTCCAGGCTGAAAACTCACTCCAGAAGGATGAAATGCATGTGTTTCTCTCTGAAAGAACACTCAGCCACCAGGCTTTTGCTTGCTCCTTCAAGGTCTTTGTAGAAACGTGTGTTTTCACTGCTGGAATACGTTTTGGGATTCATTGTTTCAATCTCTTGCAAGCTTCATGTTGTTTCTTACACAATGTGGAAATACAAGGAGTATGTTTCCCAAATCACTTGAAAATCAGGAAAACGCACACTGCATCACTCTTGCTCAAACACGCTCTTTCACCTAATGCGTTGAGAACATTCAAGAAAGTAGAAAAGAAGGGCATTTTGCAGTGAATTTCAAACGGGCATGTACAAAAAATCATTTCTATCGGTTGCAGAGTGCAAAAGCATGATTGACTTCATGTTCTCGAAGAAACCCTTACATTTCCAAGTGACCTGAACTAGGACTTTCCCAAAAAGATGTGTTTCCGTGTCTGTGGGGAATGGAGCTCTAAGTTGTGTATTCAGTGCTAGAGAGTGATACACTCTACACAGAATACACAGCGATTTGAGAGCACCAACATGCTTAACACTGATACTGCTACAAGGTGTGTGTAGCATGGCGAATGAAGGCTTGTCATTTCAAAGAAAGAAGAGGAAACCAAAATCCAGGTAGTGAAACGAGCACACCAGTATGGGAGATGTGCATGTGTACAGTTTCAAGCAGCAGCTCTTTGTGGACACTTGGAAACAGCGCTGTGAAAAAATTTCGTACGAAGCGGGATTTGGCCAAAGTTGAAAGACCTTCCAAAACCAACCCTAAAGAACTTAGCCAAAAAATGAATGTTGCAATGAGCTCCTGCAGGAAAGGTGCTTCTATGACACAACCCCCGAGCAGGTAGCTACATTCTGCACAGTACAAAACGCATATGAATTCCAGGCTGAAAACTCACTCCAGAAGGATGAAATGCATGTGTTTCTCTCTGAAAGAACACTCAGCCACCAGGCTTTTGCTTGCTCCTTCAAGGTCTTTGTAGAAACGTGTGTTTTCACTGCTGGAATACGTTTTGGGATTCATTGTTTCAATCTCTTGCAAGCTTCATGTTGTTTCTTACACAATGTGGAAATACAAGGAATATGTTTCCCAAATCACTTGAAAATCAGGAAAACGCACACTGCATCACTCTTGCTCAAACACGCTCTTTCACCTAATGCGTTGAGAACATTCAAGAAAGTAGAAAAGAAGGGCATTTTGCAGTGAATTTCAAACGGGCATGTACAAAAAGTCATTTCTATCGGTTGCAGAGTGCAAAAGCATGATTGACTTCATGTTCTCGAAGAAACCCTTACATTTCCAAGTGACCTGAATTAGGACTTTCCCAAAAAGATGTGTTTCCGTGTCTGTGGCGAATGGAGCTCTAAGTTGTGTATTCAGTGCTGGAGAGTGATACACTCTACACAGGATACACAGCGATTTGAGAGCACCAACATGCTTAACACTGATACTGCTACAAGGTGTGTGTAGCATGGCGAATGAAGGCTTGTCATTTCAAAGAAAGAAGAGGAAAAAAAAATCCAGGTAGTGAAACAAGCACACCAGTATGGGAGATGTGCATGTGTACAGTTTCAAGCAGCAGCTCTTTGTGGACACTTGGAAACAGCGCTGTGAAAAAATTTCGTACGAAGCGGGATTTGGCCAAAGTTGAAAGACCTTCCAAAACCAACCCTAAAGAACTTAGCCAAACAATGAATGTTGCAATGAGCTCCTGCAGGAAAGGTGCTTCTATGACACAACCCCCGAGCAGGTAGCTACATCTGCACAGTACAAAACGCAGATGAATTCCAGGCTGAAAACTCACTCCAGAAGGATGAAATGCATGTGTTTCTCTCTGAAAGAACACTCAGCCACCAGGCTTTTGCTTGCTCCTTCAAGGTCTTTGTAGAAACGTGTGTTTTCACTGCTGGAATACGTTTTGGGATTCATTGTTTCAACCTCTTGCAAGCTTCATGTTGTTTCTTACACAATGTGGAAATACAAGGAGTATGTTTCCCAAATCACTTGAAAATCAGGAAAACGCACACTGCATCACTCTTGCTCAAACACGCTCTTTCACCTAATGCGTTGAGAACATTCAAGAAAGTAGAAAAGAAGGGCATTTTGCAGTGAATTTCAGACGGGCATGTACAAAAAATCATTTCTATCGGTTGCAGAGTGCAAAAGCATGATTGACTTCATGTTCTCGAAGAAACCCTTACATTTCCAAGTGACCTGAATTAGGACTTTCCCAAAAAGATGTGTTTGCGTGTCTGTGGCGAATGGAGCTCTAAGTTGTGTATTCAGTGCTGGAGAGTGATACACTCTACACAGAATACACAGCGATTTGAGAGCACCAACATGCTTAACACTGATACTGCTACAAGGTGTGTGTAGCATGGCGAATGAAGGCTTGTCATTTCAAAGAAAGAAGAGGAAACCAAAATCCAGGTAGTGAAACGAGCACACCAGTATGGGAGATGTGCATGTGTACAGTTTCAAGCAGCAGCTCTTTGTGGACACTTGGAAACAGCGCTGTGAAAAAATTTCGTACGAAGCGGGATTTGGCCAAAGTTGAAAGACCTTCCAAAACCAACCCTAAAGAACTTAGCCAAACAATGAATGTTGCAATGAGCTCCTGCAGGAAAGGTGCTTCTATGACACAACCCCCGAGCAGGTAGCTACATTCTGCACAGTACAAAACGCATATGAATTCCAGGCTGAAAACTCACTCCAGAAGGATGAAATGCATGTTTTTCTCTCTGAAAGAACACTCAGCCACCAGGCTTTTGCCTGCTCCTTCAAGGTCTTTGTAGAAACGTGTGTTTTCACTGCTGGAATACGTTTTGGGATTCATTGTTTCAATCTCTTGCAAGCTTCATGTTGTTTCTTACACAATGTGGAAATACAAGGAGTATGTTTCCCAAATCACTTGAAAATCAGGAAAACGCACACTGCATCACTCTTGCTCAAACACGCTCTTTCACCTAATGCGTTGAGAACATTCAAGAAAGTAGAAAAGAAGGGCATTTTGCAGTGAATTTCAGACGGGCATGTACAAAAAATCATTTCTATCGGTTGCAGAGTGCAAAAGCATGATTGACTTCATGTTCTCGAAGAAACCCTTACATTTCCAAGTGACCTGAATTAGGACTTTCCCAAAAAGATGTGTTTCCGTGTCTGTGGCGAATGGAGCTCTAAGTTGTGTATTCAGTGCTGGAGAGTGATACACTCTACACAGGATACACAGCGATTTGAGAGCACCAACATGCTTAACACTGATACTGCTACAAGGTGTGTGTAGCATGGCGAATGAAGGCTTGTCATTTCAAAGAAAGAAGAGGAAACCAAAATCCAGGTAGTGAAACGAGCACACCAGTATGGGAGATGTGCATGTGTACAGTTTCAAGCAGCAGCTCTTTGTGGACACTTGGAAACAGCGCTGTGAAAAAATTTCGTACGAAGCGGGATTTGGCCAAAGTTGAAAGACCTTCCAAAACCAACCCTAAAGAACTTAGCCAAACAATGAATGTTGCAATGAGCTCCTGCAGGAAAGGTGCTTCTATGACACAACCCCCGAGCAGGTAGCTACATTCTGCACAGTACAAAACGCAGATGAATTCCAGGCTGAAAACTCACTCCAGAAGGATGAAATGCATGTGTTTCTCTCTGAAAGAACACTCAGCCACCAGGCTTTTGCTTGCTCCTTCAAGGTCTTTGTAGAAACGTGTGTTTTCACTGCTGGAATACGTTTTGGGATTCATTGTTTCAACCTCTTGCAAGCTTCATGTTGTTTCTTACACAATGTGGAAATACAAGGAGTATGTTTCCCAAATCACTTGAAAATCAGGAAAACGCACACTGCATCACTCTTGCTCAAACACGCTCTTTCACCTAATGCGTTGAGAACATTCAAGAAAGTAGAAAAGAAGGGCATTTTGCAGTGAATTTCAGACGGGCATGTACAAAAAATCATTTCTATCGGTTGCAGAGTGCAAAAGCATGATTGACTTCATGTTCTCGAAGAAACCCTCACATTTCCAAGTGACCTGAATTAGGACTTTCCCAAAAAGATGTGTTTGCGTGTCTGTGGCGAATGGAGCTCTAAGTTGTGTATTCAGTGCTGGAGAGTGATACACTCTACACAGAATACACAGCGATTTGAGAGCACCAACATGCTTAACACTGATACTGCTACAAGGTGTGTGTAGCATGGCGAATGAAGGCTTGTCATTTCAAAGAAAGAAGAGGAAACCAAAATCCAGGTAGTGAAACGAGCACACCAGTATGGGAGATGTGCATGTGTACAGTTTCAAGCAGCAGCTCTTTGTGGACACTTGGAAACAGCGCTGTGAAAAAATTTCGTACGAAGCGGGATTTGGCCAAAGTTGAAAGACCTTCCAAAACCAACCCTAAAGAACTTAGCCAAACAATGAATGTTGCAATGAGCTCCTGCAGGAAAGGTGCTTCTATGACACAACCCCCGAGCAGGTAGCTACATTCTGCACAGTACAAAACGCATATGAATTCCAGGCTGAAAACTCACTCCAAAAGGATGAAATGCATGTTTTTCTCTCTGAAAGAACACTCAGCCACCAGGCTTTTGCCTGCTCCTTCAAGGTCTTTGTAGAAACGTGTGTTTTCACTGCTGGAATACGTTTTGGGATTCATTGTTTCAATCTCTTGCAAGCTTCATGTTGTTTCTTACACAATGTGGAAATACAAGGAGTATGTTTCCCAAATCACTTGAAAATCAGGAAAACGCACACTGCATCACTCTTGCTCAAACACGCTCTTTCACCTAATGCGTTGAGAACATTCAAGAAAGTAGAAAAGAAGGGCATTTTGCAGTGAATTTCAGACGGGCATGTACAAAAAATCATTTCTATCGGTTGCAGAGTGCAAAAGCATGATTGACTTCATGTTCTCGAAGAAACCCTTACATTTCCAAGTGACCTGAATTAGGACTTTCCCAAAAAGATGTGTTTCCGTGTCTGTGGCGAATGGAGCTCTAAGTTGTGTATTCAGTGCTGGAGAGTGATACACTCTACACAGGATACACAGCGTATTGAGAGCACCAACGTGCTTAACACTGATACTGCTACAAGGTGTGTGTAGCTTGGCGAATGAAGGCTTGTCATTTCAAAGAAAGAAGAGGAAACCAAAATCCAGGTAGTGAAACGAGCACACCAGTATGGGAGATGTGCATGTGTACAGTTTCAAGCAGCAGCTCTTTGTGGACACTTGGAAACAGCGCTGTGAAAAAATTTCGTACGAAGCGGGATTTGGCCAAAGTTGAAAGACCTTCCAAAACCAACCCTAAAGAACTTAGCCAAACAATGAATGTTGCAATGAGCTCCTGCAGGAAAGGTGCTTCTATGACACAACCCCCGAGCAGGTAGCTACATTCTGCACAGTACAAAACGCAGATGAATTCCAGGCTGAAAACTCACTCCAGAAGGATGAAATGCATGTGTTTCTCTCTGAAAGAACACTCAGCCACCAGGCTTTTGCTTGCTCCTTCAAGGTCTTTGTAGAAACGTGTGTTTTCACTGCTGGAATACGTTTTGGGATTCATTGTTTCAATCTCTTGCAAGCTTCATGTTGTTTCTTACACAATGTGGAAATACAAGGAATATGTTTCCCAAATCACTTGAAAATCAGGAAAACGCACACTGCATCACTCTTGCTCAAACACGCTCTTTCACCTAATGCGTTGAGAACATTCAAGAAAGTAGAAAAGAAGGGCATTTTGCAGTGAATTTCAAACCGGCATGTACAAAAAGTCATTTCTATCGGTTGCAGAGTGCAAAAGCATGATTGACTTCATGTTCTCGAAGAAACCCTTACATTTCCAAGTGAGCTGAATTAGGACTTTCCCAAAAAGATGTGTTTCCGTGTCTGTGGGGAATGGAGCTCTAAGTTGTGTATTTAGTATTGTCGAGTGATTCACTCTTCACAGGATACACAGCGTTTTGAGAGCACCAACGTGCTTAACACTGATACTGCTACAAGGTGTGTGTAGCATGGCGAATGAAGGCTTGTCATTTCAAAGAAAGAAGAGGAAACCGAAATCCAGGTAGTGAAACGAGCACACCAGTATGGGAGATGTGCATGTGTACAGTTTCAAGCAGCAGCTCTTTGTGGACACTTGGAAACAGCGCTGTGAAAAAATTTCGTACGAAGCGGGATTTGGCCAAAGTTGAAAGACCTTCCAAAACCAACCCTAAAGAACTTAGCCAAACAATGAATGTTGCAATGAGCTCCTGCAGGAAAGGTGCTTCTATGACACAACCCCCGAGCAGGTAGCTACATTCTGCACAGTACAAAACGCATATGAATTCCAGGCTGAAAACTCACTCCAGAAGGATGAAATGCATGTGTTTCTCTCTGAAAGAACACTCAGCCACCAGGCTTTTGCTTGCTCCTTCAAGGTCTTTGTAGAAACGTGTGTTTTCACTGCTGGAATACGTTTTGGGATTCATTGTTTCAATCTCTTGCAAACTTCATGTTGTTTCTTACACAATGTGGAAATACAAGGAGTATGTTTCCCAAATCACTTGGAAATCAGGAAAACGCACACTGCATCACTCTTGCTCAAACACGCTCTTTCACCTAATGCGTTGAGAACATTCAAGAAAGTAGAAAAGAAGGGCATTTTGCAGTGAATTTCAAACGGGCATGTACAAAAAGTCATTTCTATCGGTTGCAGAGTGCAAAAGCATGATTGACTTCATGTTCTCGAAGAAACCCTTACATTTCCAAGTGAGCTGAATTAGGACTTTCCCAAAAAGATGTGTTTCCGTGTCTGTGGGGAATGGAGCTCTAAGTTGTGTATTTAGTATTGTCGAGTGATTCACTCTTCACAGGATACACAGCGTTTTGAGAGCACCAACGTGCTTAACACTGATACTGCTACAAGGTGTGTGTAGCATGGCGAATGAAGGCTTGTCATTTCAAAGAAAGAAGAGGAAACCGAAATCCAGGTAGTGAAACGAGCACACCAGTATGGGAGATGTGCATGTGTACAGTTTCAAGCAGCAGCTCTTTGTGGACACTTGGAAACAGCGCTGTGAAAAAATTTCGTACGAAGCGGGATTTGGCCAAAGTTGAAAGACCTTCCAAAACCAACCCTAAAGAACTTAGCCAAACAATGAATGTTGCAATGAGCTCCTGCAGGAAAGGTGCTTCTATGACACAACCCCCGAGCAGGTAGCTACATTCTGCACAGTACAAAACGCATATGAATTCCAGGCTGAAAACTCACTCCAGAAGGATGAAATGCATGTGTTTCTCTCTGAAAGAACACTCAGCCACCAGGCTTTTGCTTGCTCCTTCAAGGTCTTTGTAGAAACGTGTGTTTTCACTGCTGGAATACGTTTTGGGATTCATTGTTTCAATCTCTTGCAAGCTTCATGTTGTTTCTTACACAATGTGGAAATACAAGGAGTATGTTTCCCAAATCACTTGGAAATCAGGAAAACGCACACTGCATCACTCTTGCTCAAACACCCTCTTTCACCTAATGCGTTGAGAACATTCAAGAAAGTAGAAAAGAAGGGCATTTTGCAGTGAATTTCAAACGGGCATGTACAAAAAATCATTTCTATCGGTTGCAGAGTGCAAAAGCATGATTGACTTCATGTTCTCGAAGAAACCCTTACATTTCCAAGTGACCTGAATTAGGACTTTCCCAAAAAGATGTGTTTGCGTGTCTGTGGCGAATGGAGCTCTAAGTTGTGTATTCAGTGCTGGAGAGTGATACACTCTACACAGAATACACAGCGATTTGAGAGCACCAACATGCTTAACACTGATACTGCTACAAGGTGTGTGTAGCATGGCGAATGAAGGCTTGTCATTTCAAAGAAAGAAGAGGAAACAAAAATCCAGGTAGTGAAACGAGCACACCAGTATGGGAGATGTGCATGTGTACAGTTTCAAGCAGCAGCTCTTTGTGGACACTTGGAAACAGCGCTGTGAAAAAATTTCGTACGAAGCGGGATTTGGCCAAAGTTGAAAGACCTTCCAAAACCAACCCTAAAGAACTTAGCCAAACAATGAATGTTGCAATGAGCTCCTGCAGGAAAGGTGCTTCTATGACACAACCCCCGAGCAGGTAGCTACATTCTGCACAGTACAAAACGCATATGAATTCCAGGCTGAAAACTCACTCCAGAAGGATGAAATGCATATGTTTCTCTCTGAAAGAACACTCAGCCACCAGGCTTTTGCTTGCTCCTTCAAGGTCTTTGTAGAAACGTGTGTTTTCACTGCTGGAATACGTTTTGGGATTCATTGTTTCAATCTCTTGCAAGCTTCATGTTGTTTCTTACACAATGTGGAAATACAAGGAGTATGTTTCCCAAATCACTTGAAAATCAGGAAAACGCACACTGCATCACTCTTGCTCAAACACGCTCTTTCACCTAATGCGTTGAGAACATTCAAGAAAGTAGAAAAGAAGGGCATTTTGCAGTGAATTTCAGACGGGCATGTACAAAAAATCATTTCTATCGGTTGCAGAGTGCAAAAGCATGATTGACTTCATGTTCTCGAGGAAACCCTTACATTTCCAAGTGACCTGAATTAGGACTTTCCCAAAAAGATGTGTTTCCGTGTCTGTGGCGAATGGAGCTCTAAGTTGTGTATTCAGTGCTGGAGAGTGATACACTCTACACAGAATACACAGCGATTTGAGAGCACCAACATGCTTAACACTGATACTGCTAAAAGGTGTGTGTAGCATGGCGAATGAAGGCTTGTCATTTCAAAGAAAGAAGAGGAAACCAAAATCCAGGTAGTGAAACGAGCACACCAGTATGGGAGATGTGCATGTGTACAGTTTCAAGCAGCAGCTCTTTGTGGACACTTGGAAACAGCGCTGTGAAAAAATTTCGTACGAAGCGGGATTTGGCCAAAGTTGAAAGACCTTCCAAAACCAACCCTAAAGAACTTAGCCAAACAATGAATGTTGCAATGAGCTCCTGCAGGAAAGGTGCTTCTATGACACAACCCCCGAGCAGGTAGCTACATTCTGCACAGTACAAAACGCATATGAATTCCAGGCTGAAAACTCACTCCAAAAGGATGAAATGCATGTTTTTCTCTCTGAAAGAACACTCAGCCACCAGGCTTTTGCCTGCTCCTTCAAGGTCTTTGTAGAAACGTGTGTTTTCACTGCTGGAATACGTTTTGGGATTCATTGTTTCAATCTCTTGCAAGCTTCATGTTGTTTCTTACACAATGTGGAAATACAAGGAGTATGTTTCCCAAATCACTTGAAAATCAGGAAAACGCACACTGCATCACTCTTGCTCAAACACGCTCTTTCACCTAATGCGTTGAGAACATTCAAGAAAGTAGAAAAGAAGGGCATTTTGCAGTGAATTTCAGACGGGCATGTACAAAAAATCATTTCTATCGGTTGCAGAGTGCAAAAGCATGATTGACTTCATGTTCTCGAAGAAACCCTTACATTTCCAAGTGACCTGAATTAGGACTTTCCCAAAAAGATGTGTTTCCGTGTCTGTGGCGAATGGAGCTCTAAGTTGTGTATTCAGTGCTGGAGAGTGATACACTCTACACAGGATACACAGCGTTTTGAGAGCACCAACGTGCTTAACACTGATACTGCTACAAGGTGTGTGTAGCTTGGCGAATGAAGGCTTGTCATTTCAAAGAAAGAAGAGGAAACCAAAATCCAGGTAGTGAAACGAGCACACCAGTATGGGAGATGTGCATGTGTACAGTTTCAAGCAGCAGCTCTTTGTGGACACTTGGAAACAGCGCTGTGAAAAAATTTCGTACGAAGCGGGATTTGGCCAAAGTTGAAAGACCTTCCAAAACCAACCCTAAAGAACTTAGCCAAACAATGAATGTTGCAATGAGCTCCTGCAGGAAAGGTGCTTCTATGACACAACCCCCGAGCAGGTAGCTACATTCTGCACAGTACAAAACGCAGATGAATTCCAGGCTGAAAACTCACTCCAGAAGGATGAAATGCATGTGTTTCTCTCTGAAAGAACACTCAGCCACCAGGCTTTTGCTTGCTCCTTCAAGGTCTTTGTAGAAACGTGTGTTTTCACTGCTGGAATACGTTTTGGGATTCATTGTTTCAATCTCTTGCAAGCTTCATGTTGTTTCTTACACAATGTGGAAATACAAGGAATATGTTTCCCAAATCACTTGAAAATCAGGAAAACGCACACTGCATCACTCTTGCTCAAACACGCTCTTTCACCTAATGCGTTGAGAACATTCAAGAAAGTAGAAAAGAAGGGCATTTTGCAGTGAATTTCAAACCGGCATGTACAAAAAGTCATTTCTATCGGTTGCAGAGTGCAAAAGCATGATTGACTTCATGTTCTCGAAGAAACCCTTACATTTCCAAGTGAGCTGAATTAGGACTTTCCCAAAAAGATGTGTTTCCGTGTCTGTGGGGAATGGAGCTCTAAGTTGTGTATTTAGTATTGTCGAGTGATTCACTCTTCACAGGATACACAGCGTTTTGAGAGCACCAACGTGCTTAACACTGATACTGCTACAAGGTGTGTGTAGCATGGCGAATGAAGGCTTGTCATTTCAAAGAAAGAAGAGGAAACCGAAATCCAGGTAGTGAAACGAGCACACCAGTATGGGAGATGTGCATGTGTACAGTTTCAAGCAGCAGCTCTTTGTGGACACTTGGAAACAGCGCTGTGAAAAAATTTCGTACGAAGCGGGATTTGGCCAAAGTTGAAAGACCTTCCAAAACCAACCCTAAAGAACTTAGCCAAACAATGAATGTTGCAATGAGCTCCTGCAGGAAAGGTGCTTCTATGACACAACCCCCGAGCAGGTAGCTACATTCTGCACAGTACAAAACGCATATGAATTCCAGGCTGAAAACTCACTCCAGAAGGATGAAATGCATGTGTTTCTCTCTGAAAGAACACTCAGCCACCAGGCTTTTGCTTGCTCCTTCAAGGTCTTTGTAGAAACGTGTGTTTTCACTGCTGGAATACGTTTTGGGATTCATTGTTTCAATCTCTTGCAAACTTCATGTTGTTTCTTACACAATGTGGAAATACAAGGAGTATGTTTCCCAAATCACTTGGAAATCAGGAAAACGCACACTGCATCACTCTTGCTCAAACACGCTCTTTCACCTAATGCGTTGAGAACATTCAAGAAAGTAGAAAAGAAGGGCATTTTGCAGTGAATTTCAAACGGGCATGTACAAAAAGTCATTTCTATCGGTTGCAGAGTGCAAAAGCATGATTGACTTCATGTTCTCGAAGAAACCCTTACATTTCCAAGTGAGCTGAATTAGGACTTTCCCAAAAAGATGTGTTTCCGTGTCTGTGGGGAATGGAGCTCTAAGTTGTGTATTTAGTATTGTCGAGTGATTCACTCTTCACAGGATACACAGCGTTTTGAGAGCACCAACGTGCTTAACACTGATACTGCTACAAGGTGTGTGTAGCATGGCGAATGAAGGCTTGTCATTTCAAAGAAAGAAGAGGAAACCGAAATCCAGGTAGTGAAACGAGCACACCAGTATGGGAGATGTGCATGTGTACAGTTTCAAGCAGCAGCTCTTTGTGGACACTTGGAAACAGCGCTGTGAAAAAATTTCGTACGAAGCGGGATTTGGCCAAAGTTGAAAGACCTTCCAAAACCAACCCTAAAGAACTTAGCCAAACAATGAATGTTGCAATGAGCTCCTGCAGGAAAGGTGCTTCTATGACACAACCCCCGAGCAGGTAGCTACATTCTGCACAGTACAAAACGCATATGAATTCCAGGCTGAAAACTCACTCCAGAAGGATGAAATGCATGTGTTTCTCTCTGAAAGAACACTCAGCCACCAGGCTTTTGCTTGCTCCTTCAAGGTCTTTGTAGAAACGTGTGTTTTCACTGCTGGAATACGTTTTGGGATTCATTGTTTCAATCTCTTGCAAGCTTCATGTTGTTTCTTACACAATGTGGAAATACAAGGAGTATGTTTCCCAAATCACTTGGAAATCAGGAAAACGCACACTGCATCACTCTTGCTCAAACACCCTCTTTCACCTAATGCGTTGAGAACATTCAAGAAAGTAGAAAAGAAGGGCATTTTGCAGTGAATTTCAAACGGGCATGTACAAAAAATCATTTCTATCGGTTGCAGAGTGCAAAAGCATGATTGACTTCATGTTCTCGAAGAAACCCTTACATTTCCAAGTGACCTGAATTAGGACTTTCCCAAAAAGATGTGTTTGCGTGTCTGTGGCGAATGGAGCTCTAAGTTGTGTATTCAGTGCTGGAGAGTGATACACTCTACACAGAATACACAGCGATTTGAGAGCACCAACATGCTTAACACTGATACTGCTACAAGGTGTGTGTAGCATGGCGAATGAAGGCTTGTCATTTCAAAGAAAGAAGAGGAAACAAAAATCCAGGTAGTGAAACGAGCACACCAGTATGGGAGATGTGCATGTGTACAGTTTCAAGCAGCAGCTCTTTGTGGACACTTGGAAACAGCGCTGTGAAAAAATTTCGTACGAAGCGGGATTTGGCCAAAGTTGAAAGACCTTCCAAAACCAACCCTAAAGAACTTAGCCAAACAATGAATGTTGCAATGAGCTCCTGCAGGAAAGGTGCTTCTATGACACAACCCCCGAGCAGGTAGCTACATTCTGCACAGTACAAAACGCATATGAATTCCAGGCTGAAAACTCACTCCAGAAGGATGAAATGCATATGTTTCTCTCTGAAAGAACACTCAGCCACCAGGCTTTTGCTTGCTCCTTCAAGGTCTTTGTAGAAACGTGTGTTTTCACTGCTGGAATACGTTTTGGGATTCATTGTTTCAATCTCTTGCAAGCTTCATGTTGTTTCTTACACAATGTGGAAATACAAGGAGTATGTTTCCCAAATCACTTGAAAATCAGGAAAACGCACACTGCATCACTCTTGCTCAAACACGCTCTTTCACCTAATGCGTTGAGAACATTCAAGAAAGTAGAAAAGAAGGGCATTTTGCAGTGAATTTCAGACGGGCATGTACAAAAAATCATTTCTATCGGTTGCAGAGTGCAAAAGCATGATTGACTTCATGTTCTCGAGGAAACCCTTACATTTCCAAGTGACCTGAATTAGGACTTTCCCAAAAAGATGTGTTTCCGTGTCTGTGGCGAATGGAGCTCTAAGTTGTGTATTCAGTGCTGGAGAGTGATACACTCTACACAGAATACACAGCGATTTGAGAGCACCAACATGCTTAACACTGATACTGCTAAAAGGTGTGTGTAGCATGGCGAATGAAGGCTTGTCATTTCAAAGAAAGAAGAGGAAACCAAAATCCAGGTAGTGAAACGAGCACACCAGTATGGGAGATGTGCATGTGTACAGTTTCAAGCAGCAGCTCTTTGTGGACACTTGGAAACAGCGCTGTGAAAAAATTTCGTACGAAGCGGGATTTGGCCAAAGTTGAAAGACCTTCCAAAACCAACCCTAAAGAACTTAGCCAAACAATGAATGTTGCAATGAGCTCCTGCAGGAAAGGTGCTTCTATGACACAACCCCCGAGCAGGTAGCTACATTCTGCACAGTACAAAACGCAGATGAATTCCAGGCTGAAAACTCACTCCAGAAGGATGAAATGCATGTGTTTCTCTCTGAAAGAACACTCAGCCACCAGGCTTTTGCTTGCTCCTTCAAGGTCTTTGTAGAAACGTGTGTTTTCACTGCTGGAATACGTTTTGGGATTCATTGTTTCAATCTCTTGCAAGCTTCATGTTGTTTCTTACACAATGTGGAAATACAAGGAGTATGTTTCCCAAATCACTTGGAAATCAGGAAAACGCACACTGCATCACTCTTGCTCAAACACCCTCTTTCACCTAATGCGTTGAGAACATTCAAGAAAGTAGAAAAGAAGGGCATTTTGCAGTGAATTTCAAACGGGCATGTACAAAAAATCATTTCTATCGGTTGCAGAGTGCAAAAGCATGATTGACTTCATGTTCTCGAAGAAACCCTTACATTTCCAAGTGACCTGAATTAGGACTTTCCCAAAAAGATGTGTTTGCGTGTCTGTGGCGAATGGAGCTCTAAGTTGTGTATTCAGTGCTGGAGAGTGATACACTCTACACAGAATACACAGCGATTTGAGAGCACCAACATGCTTAACACTGATACTGCTACAAGGTGTGTGTAGCATGGCGAATGAAGGCTTGTCATTTCAAAGAAAGAAGAGGAAACAAAAATCCAGGTAGTGAAACGAGCACACCAGTATGGGAGATGTGCATGTGTACAGTTTCAAGCAGCAGCTCTTTGTGGACACTTGGAAACAGCGCTGTGAAAAAATTTCGTACGAAGCGGGATTTGGCCAAAGTTGAAAGACCTTCCAAAACCAACCCTAAAGAACTTAGCCAAAGAATGAATGTTGCAATGAGCTCCTGCAGGAAAGGTGCTTCTATGACACAACCCCCGAGCAGGTAGCTACATTCTGCACAGTACAAAACGCATATGAATTCCAGGCTGAAAACTCACTCCAGAAGGATGAAATGCATGTGTTTCTCTCTGAAAGAACACTCAGCCACCAGGCTTTTGCTTGCTCCTTCAAGGTCTTTGTAGAAACGTGTGTTTTCACTGCTGGAATACGTTTTGGGATTCATTGTTTCAATCTCTTGCAAGCTTCATGTTGTTTCTTACACAATGTGGAAATACAAGGAGTATGTTTCCCAAATCACTTGAAAATCAGGAAAACGCACACTGCATCACTCTTGCTCAAACACGCTCTTTCACCTAATGCGTTGAGAACATTCAAGAAAGTAGAAAAGAAGGGCATTTTGCAGTGAATTTCAAACGGGCATGTACAAAAAATCATTTCTATCGGTTGCAGAGTGCAAAAGCATGATTGACTTCATGTTCTCGAAGAAACCCTTACATTTCCAAGTGACCTGAATTAGGACTTTCCCAAAAAGATGTGTTTCCGTGTCTGTGGGGAATGGAGCTCTAAGTTGTGTATTCAGTGCTAGAGAGTGATACACTCTACACAGAATACACAGCGATTTGAGAGCACCAACATGCTTAACACTGATACTGCTACAAGGTGTGTGTAGCATGGCGAATGAAGGCTTGTCATTTCAAAGAAAGAAGAGGAAACCAAAATCCAGGTAGTGAAACGAGCACACCAGTATGGGAGATGTGCATGTGTACAGTTTCAAGCAGCAGCTCTTTGTGGACACTTGGAAACAGCGCTGTGAAAAAATTTCGTACGAAGCGGGATTTGGCCAAAGTTGAAAGACCTTCCAAAACCAACCCTAAAGAACTTAGCCAAAAAATGAATGTTGCAATGAGCTCCTGCAGGAAAGGTGCTTCTATGACACAACCCCCGAGCAGGTAGCTACATTCTGCACAGTACAAAACGCAGATGAATTCCAGGCTGAAAACTCACTCCAGAAGGATGAAATGCATGTGTTTCTCTCTGAAAGAACACTCAGCCACCAGGCTTTTGCTTGCTCCTTCAAGGTCTTTGTAGAAACGTGTGTTTTCACTGCTGGAATACGTTTTGGGATTCATTGTTTCAATCTCTTGCAAGCTTCATGTTGTTTCTTACACAATGTGGAAATACAAGGAATATGTTTCCCAAATCACTTGAAAATCAGGAAAACGCACACTGCATCACTCTTGCTCAAACACGCTCTTTCACCTAATGCGTTGAGAACATTCAAGAAAGTAGAAAAGAAGGGCATTTTGCAGTGAATTTCAAACGGGCATGTACAAAAAGTCATTTCTATCGGTTGCAGAGTGCAAAAGCATGATTGACTTCATGTTCTCGAAGAAACCCTTACATTTCCAAGTGACCTGAATTAGGACTTTCCCAAAAAGATGTGTTTCCGTGTCTGTGGCGAATGGAGCTCTAAGTTGTGTATTCAGTGCTGGAGAGTGATACACTCTACACAGGATACACAGCGATTTGAGAGCACCAACATGCTTAACACTGATACTGCTACAAGGTGTGTGTAGCATGGCGAATGAAGGCTTGTCATTTCAAAGAAAGAAGAGGAAAAAAAAATCCAGGTAGTGAAACAAGCACACCAGTATGGGAGATGTGCATGTGTACAGTTTCAAGCAGCAGCTCTTTGTGGACACTTGGAAACAGCGCTGTGAAAAAATTTCGTACGAAGCGGGATTTGGCCAAAGTTGAAAGACCTTCCAAAACCAACCCTAAAGAACTTAGCCAAACAATGAATGTTGCAATGAGCTCCTGCAGGAAAGGTGCTTCTATGACACAACCCCCGAGCAGGTAGCTACATTCTGCACAGTACAAAACGCAGATGAATTCCAGGCTGAAAACTCACTCCAGAAGGATGAAATGCATGTGTTTCTCTCTGAAAGAACACTCAGCCACCAGGCTTTTGCTTGCTCCTTCAAGGTCTTTGTAGAAACGTGTGTTTTCACTGCTGGAATACGTTTTGGGATTCATTGTTTCAACCTCTTGCAAGCTTCATGTTGTTTCTTACACAATGTGGAAATACAAGGAGTATGTTTCCCAAATCACTTGAAAATCAGGAAAACGCACACTGCATCACTCTTGCTCAAACACGCTCTTTCACCTAATGCGTTGAGAACATTCAAGAAAGTAGAAAAGAAGGGCATTTTGCAGTGAATTTCAGACGGGCATGTACAAAAAATCATTTCTATCGGTTGCAGAGTGCAAAAGCATGATTGACTTCATGTTCTCGAAGAAACCCTTACATTTCCAAGTGACCTGAATTAGGACTTTCCCAAAAAGATGTGTTTGCGTGTCTGTGGCGAATGGAGCTCTAAGTTGTGTATTCAGTGCTGGAGAGTGATACACTCTACACAGAATACACAGCGATTTGAGAGCACCAACATGCTTAACACTGATACTGCTACAAGGTGTGTGTAGCATGGCGAATGAAGGCTTGTCATTTCAAAGAAAGAAGAGGAAACCAAAATCCAGGTAGTGAAACGAGCACACCAGTATGGGAGATGTGCATGTGTACAGTTTCAAGCAGCAGCTCTTTGTGGACACTTGGAAACAGCGCTGTGAAAAAATTTCGTACGAAGCGGGATTTGGCCAAAGTTGAAAGACCTTCCAAAACCAACCCTAAAGAACTTAGCCAAACAATGAATGTTGCAATGAGCTCCTGCAGGAAAGGTGCTTCTATGACACAACCCCCGAGCAGGTAGCTACATTCTGCACAGTACAAAACGCATATGAATTCCAGGCTGAAAACTCACTCCAGAAGGATGAAATGCATGTTTTTCTCTCTGAAAGAACACTCAGCCACCAGGCTTTTGCCTGCTCCTTCAAGGTCTTTGTAGAAACGTGTGTTTTCACTGCTGGAATACGTTTTGGGATTCATTGTTTCAATCTCTTGCAAGCTTCATGTTGTTTCTTACACAATGTGGAAATACAAGGAGTATGTTTCCCAAATCACTTGAAAATCAGGAAAACGCACACTGCATCACTCTTGCTCAAACACGCTCTTTCACCTAATGCGTTGAGAACATTCAAGAAAGTAGAAAAGAAGGGCATTTTGCAGTGAATTTCAGACGGGCATGTACAAAAAATCATTTCTATCGGTTGCAGAGTGCAAAAGCATGATTGACTTCATGTTCTCGAAGAAACCCTTACATTTCCAAGTGACCTGAATTAGGACTTTCCCAAAAAGATGTGTTTCCGTGTCTGTGGCGAATGGAGCTCTAAGTTGTGTATTCAGTGCTGGAGAGTGATACACTCTACACAGGATACACAGCGATTTGAGAGCACCAACATGCTTAACACTGATACTGCTACAAGGTGTGTGTAGCATGGCGAATGAAGGCTTGTCATTTCAAAGAAAGAAGAGGAAACCAAAATCCAGGTAGTGAAACGAGCACACCAGTATGGGAGATGTGCATGTGTACAGTTTCAAGCAGCAGCTCTTTGTGGACACTTGGAAACAGCGCTGTGAAAAAATTTCGTACGAAGCGGGATTTGGCCAAAGTTGAAAGACCTTCCAAAACCAACCCTAAAGAACTTAGCCAAACAATGAATGTTGCAATGAGCTCCTGCAGGAAAGGTGCTTCTATGACACAACCCCCGAGCAGGTAGCTACATTCTGCACAGTACAAAACGCAGATGAATTCCAGGCTGAAAACTCACTCCAGAAGGATGAAATGCATGTGTTTCTCTCTGAAAGAACACTCAGCCACCAGGCTTTTGCTTGCTCCTTCAAGGTCTTTGTAGAAACGTGTGTTTTCACTGCTGGAATACGTTTTGGGATTCATTGTTTCAACCTCTTGCAAGCTTCATGTTGTTTCTTACACAATGTGGAAATACAAGGAGTATGTTTCCCAAATCACTTGAAAATCAGGAAAACGCACACTGCATCACTCTTGCTCAAACACGCTCTTTCACCTAATGCGTTGAGAACATTCAAGAAAGTAGAAAAGAAGGGCATTTTGCAGTGAATTTCAGACGGGCATGTACAAAAAATCATTTCTATCGGTTGCAGAGTGCAAAAGCATGATTGACTTCATGTTCTCGAAGAAACCCTTACATTTCCAAGTGACCTGAATTAGGACTTTCCCAAAAAGATGTGTTTGCGTGTCTGTGGCGAATGGAGCTCTAAGTTGTGTATTCAGTGCTGGAGAGTGATACACTCTACACAGAATACACAGCGATTTGAGAGCACCAACATGCTTAACACTGATACTGCTACAAGGTGTGTGTAGCATGGCGAATGAAGGCTTGTCATTTCAAAGAAAGAAGAGGAAACCAAAATCCAGGTAGTGAAACGAGCACACCAGTATGGGAGATGTGCATGTGTACAGTTTCAAGCAGCAGCTCTTTGTGGACACTTGGAAACAGCGCTGTGAAAAAATTTCGTACGAAGCGGGATTTGGCCAAAGTTGAAAGACCTTCCAAAACCAACCCTAAAGAACTTAGCCAAACAATGAATGTTGCAATGAGCTCCTGCAGGAAAGGTGCTTCTATGACACAACCCCCGAGCAGGTAGCTACATTCTGCACAGTACAAAACGCATATGAATTCCAGGCTGAAAACTCACTCCAAAAGGATGAAATGCATGTTTTTCTCTCTGAAAGAACACTCAGCCACCAGGCTTTTGCCTGCTCCTTCAAGGTCTTTGTAGAAACGTGTGTTTTCACTGCTGGAATACGTTTTGGGATTCATTGTTTCAATCTCTTGCAAGCTTCATGTTGTTTCTTACACAATGTGGAAATACAAGGAGTATGTTTCCCAAATCACTTGAAAATCAGGAAAACGCACACTGCATCACTCTTGCTCAAACACGCTCTTTCACCTAATGCGTTGAGAACATTCAAGAAAGTAGAAAAGAAGGGCATTTTGCAGTGAATTTCAGACGGGCATGTACAAAAAATCATTTCTATCGGTTGCAGAGTGCAAAAGCATGATTGACTTCATGTTCTCGAAGAAACCCTTACATTTCCAAGTGACCTGAATTAGGACTTTCCCAAAAAGATGTGTTTCCGTGTCTGTGGCGAATGGAGCTCTAAGTTGTGTATTCAGTGCTGGAGAGTGATACACTCTACACAGGATACACAGCGATTTGAGAGCACCAACATGCTTAACACTGATACTGCTACAAGGTGTGTGTAGCATGGCGAATGAAGGCTTGTCATTTCAAAGAAAGAAGAGGAAACCAAAATCCAGGTAGTGAAACGAGCACACCAGTATGGGAGATGTGCATGTGTACAGTTTCAAGCAGCAGCTCTTTGTGGACACTTGGAAACAGCGCTGTGAAAAAATTTCGTACGAAGCGGGATTTGGCCAAAGTTGAAAGACCTTCCAAAACCAACCCTAAAGAACTTAGCCAAACAATGAATGTTGCAATGAGCTCCTGCAGGAAAGGTGCTTCTATGACACAACCCCCGAGCAGGTAGCTACATTCTGCACAGTACAAAACGCAGATGAATTCCAGGCTGAAAACTCACTCCAGAAGGATGAAATGCATGTGTTTCTCTCTGAAAGAACACTCAGCCACCAGGCTTTTGCTTGCTCCTTCAAGGTCTTTGTAGAAACGTGTGTTTTCACTGCTGGAATACGTTTTGGGATTCATTGTTTCAATCTCTTGCAAGCTTCATGTTGTTTCTTACACAATGTGGAAATACAAGGAATATGTTTCCCAAATCACTTGAAAATCAGGAAAACGCACACTGCATCACTCTTGCTCAAACACGCTCTTTCACCTAATGCGTTGAGAACATTCAAGAAAGTAGAAAAGAAGGGCATTTTGCAGTGAATTTCAAACGGGCATGTACAAAAAGTCATTTCTATCGGTTGCAGAGTGCAAAAGCATGATTGACTTCATGTTCTCGAAGAAACCCTTACATTTCCAAGTGAGCTGAATTAGGACTTTCCCAAAAAGATGTGTTTCCGTGTCTGTGGGGAATGGAGCTCTAAGTTGTGTATTTAGTATTGTCGAGTGATTCACTCTTCACAGGATACACAGCGATTTGAGAGCACCAACATGCTTAACACTGATACTGCTACAAGGTGTGTGTAGCATGGCGAATGAAGGCTTGTCATTTCAAAGAAAGAAGAGGAAACCAAAATCCAGGTAGTGAAACGAGCACACCAGTATGGGAGATGTGCATGTGTACAGTTTCAAGCAGCAGCTCTTTGTGGACACTTGGAAACAGCGCTGTGAAAAAATTTCGTACGAAGCGGGATTTGGCCAAAGTTGAAAGACCTTCCAAAACCAACCCTAAAGAACTTAGCCAAACAATGAATGTTGCAATGAGCTCCTGCAGGAAAGGTGCTTCTATGACACAACCCCCGAGCAGGTAGCTACATTCTGCACAGTACAAAACGCATATGAATTCCAGGCTGAAAACTCACTCCAGAAGGATGAAATGCATGTTTTTCTCTCTGAAAGAACACTCAGCCACCAGGCTTTTGCCTGCTCCTTCAAGGTCTTTGTAGAAACGTGTGTTTTCACTGCTGGAATACGTTTTGGGATTCATTGTTTCAATCTCTTGCAAGCTTCATGTTGTTTCTTACACAATGTGGAAATACAAGGAGTATGTTTCCCAAATCACTTGAAAATCAGGAAAACGCACACTGCATCACTCTTGCTCAAACACGCTCTTTCACCTAATGCGTTGAGAACATTCAAGAAAGTAGAAAAGAAGGGCATTTTGCAGTGAATTTCAGACGGGCATGTACAAAAAATCATTTCTATCGGTTGCAGAGTGCAAAAGCATGATTGACTTCATGTTCTCGAAGAAACCCTTACATTTCCAAGTGACCTGAATTAGGACTTTCCCAAAAAGATGTGTTTCCGTGTCTGTGGCGAATGGAGCTCTAAGTTGTGTATTCAGTGCTGGAGAGTGATACACTCTACACAGGATACACAGCGATTTGAGAGCACCAACATGCTTAACACTGATACTGCTACAAGGTGTGTGTAGCATGGCGAATGAAGGCTTGTCATTTCAAAGAAAGAAGAGGAAACCAAAATCCAGGTAGTGAAACGAGCACACCAGTATGGGAGATGTGCATGTGTACAGTTTCAAGCAGCAGCTCTTTGTGGACACTTGGAAACAGCGCTGTGAAAAAATTTCGTACGAAGCGGGATTTGGCCAAAGTTGAAAGACCTTCCAAAACCAACCCTAAAGAACTTAGCCAAACAATGAATGTTGCAATGAGCTCCTGCAGGAAAGGTGCTTCTATGACACAACCCCCGAGCAGGTAGCTACATTCTGCACAGTACAAAACGCAGATGAATTCCAGGCTGAAAACTCACTCCAGAAGGATGAAATGCATGTGTTTCTCTCTGAAAGAACACTCAGCCACCAGGCTTTTGCTTGCTCCTTCAAGGTCTTTGTAGAAACGTGTGTTTTCACTGCTGGAATACGTTTTGGGATTCATTGTTTCAACCTCTTGCAAGCTTCATGTTGTTTCTTACACAATGTGGAAATACAAGGAGTATGTTTCCCAAATCACTTGAAAATCAGGAAAACGCACACTGCATCACTCTTGCTCAAACACGCTCTTTCACCTAATGCGTTGAGAACATTCAAGAAAGTAGAAAAGAAGGGCATTTTGCAGTGAATTTCAGACGGGCATGTACAAAAAATCATTTCTATCGGTTGCAGAGTGCAAAAGCATGATTGACTTCATGTTCTCGAAGAAACCCTTACATTTCCAAGTGACCTGAATTAGGACTTTCCCAAAAAGATGTGTTTGCGTGTCTGTGGCGAATGGAGCTCTAAGTTGTGTATTCAGTGCTGGAGAGTGATACACTCTACACAGAATACACAGCGATTTGAGAGCACCAACATGCTTAACACTGATACTGCTACAAGGTGTGTGTAGCATGGCGAATGAAGGCTTGTCATTTCAAAGAAAGAAGAGGAAACCAAAATCCAGGTAGTGAAACGAGCACACCAGTATGGGAGATGTGCATGTGTACAGTTTCAAGCAGCAGCTCTTTGTGGACACTTGGAAACAGCGCTGTGAAAAAATTTCGTACGAAGCGGGATTTGGCCAAAGTTGAAAGACCTTCCAAAACCAACCCTAAAGAACTTAGCCAAACAATGAATGTTGCAATGAGCTCCTGCAGGAAAGGTGCTTCTATGACACAACCCCCGAGCAGGTAGCTACATTCTGCACAGTACAAAACGCATATGAATTCCAGGCTGAAAACTCACTCCAAAAGGATGAAATGCATGTTTTTCTCTCTGAAAGAACACTCAGCCACCAGGCTTTTGCCTGCTCCTTCAAGGTCTTTGTAGAAACGTGTGTTTTCACTGCTGGAATACGTTTTGGGATTCATTGTTTCAATCTCTTGCAAGCTTCATGTTGTTTCTTACACAATGTGGAAATACAAGGAGTATGTTTCCCAAATCACTTGAAAATCAGGAAAACGCACACTGCATCACTCTTGCTCAAACACGCTCTTTCACCTAATGCGTTGAGAACATTCAAGAAAGTAGAAAAGAAGGGCATTTTGCAGTGAATTTCAGACGGGCATGTACAAAAAATCATTTCTATCGGTTGCAGAGTGCAAAAGCATGATTGACTTCATGTTCTCGAAGAAACCCTTACATTTCCAAGTGACCTGAATTAGGACTTTCCCAAAAAGATGTGTTTCCGTGTCTGTGGCGAATGGAGCTCTAAGTTGTGTATTCAGTGCTGGAGAGTGATACACTCTACACAGGATACACAGCGATTTGAGAGCACCAACATGCTTAACACTGATACTGCTACAAGGTGTGTGTAGCATGGCGAATGAAGGCTTGTCATTTCAAAGAAAGAAGAGGAAACCAAAATCCAGGTAGTGAAACGAGCACACCAGTATGGGAGATGTGCATGTGTACAGTTTCAAGCAGCAGCTCTTTGTGGACACTTGGAAACAGCGCTGTGAAAAAATTTCGTACGAAGCGGGATTTGGCCAAAGTTGAAAGACCTTCCAAAACCAACCCTAAAGAACTTAGCCAAACAATGAATGTTGCAATGAGCTCCTGCAGGAAAGGTGCTTCTATGACACAACCCCCGAGCAGGTAGCTACATTCTGCACAGTACAAAACGCAGATGAATTCCAGGCTGAAAACTCACTCCAGAAGGATGAAATGCATGTGTTTCTCTCTGAAAGAACACTCAGCCACCAGGCTTTTGCTTGCTCCTTCAAGGTCTTTGTATAAACGTGTGTTTTCACTGCTGGAATACGTTTTGGGATTCATTGTTTCAATCTCTTGCAAGCTTCATGTTGTTTCTTACACAATGTGGAAATACAAGGAATATGTTTCCCAAATCACTTGAAAATCAGGAAAACGCACACTGCATCACTCTTGCTCAAACACGCTCTTTCACCTAATGCGTTGAGAACATTCAAGAAAGTAGAAAAGAAGGGCATTTTGCAGTGAATTTCAAACGGGCATGTACAAAAAGTCATTTCTATCGGTTGCAGAGTGCAAAAGCATGATTGACTTCATGTTCTCGAAGAAACCCTTACATTTCCAAGTGAGCTGAATTAGGACTTTCCCAAAAAGATGTGTTTCCGTGTCTGTGGGGAATGGAGCTCTAAGTTGTGTATTTAGTATTGTCGAGTGATTCACTCTTCACAGGATACACAGCGTTTTGAGAGCACCAACGTGCTTAACACTGATACTGCTACAAGGTGTGTGTAGCATGGCGAATGAAGGCTTGTCATTTCAAAGAAAGAAGAGGAAACCGAAATCCAGGTAGTGAAACGAGCACACCAGTATGGGAGATGTGCATGTGTACAGTTTCAAGCAGCAGCTCTTTGTGGACACTTGGAAACAGCGCTGTGAAAAAATTTCGTACGAAGCGGGATTTGGCCAAAGTTGAAAGACCTTCCAAAACCAACCCTAAAGAACTTAGCCAAACAATGAATGTTGCAATGAGCTCCTGCAGGAAAGGTGCTTCTATGACACAACCCCCGAGCAGGTAGCTACATTCTGCACAGTACAAAACGCATATGAATTCCAGGCTGAAAACTCACTCCAGAAGGATGAAATGCATGTGTTTCTCTCTGAAAGAACACTCAGCCACCAGGCTTTTGCTTGCTCCTTCAAGGTCTTTGTAGAAACGTGTGTTTTCACTGCTGGAATACGTTTTGGGATTCATTGTTTCAATCTCTTGCAAACTTCATGTTGTTTCTTACACAATGTGGAAATACAAGGAGTATGTTTCCCAAATCACTTGGAAATCAGGAAAACGCACACTGCATCACTCTTGCTCAAACACGCTCTTTCACCTAATGCGTTGAGAACATTCAAGAAAGTAGAAAAGAAGGGCATTTTGCAGTGAATTTCAAACGGGCATGTACAAAAAGTCATTTCTATCGGTTGCAGAGTGCAAAAGCATGATTGACTTCATGTTCTCGAAGAAACCCTTACATTTCCAAGTGAGCTGAATTAGGACTTTCCCAAAAAGATGTGTTTCCGTGTCTGTGGGGAATGGAGCTCTAAGTTGTGTATTTAGTATTGTCGAGTGATTCACTCTTCACAGGATACACAGCGTTTTGAGAGCACCAACGTGCTTAACACTGATACTGCTACAAGGTGTGTGTAGCATGGCGAATGAAGGCTTGTCATTTCAAAGAAAGAAGAGGAAACCGAAATCCAGGTAGTGAAACGAGCACACCAGTATGGGAGATGTGCATGTGTACAGTTTCAAGCAGCAGCTCTTTGTGGACACTTGGAAACAGCGCTGTGAAAAAATTTCGTACGAAGCGGGATTTGGCCAAAGTTGAAAGACCTTCCAAAACCAACCCTAAAGAACTTAGCCAAACAATGAATGTTGCAATGAGCTCCTGCAGGAAAGGTGCTTCTATGACACAACCCCCGAGCAGGTAGCTACATTCTGCACAGTACAAAACGCATATGAATTCCAGGCTGAAAACTCACTCCAGAAGGATGAAATGCATGTGTTTCTCTCTGAAAGAACACTCAGCCACCAGGCTTTTGCTTGCTCCTTCAAGGTCTTTGTAGAAACGTGTGTTTTCACTGCTGGAATACGTTTTGGGATTCATTGTTTCAATCTCTTGCAAACTTCATGTTGTTTCTTACACAATGTGGAAATACAAGGAGTATGTTTCCCAAATCACTTGGAAATCAGGAAAACGCACACTGCATCACTCTTGCTCAAACACGCTCTTTCACCTAATGAGTTGAGAACATTCAAGAAAGTAGAAAAGAAGGGCATTTTGCAGTGAATTTCAAACGGGCATGTACAAAAAGTCATTTCTATCGGTTGCAGAGTGCAAAAGCATGATTGACTTCATGTTCTCGAAGAAACCCTTACATTTCCAAGTGACCTGAATTAGGACTTTCCCAAAAAGATGTGTTTCCGTGTCTGTGGCGAATGGAGCTCTAAGTTGTGTATTTAGTATTGTAGAGTGATTCACTCTTCACAGGATACACAGCGTTTGGAGAGCACCAACATGCTTAACACTGATACGGCTACAAGGTGTGTGTAGCATGGCGAATGAAGGCTTGTCATTTCAAAGAAAAAAGAGGAAACCAAAATCCAGGTAGTGAAACGAGCACACCAGTATGGGAGATGTGCATGTGTACAGTTTCAAGCAGCAGCTCTTTGTGGACACTTGGAAACAGCGCTGTGAAAAAATTTCGTACGAAGCGGGATTTGGCCAAAGTTGAAAGACCTTCCAAAACCAACCCTAAAGAACTTAGCCAAACAATGAATGTTGCAATGAGCTCCTGCAGGAAAGGTGCTTCTATGACACAACCCCCGAGCAGGTAGCTACATTCTGCACAGTACAAAACGCATATGAATTCCAGGCTGAAAACTCACTCCAGAAGGATGAAATGCATGTGTTTCTCTCTGAAAGAACACTCAGCCACCAGGCTTTTGCTTGCTCCTTCAAGGTCTTTGTAGAAACGTGTGTTTTCACTGCTGGAATACGTTTTGGGATTCATTGTTTCAATCTCTTGCAAGCTTCATGTTGTTTCTTACACAATGTGGAAATACAAGGAGTATGTTTCCCAAATCACTTGGAAATCAGGAAAACGCACACTGCATCACTCTTGCTCAAACACGCTCTTTCACCTAATGCGTTGAGAACATTCAAGAAAGTAGAAAAGAAGGGCATTTTGCAGTGAATTTCAAACGGGCATGTACAAAAAGTCATTTCTATCGGTTGCAGAGTGCAAAAGCATGATTGACTTCATGTTCTCGAAGAAACCCTTACATTTCCAAGTGACCTGAATTAGGACTTTCCCAAAAAGATGTGTTTCCGTGTCTGTGGGGAATGGAGCTCTAAGTTGTGTATTTAGTATTGTAGAGTGATTCACTCTTCACAGGATACACAGCGTTTTGAGAGCACCAACGTGCTTAACACTGATACTGCTACAAGGTGTGTGTAGCATGGCGAATGAAGGCTTGTCATTTCAAAGAAAGAAGAGGAAACCGAAATCCAGGTAGTGAAACGAGCACACCAGTATGGGAGATGTGCATGTGTACAGTTTCAAGCAGCAGCTCTTTGTGGACACTTGGAAACAGCGCTGTGAAAAAATTTCGTACGAAGCGGGATTTGGCCAAAGTTGAAAGACCTTCCAAAACCAACCCTAAAGAACTTAGCCAAACAATGAATGTTGCAATGAGCTCCTGCAGGAAAGGTGCTTCTATGACACAACCCCCGAGCAGGTAGCTACATTCTGCACAGTACAAAACGCATATGAATTCCAGGCTGAAAACTCACTCCAGAAGGATGAAATGCATGTGTTTCTCTCTGAAAGAACACTCAGCCACCAGGCTTTTGCTTGCTCCTTCAAGGTCTTTGTAGAAACGTGTGTTTTCACTGCTGGAATACGTTTTGGGATTCATTGTTTCAATCTCTTGCAAGCTTCATGTTGTTTCTTACACAATGTGGAAATACAAGGAATATGTTTCCCAAATCACTTGAAAATCAGGAAAACGCACACTGCATCACTCTTGCTCAAACACGCTCTTTCACCTAATGCGTTGAGAACATTCAAGAAAGTAGAAAAGAAGGGCATTTTGCAGTGAATTTCAAACGGGCATGTACAAAAAGTCATTTCTATCGGTTGCAGAGTGCAAAAGCATGATTGACTTCATGTTCTCGAAGAAACCCTTACATTTCCAAGTGAGCTGAATTAGGACTTTCCCAAAAAGATGTGTTTCCGTGTCTGTGGGGAATGGAGCTCTAAGTTGTGTATTTAGTATTGTCGAGTGATTCACTCTTCACAGGATACACAGCGTTTTGAGAGCACCAACGTGCTTAACACTGATACTGCTACAAGGTGTGTGTAGCATGGCGAATGAAGGCTTGTCATTTCAAAGAAAGAAGAGGAAACCGAAATCCAGGTAGTGAAACGAGCACACCAGTATGGGAGATGTGCATGTGTACAGTTTCAAGCAGCAGCTCTTTGTGGACACTTGGAAACAGCGCTGTGAAAAAATTTCGTACGAAGCGGGATTTGGCCAAAGTTGAAAGACCTTCCAAAACCAACCCTAAAGAACTTAGCCAAACAATGAATGTTGCAATGAGCTCCTGCAGGAAAGGTGCTTCTATGACACAACCCCCGAGCAGGTAGCTACATTCTGCACAGTACAAAACGCATATGAATTCCAGGCTGAAAACTCACTCCAGAAGGATGAAATGCATGTGTTTCTCTCTGAAAGAACACTCAGCCACCAGGCTTTTGCTTGCTCCTTCAAGGTCTTTGTAGAAACGTGTGTTTTCACTGCTGGAATACGTTTTGGGATTCATTGTTTCAATCTCTTGCAAGCTTCATGTTGTTTCTTACACAATGTGGAAATACAAGGAGTATGTTTCCCAAATCACTTGGAAATCAGGAAAACGCACACTGCATCACTCTTGCTCAAACACGCTCTTTCACCTAATGCGTTGAGAACATTCAAGAAAGTAGAAAAGAAGGGCATTTTGCAGTGAATTTCAAACGGGCATGTACAAAAAGTCATTTCTATCGGTTGCAGAGTGCAAAAGCATGATTGACTTCATGTTCTCGAAGAAACCCTTACATTTCCAAGTGACCTGAATTAGGACTTTCCCAAAAAGATGTGTTTCCGTGTCTGTGGCGAATGGAGCTCTAAGTTGTGTATTTAGTATTGTAGAGTGATTCACTCTTCACAGGATACACAGCTTTATGAGAGCACCAACATGCTTAACACTGATACTGCTACAAGGTGTGTGTAGCATGGCGAATGAAGGCTTGTCATTTCAAAGAAAGAAGAGGAAACCAAAATCTAGGTAGTGAAACGAGCACACCAGTATGGGAGATGTGCATGTGTACAGTTTCAAGCAGCAGCTCTTTGTGGACACTTGGAAACAGCGCTGTGAAAAAATTTCGTACGAAGCGGGATTTGGCCAAAGTTGAAAGACCTTCCAAAACCAACCCTAAAGAACTTAGCCAAACAATGAATGTTGCAATGAGCTCCTGCAGGAAAGGTGCTTCTATGACACAACCCCCGAGCAGGTAGCTACATTCTGCACAGTACAAAACGCATATGAATTCCAGGCTGAAAACTCACTCCAGAAGGATGAAATGCATGTGTTTCTCTCTGAAAGAACACTCAGCCACCAGGCTTTTGCTTGCTCCTTCAAGGTCTTTGTAGAAACGTGTGTTTTCACTGCTGGAATACGTTTTGGGATTCATTGTTTCAATCTCTTGCAAGCTTCATGTTGTTTCTTACACAATGTGGAAATACAAGGAATATGTTTCCCAAATCACTTGAAAATCAGGAAAACGCACACTGCATCACTCTTGCTCAAACACGCTCTTTCACCTAATGCGTTGAGAACATTCAAGAAAGTAGAAAAGAAGGGCATTTTGCAGTGAATTTCAAACGGGCATGTACAAAAAGTCATTTCTATCGGTTGCAGAGTGCAAAAGCATGATTGACTTCATGTTCTCGAAGAAACCCTTACATTTCCAAGTGAGCTGAATTAGGACTTTCCCAAAAAGATGTGTTTCCGTGTCTGTGGGGAATGGAGCTCTAAGTTGTGTATTTAGTATTGTCGAGTGATTCACTCTTCACAGGATACACAGCTTTATGAGAGCACCAACATGCTTAACACTGATACTGCTACAAGGTGTGTGTAGCATGGCGAATGAAGGCTTGTCATTTCAAAGAAAGAAGAGGAAACCAAAATCCAGGTAGTGAAACGAGCACACCAGTATGGGAGATGTGCATGTGTACAGTTTCAAGCAGCAGCTCTTTGTGGACACTTGGAAACAGCGCTGTGAAAAAATTTCGTACGAAGCGGGATTTGGCCAAAGTTGAAAGACCTTCCAAAACCAACCCTAAAGAACTTAGCCAAACAATGAATGTTGCAATGAGCTCCTGCAGGAAAGGTGCTTCTATGACACAACCCCCGAGCAGGTAGCTACATTCTGCACAGTACAAAACGCATATGAATTCCAGGCTGAAAACTCACTCCAGAAGGATGAAATGCATGTGTTTCTCTCTGAAAGAACACTCAGCCACCAGGCTTTTGCTTGCTCCTTCAAGGTCTTTGTAGAAACGTGTGTTTTCACTGCTGGAATACGTTTTGGGATTCATTGTTTCAATCTCTTGCAAACTTCATGTTGTTTCTTACACAATGTGGAAATACAAGGAGTATGTTTCCCAAATCACTTGGAAATCAGGAAAACGCACACTGCATCACTCTTGCTCAAACACGCTCTTTCACCTAATGAGTTGAGAACATTCAAGAAAGTAGAAAAGAAGGGCATTTTGCAGTGAATTTCAAACGGGCATGTACAAAAAGTCATTTCTATCGGTTGCAGAGTGCAAAAGCATGATTGACTTCATGTTCTCGAAGAAACCCTTACATTTCCAAGTGACCTGAATTAGGACTTTCCCAAAAAGATGTGTTTCCGTGTCTGTGGCGAATGGAGCTCTAAGTTGTGTATTTAGTATTGTAGAGTGATTCACTCTTCACAGGATACACAGCGTTTGGAGAGCACCAACATGCTTAACACTGATACGGCTACAAGGTGTGTGTAGCATGGCGAATGAAGGCTTGTCATTTCAAAGAAAAAAGAGGAAACCAAAATCCAGGTAGTGAAACGAGCACACCAGTATGGGAGATGTGCATGTGTACAGTTTCAAGCAGCAGCTCTTTGTGGACACTTGGAAACAGCGCTGTGAAAAAATTTCGTACGAAGCGGGATTTGGCCAAAGTTGAAAGACCTTCCAAAACCAACCCTAAAGAACTTAGCCAAACAATGAATGTTGCAATGAGCTCCTGCAGGAAAGGTGCTTCTATGACACAACCCCCGAGCAGGTAGCTACATTCTGCACAGTACAAAACGCATATGAATTCCAGGCTGAAAACTCACTCCAGAAGGATGAAATGCATGTGTTTCTCTCTGAAAGAACACTCAGCCACCAGGCTTTTGCTTGCTCCTTCAAGGTCTTTGTAGAAACGTGTGTTTTCACTGCTGGAATACGTTTTGGGATTCATTGTTTCAATCTCTTGCAAGCTTCATGTTGTTTCTTACACAATGTGGAAATACAAGGAGTATGTTTCCCAAATCACTTGGAAATCAGGAAAACGCACACTGCATCACTCTTGCTCAAACACGCTCTTTCACCTAATGCGTTGAGAACATTCAAGAAAGTAGAAAAGAAGGGCATTTTGCAGTGAATTTCAAACGGGCATGTACAAAAAGTCATTTCTATCGGTTGCAGAGTGCAAAAGCATGATTGACTTCATGTTCTCGAAGAAACCCTTACATTTCCAAGTGACCTGAATTAGGACTTTCCCAAAAAGATGTGTTTCCGTGTCTGTGGCGAATGGAGCTCTAAGTTGTGTATTTAGTATTGTAGAGTGATTCACTCTTCACAGGATACACAGCGTTTTGAGAGCACCAACGTGCTTAACACTGATACTGCTACAAGGTGTGTGTAGCATGGCGAATGAAGGCTTGTCATTTCAAAGAAAGAAGAGGAAACCGAAATCCAGGTAGTGAAACGAGCACACCAGTATGGGAGATGTGCATGTGTACAGTTTCAAGCAGCAGCTCTTTGTGGACACTTGGAAACAGCGCTGTGAAAAAATTTCGTACGAAGCGGGATTTGGCCAAAGTTGAAAGACCTTCCAAAACCAACCCTAAAGAACTTAGCCAAAGAATGAATGTTGCAATGAGCTCCTGCAGGAAAGGTGCTTCTATGACACAACCCCCGAGCAGGTAGCTACATTCTGCACAGTACAAAACGCATATGAATTCCAGGCTGAAAACTCACTCCAGAAGGATGAAATGCATGTGTTTCTCTCTGAAAGAACACTCAGCCACCAGGCTTTTGCTTGCTCCTTCAAGGTCTTTGTAGAAACGTGTGTTTTCACTGCTGGAATACGTTTTGGGATTCATTGTTTCAATCTCTTGCAAGCTTCATGTTGTTTCTTACACAATGTGGAAATACAAGGAGTATGTTTCCCAAATCACTTGGAAATCAGGAAAACGCACACTGCATCACTCTTGCTCAAACACGCTCTTTCACCTAATGCGTTGAGAACATTCAAGAAAGTAGAAAAGAAGGGCATTTTGCAGTGAATTTCAAACGGGCATGTACAAAAAGTCATTTCTATCGGTTGCAGAGTGCAAAAGCATGATTGACTTCATGTTCTCGAAGAAACCCTTACATTTCCAAGTGACCTGAATTAGGACTTTCCCAAAAAGATGTGTTTCCGTGTCTGTGGGGAATGGAGCTCTAAGTTGTGTATTTAGTATTGTAGAGTGATTCACTCTTCACAGGATACACAGCGTTTTGAGAGCACCAACGTGCTTAACACTGATACTGCTACAAGGTGTGTGTAGCATGGCGAATGAAGGCTTGTCATTTCAAAGAAAGAAGAGGAAACCGAAATCCAGGTAGTGAAACGAGCACACCAGTATGGGAGATGTGCATGTGTACAGTTTCAAGCAGCAGCTCTTTGTGGACACTTGGAAACAGCGCTGTGAAAAAATTTCGTACGAAGCGGGATTTGGCCAAAGTTGAAAGACCTTCCAAAACCAACCCTAAAGAACTTAGCCAAACAATGAATGTTGCAATGAGCTCCTGCAGGAAAGGTGCTTCTATGACACAACCCCCGAGCAGGTAGCTACATTCTGCACAGTACAAAACGCAGATGAATTCCAGGCTGAAAACTCACTCCAGAAGGATGAAATGCATGTGTTTCTCTCTGAAAGAACACTCAGCCACCAGGCTTTTGCTTGCTCCTTCAAGGTCTTTGTAGAAACGTGTGTTTTCACTGCTGGAATACGTTTTGGGATTCATTGTTTCAATCTCTTGCAAGCTTCATGTTGTTTCTTACACAATGTGGAAATACAAGGAATATGTTTCCCAAATCACTTGAAAATCAGGAAAACGCACACTGCATCACTCTTGCTCAAACACGCTCTTTCACCTAATGCGTTGAGAACATTCAAGAAAGTAGAAAAGAAGGGCATTTTGCAGTGAATTTCAAACGGGCATGTACAAAAAGTCATTTCTATCGGTTGCAGAGTGCAAAAGCATGATTGACTTCATGTTCTCGAAGAAACCCTTACATTTCCAAGTGACCTGAATTAGGACTTTCCCAAAAAGATGTGTTTCCGTGTCTGTGGGGAATGGAGCTCTAAGTTGTGTATTTAGTATTGTCGAGTGATTCACTCTTCACAGGATACACAGCGTTTTGAGAGCACCAACGTGCTTAACACTGATACTGCTACAAGGTGTGTGTAGCATGGCGAATGAAGGCTTGTCATTTCAAAGAAAGAAGAGGAAACCGAAATCCAGGTAGTGAAACGAGCACACCAGTATGGGAGATGTGCATGTGTACAGTTTCAAGCAGCAGCTCTTTGTGGACACTTGGAAACAGCGCTGTGAAAAAATTTCGTACGAAGCGGGATTTGGCCAAAGTTGAAAGACCTTCCAAAACCAACCCTAAAGAACTTAGCCAAACAATGAATGTTGCAATGAGCTCCTGCAGGAAAGGTGCTTCTATGACACAACCCCCGAGCAGGTAGCTACATTCTGCACAGTACAAAACGCATATGAATTCCAGGCTGAAAACTCACTCCAGAAGGATGAAATGCATGTGTTTCTCTCTGAAAGAACACTCAGCCACCAGGCTTTTGCTTGCTCCTTCAAGGTCTTTGTAGAAACGTGTGTTTTCACTGCTGGAATACGTTTTGGGATTCATTGTTTCAATCTCTTGCAAGCTTCATGTTGTTTCTTACACAATGTGGAAATACAAGGAGTATGTTTCCCAAATCACTTGGAAATCAGGAAAACGCACACTGCATCACTCTTGCTCAAACACGCTCTTTCACCTAATGCGTTGAGAACATTCAAGAAAGTAGAAAAGAAGGGCATTTTGCAGTGAATTTCAAACGGGCATGTACAAAAAGTCATTTCTATCGGTTGCAGAGTGCAAAAGCATGATTGACTTCATGTTCTCGAAGAAACCCTTACATTTCCAAGTGAGCTGAATTAGGACTTTCCCAAAAAGATGTGTTTCCGTGTCTGTGGGGAATGGAGCTCTAAGTTGTGTATTTAGTATTGTAGAGTGATTCACTCTTCACAGGATACACAGCTTTATGAGAGCACCAACATGCTTAACACTGATACTGCTACAAGGTGTGTGTAGCATGGCGAATGAAGGCTTGTCATTTCAAAGAAAGAAGAGGAAACCAAAATCTAGGTAGTGAAACGAGCACACCAGTATGGGAGATGTGCATGTGTACAGTTTCAAGCAGCAGCTCTTTGTGGACACTTGGAAACAGCGCTGTGAAAAAATTTCGTACGAAGCGGGATTTGGCCAAAGTTGAAAGACCTTCCAAAACCAACCCTAAAGAACTTAGCCAAACAATGAATGTTGCAATGAGCTCCTGCAGGAAAGGTGCTTCTATGACACAACCCCCGAGCAGGTAGCTACATTCTGCACAGTACAAAACGCATATGAATTCCAGGCTGAAAACTCACTCCAGAAGGATGAAATGCATGTGTTTCTCTCTGAAAGAACACTCAGCCACCAGGCTTTTGCTTGCTCCTTCAAGGTCTTTGTAGAAACGTGTGTTTTCACTGCTGGAATACGTTTTGGGATTCATTGTTTCAATCTCTTGCAAACTTCATGTTGTTTCTTACACAATGTGGAAATACAAGGAGTATGTTTCCCAAATCACTTGGAAATCAGGAAAACGCACACTGCATCACTCTTGCTCAAACACGCTCTTTCACCTAATGAGTTGAGAACATTCAAGAAAGTAGAAAAGAAGGGCATTTTGCAGTGAATTTCAAACGGGCATGTACAAAAAGTCATTTCTATCGGTTGCAGAGTGCAAAAGCATGATTGACTTCATGTTCTCGAAGAAACCCTTACATTTCCAAGTGACCTGAATTAGGACTTTCCCAAAAAGATGTGTTTCCATGTCTGTGGCGAATGGAGCTCTAAGTTGTGTATTTAGTATTGTAGAGTGATTCACTCTTCACAGGATACACAGCGTTTGGAGAGCACCAACATGCTTAACACTGATACGGCTACAAGGTGTGTGTAGCATGGCGAATGAAGGCTTGTCATTTCAAAGAAAAAAGAGGAAACCAAAATCCAGGTAGTGAAACGAGCACACCAGTATGGGAGATGTGCATGTGTACAGTTTCAAGCAGCAGCTCTTTGTGGACACTTGGAAACAGCGCTGTGAAAAAATTTCGTACGAAGCGGGATTTGGCCAAAGTTGAAAGACCTTCCAAAACCAACCCTAAAGAACTTAGCCAAACAATGAATGTTGCAATGAGCTCCTGCAGGAAAGGTGCTTCTATGACACAACCCCCGAGCAGGTAGCTACATTCTGCACAGTACAAAACGCATATGAATTCCAGGCTGAAAACTCACTCCAGAAGGATGAAATGCATGTGTTTCTCTCTGAAAGAACACTCAGCCACCAGGCTTTTGCTTGCTCCTTCAAGGTCTTTGTAGAAACGTGTGTTTTCACTGCTGGAATACGTTTTGGGATTCATTGTTTCAATCTCTTGCAAGCTTCATGTTGTTTCTTACACAATGTGGAAATACAAGGAGTATGTTTCCCAAATCACTTGGAAATCAGGAAAACGCACACTGCATCACTCTTGCTCAAACACGCTCTTTCACCTAATGCGTTGAGAACATTCAAGAAAGTAGAAAAGAAGGGCATTTTGCAGTGAATTTCAAACGGGCATGTACAAAAAGTCATTTCTATCGGTTGCAGAGTGCAAAAGCATGATTGACTTCATGTTCTCGAAGAAACCCTTACATTTCCAAGTGACCTGAATTAGGACTTTCCCAAAAAGATGTGTTTCCGTGTCTGTGGGGAATGGAGCTCTAAGTTGTGTATTTAGTATTGTAGAGTGATTCACTCTTCACAGGATACACAGCGTTTTGAGAGCACCAACGTGCTTAACACTGATACTGCTACAAGGTGTGTGTAGCATGGCGAATGAAGGCTTGTCATTTCAAAGAAAGAAGAGGAAACCGAAATCCAGGTAGTGAAACGAGCACACCAGTATGGGAGATGTGCATGTGTACAGTTTCAAGCAGCAGCTCTTTGTGGACACTTGGAAACAGCGCTGTGAAAAAATTTCGTACGAAGCGGGATTTGGCCAAAGTTGAAAGACCTTCCAAAACCAACCCTAAAGAACTTAGCCAAAGAATGAATGTTGCAATGAGCTCCTGCAGGAAAGGTGCTTCTATGACACAACCCCCGAGCAGGTAGCTACATTCTGCACAGTACAAAACGCATATGAATTCCAGGCTGAAAACTCACTCCAGAAGGATGAAATGCATGTGTTTCTCTCTGAAAGAACACTCAGCCACCAGGCTTTTGCTTGCTCCTTCAAGGTCTTTGTAGAAACGTGTGTTTTCACTGCTGGAATACGTTTTGGGATTCATTGTTTCAATCTCTTGCAAGCTTCATGTTGTTTCTTACACAATGTGGAAATACAAGGAATATGTTTCCCAAATCACTTGAAAATCAGGAAAACGCACACTGCATCACTCTTGCTCAAACACGCTCTTTCACCTAATGCGTTGAGAACATTCAAGAAAGTAGAAAAGAAGGGCATTTTGCAGTGAATTTCAAACGGGCATGTACAAAAAGTCATTTCTATCGGTTGCAGAGTGCAAAAGCATGATTGACTTCATGTTCTCGAAGAAACCCTTACATTTCCAAGTGAGCTGAATTAGGACTTTCCCAAAAAGATGTGTTTCCGTGTCTGTGGGGAATGGAGCTCTAAGTTGTGTATTTAGTATTGTCGAGTGATTCACTCTTCACAGGATACACAGCGTTTTGAGAGCACCAACGTGCTTAACACTGATACTGCTACAAGGTGTGTGTAGCATGGCGAATGAAGGCTTGTCATTTCAAAGAAAGAAGAGGAAACCGAAATCCAGGTAGTGAAACGAGCACACCAGTATGGGAGATGTGCATGTGTACAGTTTCAAGCAGCAGCTCTTTGTGGACACTTGGAAACAGCGCTGTGAAAAAATTTTGTACGAAGCGGGATTTGGCCAAAGTTGAAAGACCTTCCAAAACCAACCCTAAAGAACTTAGCCAAACAATGAATGTTGCAATGAGCTCCTGCAGGAAAGGTGCTTCTATGACACAACCCCCGAGCAGGTAGCTACATTCTGCACAGTACAAAACGCATATGAATTCCAGGCTGAAAACTCACTCCAGAAGGATGAAATGCATGTGTTTCTCTCTGAAAGAACACTCAGCCACCAGGCTTTTGCTTGCTCCTTCAAGGTCTTTGTAGAAACGTGTGTTTTCACTGCTGGAATACGTTTTGGGATTCATTGTTTCAATCTCTTGCAAGCTTCATGTTGTTTCTTACACAATGTGGAAATACAAGGAGTATGTTTCCCAAATCACTTGGAAATCAGGAAAACGCACACTGCATCACTCTTGCTCAAACACGCTCTTTCACCTAATGCGTTGAGAACATTCAAGAAAGTAGAAAAGAAGGGCATTTTGCAGTGAATTTCAAACGGGCATGTACAAAAAGTCATTTCTATCGGTTGCAGAGTGCAAAAGCATGATTGACTTCATGTTCTCGAAGAAACCCTTACATTTCCAAGTGACCTGAATTAGGACTTTCCCAAAAAGATGTGTTTCCGTGTCTGTGGCGAATGGAGCTCTAAGTTGTGTATTTAGTATTGTAGAGTGATTCACTCTTCACAGGATACACAGCTTTATGAGAGCACCAACATGCTTAACACTGATACTGCTACAAGGTGTGTGTAGCATGGCGAATGAAGGCTTGTCATTTCAAAGAAAGAAGAGGAAACCAAAATCTAGGTAGTGAAACGAGCACACCAGTATGGGAGATGTGCATGTGTACAGTTTCAAGCAGCAGCTCTTTGTGGACACTTGGAAACAGCGCTGTGAAAAAATTTCGTACGAAGCGGGATTTGGCCAAAGTTGAAAGACCTTCCAAAACCATCCCTAAAGAACTTAGCCAAACAATGAATGTTGCAATGAGCTCCTGCAGGAAAGGTGCTTCTATGACACAACCCCCGAGCAGGTAGCTACATTCTGCACAGTACAAAACGCATATGAATTCCAGGCTGAAAACTCACTCCAGAAGGATGAAATGCATGTGTTTCTCTCTGAAAGAACACTCAGCCACCAGGCTTTTGCTTGCTCCTTCAAGGTCTTTGTAGAAACGTGTGTTTTCACTGCTGGAATACGTTTTGGGATTCATTGTTTCAATCTCTTGCAAGCTTCATGTTGTTTCTTACACAATGTGGAAATACAAGGAATATGTTTCCCAAATCACTTGAAAATCAGGAAAACGCACACTGCATCACTCTTGCTCAAACACGCTCTTTCACCTAATGCGTTGAGAACATTCAAGAAAGTAGAAAAGAAGGGCATTTTGCAGTGAATTTCAAACGGGCATGTACAAAAAGTCATTTCTATCGGTTGCAGAGTGCAAAAGCATGATTGACTTCATGTTCTCGAAGAAACCCTTACATTTCCAAGTGAGCTGAATTAGGACTTTCCCAAAAAGATGTGTTTCCGTGTCTGTGGGGAATGGAGCTCTAAGTTGTGTATTTAGTATTGTCGAGTGATTCACTCTTCACAGGATACACAGCTTTATGAGAGCACCAACATGCTTAACACTGATACTGCTACAAGGTGTGTGTAGCATGGCGAATGAAGGCTTGTCATTTCAAAGAAAGAAGAGGAAACCAAAATCCAGGTAGTGAAACGAGCACACCAGTATGGGAGATGTGCATGTGTACAGTTTCAAGCAGCAGCTCTTTGTGGACACTTGGAAACAGCGCTGTGAAAAAATTTCGTACGAAGCGGGATTTGGCCAAAGTTGAAAGACCTTCCAAAACCAACCCTAAAGAACTTAGCCAAACAATGAATGTTGCAATGAGCTCCTGCAGGAAAGGTGCTTCTATGACACAACCCCCGAGCAGGTAGCTACATTCTGCACAGTACAAAACGCATATGAATTCCAGGCTGAAAACTCACTCCAGAAGGATGAAATGCATGTGTTTCTCTCTGAAAGAACACTCAGCCACCAGGCTTTTGCTTGCTCCTTCAAGGTCTTTGTAGAAACGTGTGTTTTCACTGCTGGAATACGTTTTGGGATTCATTGTTTCAACCTCTTGCAAGCTTCATGTTGTTTCTTACACAATGTGGAAATACAAGGAGTATTTTTCCCAAATCACTTGAAAATCAGGAAAACGCACACTGCATCACTCTTGCTCAAACACGCTCTTTCACCTAATGCGTTGAGAACATTCAAGAAAGTAGAAAAGAAGGGCATTTTGCAGTGAATTTCAGACGGGCATGTACAAAAAATCATTTCTATCGGTTGCAGAGTGCAAAAGCATGATTGACTTCATGTTCTCGAAGAAACCCTTACATTTCCAAGTGACCTGAATTAGGACTTTCCCAAAAAGATGTGTTTCCGTGTCTGTGGCGAATGGAGCTCTAAGTTGTGTATTCAGTGCTGGAGAGTGATACACTCTACACAGAATACACAGCGATTTGAGAGCACCAACATGCTTAACACTGATACTGCTACAAGGTGTGTGTAGCATGGCGAATGAAGGCTTGTCATTTCAAAGAAAGAAGAGGAAACCAAAATCCAGGTAGTGAAACGAGCACACCAGTATGGGAGATGTGCATGTGTACAGTTTCAAGCAGCAGCTCTTTGTGGACACTTGGAAACAGCGCTGTGAAAAAATTTCGTACGAAGCGGGATTTGGCCAAAGTTGAAAGACCTTCCAAAACCAACCCTAAAGAACTTAGCCAAACAATGAATGTTGCAATGAGCTCCTGCAGGAAAGGTGCTTCTATGACACAACCCCCGAGCAGGTAGCTACATTCTGCACAGTACAAAACGCATATGAATTCCAGGCTGAAAACTCACTCCAGAAGGATGAAATGCATGTGTTTCTCTCTGAAAGAACACTCAGCCACCAGGCTTTTGCTTGCTCCTTCAAGGTCTTTGTAGAAACGTGTGTTTTCACTGCTGGAATACGTTTTGGGATTCATTGTTTCAATCTCTTGCAAGCTTCATGTTGTTTCTTACACAATGTGGAAATACAAGGAGTATGTTTCCCAAATCACTTGGAAATCAGGAAAACGCACACTGCATCACTCTTGCTCAAACACGCTCTTTCACCTAATGCGTTGAGAACATTCAAGAAAGTAGAAAAGAAGGGCATTTTGCAGTGAATTTCAAACGGGCATGTACAAAAAGTCATTTCTATCGGTTGCAGAGTGCAAAAGCATGATTGACTTCATGTTCTCGAAGAAACCCTTACATTTCCAAGTGACCTGAATTAGGACTTTCCCAAAAAGATGTGTTTCCGTGTCTGTGGGGAATGGAGCTCTAAGTTGTGTATTTAGTATTGTAGAGTGATTCACTCTTCACAGGATACACAGCTTTATGAGAGCACCAACATGCTTAACACTGATACTGCTACAAGGTGTGTGTAGCATGGCGAATGAAGGCTTGTCATTTCAAAGAAAGAAGAGCAAACCAAAATCCAGGTAGTGAAACGAGCACACCAGTATGGGAGATGTGCATGTGTACAGTTTCAAGCAGCAGCTCTTTGTGGACACTTGGAAACAGCGCTGTGAAAAAATTTCGTACGAAGCGGGATTTGGCCAAAGTTGAAAGACCTTCCAAAACCAACCCTAAAGAACTTAGCCAAAGAATGAATGTTGCAATGAGCTCCTGCAGGAAAGGTGCTTCTATGACACAACCCCCGAGCAGGTAGCTACATTCTGCACAGTACAAAACGCATATGAATTCCAGGCTGAAAACTCACTCCAGAAGGATGAAATGCATGTGTTTCTCTCTGAAAGAACACTCAGCCACCAGGCTTTTGCTTGCTCCTTCAAGGTCTTTGTAGAAACGTGTGTTTTCACTGCTGGAATACGTTTTGGGATTCATTGTTTCAATCTCTTGCAAGCTTCATGTTGTTTCTTACACAATGTGGAAATACAAGGAATATGTTTCCCAAATCACTTGAAAATCAGGAAAACGCACACTGCATCACTCTTGCTCAAACACGCTCTTTCACCTAATGCGTTGAGAACATTCAAGAAAGTAGAAAAGAAGGGCATTTTGCAGTGAATTTCAAACGGGCATGTACAAAAAGTCATTTCTATCGGTTGCAGAGTGCAAAAGCATGATTGACTTCATGTTCTCGAAGAAACCCTTACATTTCCAAGTGAGCTGAATTAGGACTTTCCCAAAAAGATGTGTTTCCGTGTCTGTGGGGAATGGAGCTCTAAGTTGTGTATTTAGTATTGTCGAGTGATTCACTCTTCACAGGATACACAGCGTTTTGAGAGCACCAACGTGCTTAACACTGATACTGCTACAAGGTGTGTGTAGCATGGCGAATGAAGGCTTGTCATTTCAAAGAAAGAAGAGGAAACCGAAATCCAGGTAGTGAAACGAGCACACCAGTATGGGAGATGTGCATGTGTACAGTTTCAAGCAGCAGCTCTTTGTGGACACTTGGAAACAGCGCTGTGAAAAAATTTCGTACGAAGCGGGATTTGGCCAAAGTTGAAAGACCTTCCAAAACCAACCCTAAAGAACTTAGCCAAACAATGAATGTTGCAATGAGCTCCTGCAGGAAAGGTGCTTCTATGACACAACCCCCGAGCAGGTAGCTACATTCTGCACAGTACAAAACGCATATGAATTCCAGGCTGAAAACTCACTCCAGAAGGATGAAATGCATGTGTTTCTCTCTGAAAGAACACTCAGCCACCAGGCTTTTGCTTGCTCCTTCAAGGTCTTTGTAGAAACGTGTGTTTTCACTGCTGGAATACGTTTTGGGATTCATTGTTTCAATCTCTTGCAAGCTTCATGTTGTTTCTTACACAATGTGGAAATACAAGGAGTATGTTTCCCAAATCACTTGGAAATCAGGAAAACGCACACTGCATCACTCTTGCTCAAACACGCTCTTTCACCTAATGCGTTGAGAACATTCAAGAAAGTAGAAAAGAAGGGCATTTTGCAGTGAATTTCAAACGGGCATGTACAAAAAGTCATTTCTATCGGTTGCAGAGTGCAAAAGCATGATTGACTTCATGTTCTCGAAGAAACCCTTACATTTCCAAGTGACCTGAATTAGGACTTTCCCAAAAAGATGTGTTTCCGTGTCTGTGGCGAATGGAGCTCTAAGTTGTGTATTTAGTATTGTAGAGTGATTCACTCTTCACAGGATACACAGCTTTATGAGAGCACCAACATGCTTAACACTGATACTGCTACAAGGTGTGTGTAGCATGGCGAATGAAGGCTTGTCATTTCAAAGAAAGAAGAGGAAACCAAAATCTAGGTAGTGAAACGAGCACACCAGTATGGGAGATGTGCATGTGTACAGTTTCAAGCAGCAGCTCTTTGTGGACACTTGGAAACAGCGCTGTGAAAAAATTTCGTACGAAGCGGGATTTGGCCAAAGTTGAAAGACCTTCCAAAACCAACCCTAAAGAACTTAGCCAAACAATGAATGTTGCAATGAGCTCCTGCAGGAAAGGTGCTTCTATGACACAACCCCCGAGCAGGTAGCTACATTCTGCACAGTACAAAACGCATATGAATTCCAGGCTGAAAACTCACTCCAGAAGGATGAAATGCATGTGTTTCTCTCTGAAAGAACACTCAGCCACCAGGCTTTTGCTTGCTCCTTCAAGGTCTTTGTAGAAACGTGTGTTTTCACTGCTGGAATACGTTTTGGGATTCATTGTTTCAATCTCTTGCAAGCTTCATGTTGTTTCTTACACAATGTGGAAATACAAGGAATATGTTTCCCAAATCACTTGAAAATCAGGAAAACGCACACTGCATCACTCTTGCTCAAACACGCTCTTTCACCTAATGCGTTGAGAACATTCAAGAAAGTAGAAAAGAAGGGCATTTTGCAGTGAATTTCAAACGGGCATGTACAAAAAGTCATTTCTATCGGTTGCAGAGTGCAAAAGCATGATTGACTTCATGTTCTCGAAGAAACCCTTACATTTCCAAGTGAGCTGAATTAGGACTTTCCCAAAAAGATGTGTTTCCGTGTCTGTGGGGAATGGAGCTCTAAGTTGTGTATTTAGTATTGTCGAGTGATTCACTCTTCACAGGATACACAGCTTTATGAGAGCACCAACATGCTTAACACTGATACTGCTACAAGGTGTGTGTAGCATGGCGAATGAAGGCTTGTCATTTCAAAGAAAGAAGAGGAAACCAAAATCCAGGTAGTGAAACGAGCACACCAGTATGGGAGATGTGCATGTGTACAGTTTCAAGCAGCAGCTCTTTGTGGACACTTGGAAACAGCGCTGTGAAAAAATTTCGTACGAAGCGGGATTTGGCCAAAGTTGAAAGACCTTCCAAAACCAACCCTAAAGAACTTAGCCAAACAATGAATGTTGCAATGAGCTCCTGCAGGAAAGGTGCTTCTATGACACAACCCCCGAGCAGGTAGCTACATTCTGCACAGTACAAAACGCATATGAATTCCAGGCTGAAAACTCACTCCAGAAGGATGAAATGCATGTGTTTCTCTCTGAAAGAACACTCAGCCACCAGGCTTTTGCTTGCTCCTTCAAGGTCTTTGTAGAAACGTGTGTTTTCACTGCTGGAATACGTTTTGGGATTCATTGTTTCAACCTCTTGCAAGCTTCATGTTGTTTCTTACACAATGTGGAAATACAAGGAGTATGTTTCCCAAATCACTTGAAAATCAGGAAAACGCACACTGCATCACTCTTGCTCAAACACGCTCTTTCACCTAATGCGTTGAGAACATTCAAGAAAGTAGAAAAGAAGGGCATTTTGCAGTGAATTTCAGACGGGCATGTACAAAAAATCATTTCTATCGGTTGCAGAGTGCAAAAGCATGATTGACTTCATGTTCTCGAAGAAACCCTTACATTTCCAAGTGACCTGAATTAGGACTTTCCCAAAAAGATGTGTTTCCGTGTCTGTGGCGAATGGAGCTCTAAGTTGTGTATTCAGTGCTGGAGAGTGATACACTCTACACAGAATACACAGCGATTTGAGAGCACCAACATGCTTAACACTGATACTGCTACAAGGTGTGTGTAGCATGGCGAATGAAGGCTTGTCATTTCAAAGAAAGAAGAGGAAACCAAAATCCAGGTAGTGAAACGAGCACACCAGTATGGGAGATGTGCATGTGTACAGTTTCAAGCAGCAGCTCTTTGTGGACACTTGGAAACAGCGCTGTGAAAAAATTTCGTACGAAGCGGGATTTGGCCAAAGTTGAAAGACCTTCCAAAACCAACCCTAAAGAACTTAGCCAAACAATGAATGTTGCAATGAGCTCCTGCAGGAAAGGTGCTTCTATGACACAACCCCCGAGCAGGTAGCTACATTCTGCACAGTACAAAACGCAGATGAATTCCAGGCTGAAAACTCACTCCAGAAGGATGAAATGCATGTGTTTCTCTCTGAAAGAACACTCAGCCACCAGGCTTTTGCTTGCTCCTTCAAGGTCTTTGTAGAAACGTGTGTTTTCACTGCTGGAATACGTTTTGGGATTCATTGTTTCAACCTCTTGCAAGCTTCATGTTGTTTCTTACACAATGTGGAAATACAAGGAGTATGTTTCCCAAATCACTTGAAAATCAGGAAAACGCACACTGCATCACTCTTGCTCAAACACGCTCTTTCACCTAATGCGTTGAGAACATTCAAGAAAGTAGAAAAGAAGGGCATTTTGCAGTGAATTTCAGACGGGCATGTACAAAAAATCATTTCTATCGGTTGCAGAGTGCAAAAGCATGATTGACTTCATGTTCTCGAGGAAACCCTTACATTTCCAAGTGACCTGAATTAGGACTTTCCCAAAAAGATGTGTTTGCGTGTCTGTGGCGAATGGAGCTCTAAGTTGTGTATTCAGTGCTGGAGAGTGATACACTCTACACAGAAAACACAGCGATTTGAGAGCACCAACATGCTTAACACTGATACTGCTACAAGGTGTGTGTAGCATGGCGAATGAAGGCTTGTCATTTCAAAGAAAGAAGAGGAAACCAAAATCCAGGTAGTGAAACGAGCACACCAGTATGGGAGATGTGCATGTGTACAGTTTCAAGCAGCAGCTCTTTGTGGACACTTGGAAACAGCGCTGTGAAAAAATTTCGTACGAAGCGGGATTTGGCCAAAGTTGAAAGACCTTCCAAAACCAACCCTAAAGAACTTAGCCAAAGAATGAATGTTGCAATGAGCTCCTGCAGGCAAGGTGCTTCTATGACACAACCCCCGAGCAGGTAGCTACATTCTGCACAGTACAAAACGCATATGAATTCCAGGCTGAAAACTCACTCCAGAAGGATGAAATGCATGTGTTTCTCTCTGAAAGAACACTCAGCCACCAGGCTTTTGCTTGCTCCTTCAAGGTCTTTGTAGAAACGTGTGTTTTCACTGCTGGAATACGTTTTGGGATTCATTGTTTCAATCTCTTGCAAGCTTCATGTTGTTTCTTACACAATGTGGAAATACAAGGAGTATGTTTCCCAAATCACTTGAAAATCAGGAAAACGCACACTGCATCACTCTTGCTCAAACACGCTCTTTCACCTAATGCGTTGAGAACATTCAAGAAAGTAGAAAAGAAGGGCATTTTGCAGTGAATTTCAAATGGGCATGTACAAAAAGTCATTTCTAGCGGTTGCAGAGTGCAAAAGCATGATTGACTTCATGTTCTCGAAGAAACCCTTACATTTCCAAGTGACCTGAATTAGGACTTTCCCAAAAAGATGTGTCCGTGTCTGTGGCGAATGGAGCTCTAAGTTGTGTATTCAGTGCTGGAGAGTGATACACTCTACACAGGATACACAGCGATTTGAGAGCACCAACATGCTTAACACTGATACTGCTACAAGGTGTGTGTAGCATGGCGAATGAAGGCTTGTCATTTCAAAGAAAGAAGAGGAAACCAAAATCCAGGTAGTGAAACGAGCACACCAGTATGGGAGATGTGCATGTGTACAGTTTCAAGCAGCAGCTCTTTGTGGACACTTGGAAACAGCGCTGTGAAAAAATTTCGTACGAAGCGGGATTTGGCCAAAGTTGAAAGACCTTCCAAAACCAACCCTAAAGAACTTAGCCAAACAATGAATGTTGCAATGAGCTCCTGCAGGAAAGGTGCTTCTATGACACAACCCCCGAGCAGGTAGCTACATTCTGCACAGTACAAAACGCATATGAATTCCAGGCTGAAAACTCACTCCAGAAGGATGAAATGCATGTGTTTCTCTCTGAAAGAACACTCAGCCACCAGGCTTTTGCTTGCTCCTTCAAGGTCTTTGTAGAAACGTGTGTTTTCACTGCTGGAATACGTTTTGGGATTCATTGTTTCAATCTCTTGCAAGCTTCATGTTGTTTCTTACACAATGTGGAAATACAAGGAATATGTTTCCCAAATCACTTGAAAATCAGGAAAACGCACACTGCATCACTCTTGCTCAAACACGCTCTTTCACCTAATGCGTTGAGAACATTCAAGAAAGTAGAAAAGAAGGGCATTTTGCAGTGAATTTCAAACGGGCATGTACAAAAAGTCATTTCTATCGGTTGCAGAGTGCAAAAGCATGATTGACTTCATGTTCTCGAAGAAACCCTTACATTTCCAAGTGAGCTGAATTAGGACTTTCCCAAAAAGATGTGTTTCCGTGTCTGTGGGGAATGGAGCTCTAAGTTGTGTATTTAGTATTGTCGAGTGATTCACTCTTCACAGGATACACAGCGTTTTGAGAGCACCAACGTGCTTAACACTGATACTGCTACAAGGTGTGTGTAGCATGGCGAATGAAGGCTTGTCATTTCAAAGAAAGAAGAGGAAACCGAAATCCAGGTAGTGAAACGAGCACACCAGTATGGGAGATGTGCATGTGTACAGTTTCAAGCAGCAGCTCTTTGTGGACACTTGGAAACAGCGCTGTGAAAAAATTTCGTACGAAGCGGGATTTGGCCAAAGTTGAAAGACCTTCCAAAACCAACCCTAAAGAAATTAGCCAAACAATGAATGTTGCAATGAGCTCCTGCAGGAAAGGTGCTTCTATGACACAACCCCCGAGCAGGTAGCTACATTCTGCACAGTACAAAACGCATATGAATTCCAGGCTGAAAACTCACTCCAGAAGGATGAAATGCATGTGTTTCTCTCTGAAAGAACACTCAGCCACCAGGCTTTTGCTTGCTCCTTCAAGGTCTTTGTAGAAACGTGTGTTTTCACTGCTGGAATACGTTTTGGGATTCATTGTTTCAATCTCTTGCAAACTTCATGTTGTTTCTTACACAATGTGGAAATACAAGGAGTATGTTTCCCAAATCACTTGGAAATCAGGAAAACGCACACTGCATCACTCTTGCTCAAACACGCTCTTTCACCTAATGCGTTGAGAACATTCAAGAAAGTAGAAAAGAAGGGCATTTTGCAGTGAATTTCAAACGGGCATGTACAAAAAGTCATTTCTATCGGTTGCAGAGTGCAAAAGCATGATTGACTTCATGTTCTCGAAGAAACCCTTACATTTCCAAGTGACCTGAATTAGGACTTTCCCAAAAAGATGTGTTTCCGTGTCTGTGGGGAATGGAGCTCTAAGTTGTGTATTTAGTATTGTAGAGTGATTCACTCTTCACAGGATACACAGCTTTATGAGAGCACCAACATGCTTAACACTGATACTGCTACAAGGTGTGTGTAGCATGGCGAATGAAGGCTTGTCATTTCAAAGAAAGAAGAGGAAACCAAAATCCAGGTAGTGAAACGAGCACACCAGTATGGGAGATGTGCATGTGTACAGTTTCAAGCAGCAGCTCTTTGTGGACACTTGGAAACAGCGCTGTGAAAAAATTTCGTACGAAGCGGGATTTGGCCAAAGTTGAAAGACCTTCCAAAACCAACCCTAAAGAACTTAGCCAAAGAATGAATGTTGCAATGAGCTCCTGCAGGAAAGGTGCTTCTATGACACAACCCCCGAGCAGGTAGCTACATTCTGCACAGTAGAAAACGCATATGAATTCCAGGCTGAAAACTCACTCCAGAAGGATGAAATGCATGTGTTTCTCTCTGAAAGAACACTCAGCCACCAGGCTTTTGCTTGCTCCTTCAAGGTCTTTGTAGAAACGTGTGTTTTCACTGCTGGAATACGTTTTGGGATTCATTGTTTCAATCTCTTGCAAGCTTCATGTTGTTTCTTACACAATGTGGAAATACAAGGAATATGTTTCCCAAATTACTTGAAAATCAGGAAAACGCACACTGCATCACTCTTGCTCAAACACGCTCTTTCACCTAATGCGTTGAGAACATTCAAGAAAGTAGAAAAGAAGGGCATTTTGCAGTGAATTTCAAACGGGCATGTACAAAAAGTCATTTCTATCGGTTGCAGAGTGCAAAAGCATGATTGACTTCATGTTCTCGAAGAAACCCTTACATTTCCAAGTGACCTGAATTAGGACTTTCCCAAAAAGATGTGTTTCCGTGTCTGTGGGGAATGGAGCTCTAAGTTGTGTATTTAGTATTGTCGAGTGATTCACTCTTCACAGGATACACAGCGTTTTGAGAGCACCAACGTGCTTAACACTGATACTGCTACAAGGTGTGTGTAGCATGGCGAATGAAGGCTTGTCATTTCAAAGAAAGAAGAGGAAACCGAAATCCAGGTAGTGAAACGAGCACACCAGTATGGGAGATGTGCATGTGTACAGTTTCAAGCAGCAGCTCTTTGTGGACACTTGGAAACAGCGCTGTGAAAAAATTTCGTACGAAGCGGGATTTGGCCAAAGTTGAAAGACCTTCCAAAACCAACCCTAAAGAACTTAGCCAAACAATGAATGTTGCAATGAGCTCCTGCAGGAAAGGTGCTTCTATGACACAACCCCCGAGCAGGTAGCTACATTCTGCACAGTACAAAACGCATATGAATTCCAGGCTGAAAACTCACTCCAGAAGGATGAAATGCATGTGTTTCTCTCTGAAAGAACACTCAGCCACCAGGCTTTTGCTTGCTCCTTCAAGGTCTTTGTAGAAACGTGTGTTTTCACTGCTGGAATACGTTTTGGGATTCATTGTTTCAATCTCTTGCAAACTTCATGTTGTTTCTTACACAATGTGGAAATACAAGGAGTATGTTTCCCAAATCACTTGGAAATCAGGAAAACGCACACTGCATCACTCTTGCTCAAACACGCTCTTTCACCTAATGAGTTGAGAACATTCAAGAAAGTAGAAAAGAAGGGCATTTTGCAGTGAATTTCAAACGGGCATGTACAAAAAGTCATTTCTATCGGTTGCAGAGTGCAAAAGCATGATTGACTTCATGTTCTCGAAGAAACCCTTACATTTCCAAGTGACCTGAATTAGGACTTTCCCAAAAAGATATGTTTCCGTGTCTGTGGCGAATGGAGCTCTAAGTTGTGTATTTAGTATTGTAGAGTGATTCACTCTTCACAGGATACACAGCGTTTGGAGAGCACCAACATGCTTAACACTGATACGGCTACAAGGTGTGTGTAGCATGGCGAATGAAGGCTTGTCATTTCAAAGAAAAAAGAGGAAACCAAAATCCAGGTAGTGAAACGAGCACACCAGTATGGGAGATGTGCATGTGTACAGTTTCAAGCAGCAGCTCTTTGTGGACACTTGGAAACAGCGCTGTGAAAAAATTTCGTACGAAGCGGGATTTGGCCAAAGTTGAAAGACCTTCCAAAACCAACCCTAAAGAACTTAGCCAAACAATGAATGTTGCAATGAGCTCCTGCAGGAAAGGTGCTTCTATGACACAACCCCCGAGCAGGTAGCTACATTCTGCACAGTACAAAACGCATATGAATTCCAGGCTGAAAACTCACTCCAGAAGGATGAAATGCATGTGTTTCTCTCTGAAAGAACACTCAGCCACCAGGCTTTTGCTTGCTCCTTCAAGGTCTTTGTAGAAACGTGTGTTTTCACTGCTGGAATACGTTTTGGGATTCATTGTTTCAATCTCTTGCAAGCTTCATGTTGTTTCTTACACAATGTGGAAATACAAGGAGTATGTTTCCCAAATCACTTGGAAATCAGGAAAACGCACACTGCATCACTCTTGCTCAAACACGCTCTTTCACCTAATGCGTTGAGAACATTCAAGAAAGTAGAAAAGAAGGGCATTTTGCAGTGAATTTCAAACGGGCATGTACAAAAAGTCATTTCTATCGGTTGCAGAGTGCAAAAGCATGATTGACTTCATGTTCTCGAAGAAACCCTTACATTTCCAAGTGACCTGAATTAGGACTTTCCCAAAAAGATGTGTTTCCGTGTCTGTGGCGAATGGAGCTCTAAGTTGTGTATTCAGTGCTGGAGAGTGATACACTCTACACAGAATACACAGCGATTTGAGAGCACCAACATGCTTAACACTGATACTGCTACAAGGTGTGTGTAGCATGGCGAATGAAGGCTTGTCATTTCAAAGAAAGAAGAGGAAACCAAAATCCAGGTAGTGAAACGAGCACACCAGTATGGGAGATGTGCATGTGTACAGTTTCAAGCAGCAGCTCTTTGTGGACACTTGGAAACAGCGCTGTGAAAAAATTTCGTACGAAGCGGGATTTGGCCAAAGTTGAAAGACCTTCCAAAACCAACCCTAAAGAACTTAGCCAAACAATGAATGTTGCAATGAGCTCCTGCAGGAAAGGTGCTTCTATGACACAACCCCCGAGCAGGTAGCTACATTCTGCACAGTACAAAACGCAGATGAATTCCAGGCTGAAAACTCACTCCAGAAGGATGAAATGCATGTGTTTCTCTCTGAAAGAACACTCAGCCACCAGGCTTTTGCTTGCTCCTTCAAGGTCTTTGTAGAAACGTGTGTTTTCACTGCTGGAATACGTTTTGGGATTCATTGTTTCAACCTCTTGCAAGCTTCATGTTGTTTCTTACACAATGTGGAAATACAAGGAGTATGTTTCCCAAATCACTTGAAAATCAGGAAAACGCACACTGCATCACTCTTGCTCAAACACGCTCTTTCACCTAATGCGTTGAGAACATTCAAGAAAGTAGAAAAGAAGGGCATTTTGCAGTGAATTTCAGACGGGCATGTACAAAAAATCATTTCTATCGGTTGCAGAGTGCAAAGGCATGATTGACTTCATGTTCTCGAAGAAACCCTTACATTTCCAAGTGACCTGAATTAGGACTTTCCCAAAAAGATGTGTTTCCGTGTCTGTGGCGAATGGAGCTCTAAGTTGTGTATTCAGTGCTGGAGAGTGATACACTCTACACAGAATACACAGCGATTTGAGAGCACCAACATGCTTAACACTGATACTGCTACAAGGTGTGTGTAGCATGGCGAATGAAGGCTTGTCATTTCAAAGAAAGAAGAGGAAACCAAAATCCAGGTAGTGAAACGAGCACACCAGTATGGGAGATGTGCATGTGTACAGTTTCAAGCAGCAGCTCTTTGTGGACACTTGGAAACAGCGCTGTGAAAAAATTTCGTACGAAGCGGGATTTGGCCAAAGTTGAAAGACCTTCCAAAACCAACCCTAAAGAACTTAGCCAAACAATGAATGTTGCAATGAGCTCCTGCAGGAAAGGTGCTTCTATGACACAACCCCCGAGCAGGTAGCTACATTCTGCACAGTACAAAACGCATATGAATTCCAGGCTGAAAACTCACTCCAGAAGGATGAAATGCATGTGTTTCTCTCTGAAAGAACACTCAGCCACCAGGCTTTTGCTTGCTCCTTCAAGGTCTTTGTAGAAACGTGTGTTTTCACTGCTGGAATACGTTTTGGGATTCATTGTTTCAATCTCTTGCAAACTTCATGTTGTTTCTTACACAATGTGGAAATACAAGGAGTATGTTTCCCAAATCACTTGGAAATCAGGAAAACGCACACTGCATCACTCTTGCTCAAACACGCTCTTTCACCTAATGCGTTGAGAACATTCAAGAAAGTAGAAAAGAAGGGCATTTTGCAGTGAATTTCAAACGGGCATGTACAAAAAGTCATTTCTATCGGTTGCAGAGTGCAAAAGCATGATTGACTTCATGTTCTCGAAGAAACCCTTACATTTCCAAGTGACCTGAATTAGGACTTTCCCAAAAAGATGTGTTTCCGTGTCTGTGGGGAATGGAGCTCTAAGTTGTGTATTTAGTATTGTAGAGTGATTCACTCTTCACAGGATACACAGCTTTATGAGAGCACCAACATGCTTAACACTGATACTGCTACAAGGTGTGTGTAGCATGGCGAATGAAGGCTTGTCATTTCAAAGAAAGAAGAGGAAACCAAAATCCAGGTAGTGAAACGAGCACACCAGTATGGGAGATGTGCATGTGTACAGTTTCAAGCAGCAGCTCTTTGTGGACACTTGGAAACAGCGCTGTGAAAAAATTTCGTACGAAGCGGGATTTGGCCAAAGTTGAAAGACCTTCCAAAACCAACCCTAAAGAACTTAGCCAAAGAATGAATGTTGCAATGAGCTCCTGCAGGAAAGGTGCTTCTATGACACAACCCCCGAGCAGGTAGCTACATTCTGCACAGTACAAAACGCATATGAATTCCAGGCTGAAAACTCACTCCAGAAGGATGAAATGCATGTGTTTCTCTCTGAAAGAACACTCAGCCACCAGGCTTTTGCTTGCTCCTTCAAGGTCTTTGTAGAAACGTGTGTTTTCACTGCTGGAATACGTTTTGGGATTCATTGTTTCAATCTCTTGCAAGCTTCATGTTGTTTCTTACACAATGTGGAAATACAAGGAATATGTTTCCCAAATCACTTGAAAATCAGGAAAACGCACACTGCATCACTCTTGCTCAAACACGCTCTTTCACCTAATGCGTTGAGAACATTCAAGAAAGTAGAAAAGAAGGGCATTTTGCAGTGAATTTCAAACGGGCATGTACAAAAAGTCATTTCTATCGGTTGCAGAGTGCAAAAGCATGATTGACTTCATGTTCTCGAAGAAACCCTTACATTTCCAAGTGACCTGAATTAGGACTTTCCCAAAAAGATGTGTTTCCGTGTCTGTGGGGAATGGAGCTCTAAGTTGTGTATTTAGTATTGTCGAGTGATTCACTCTTCACAGGATACACAGCGTTTTGAGAGCACCAACGTGCTTAACACTGATACTGCTACAAGGTGTGTGTAGCATGGCGAATGAAGGCTTGTCATTTCAAAGAAAGAAGAGGAAACCGAAATCCAGGTAGTGAAACGAGCACACCAGTATGGGAGATGTGCATGTGTACAGTTTCAAGCAGCAGCTCTTTGTGGACACTTGGAAACAGCGCTGTGAAAAAATTTCGTACGAAGCGGGATTTGGCCAAAGTTGAAAGACCTTCCAAAACCAACCCTAAAGAACTTAGCCAAACAATGAATGTTGCAATGAGCTCCTGCAGGAAAGGTGCTTCTATGACACAACCCCCGAGCAGGTAGCTACATTCTGCACAGTACAAAACGCATATGAATTCCAGGCTGAAAACTCACTCCAGAAGGATGAAATGCATGTGTTTCTCTCTGAAAGAACACTCAGCCACCAGGCTTTTGCTTGCTCCTTCAAGGTCTTTGTAGAAACGTGTGTTTTCACTGCTGGAATACGTTTTGGGATTCATTGTTTCAATCTCTTGCAAACTTCATGTTGTTTCTTACACAATGTGGAAATACAAGGAGTATGTTTCCCAAATCACTTGGAAATCAGGAAAACGCACACTGCATCACTCTTGCTCAAACACGCTCTTTCACCTAATGAGTTGAGAACATTCAAGAAAGTAGAAAAGAAGGGCATTTTGCAGTGAATTTCAAACGGGCATGTACAAAAAGTCATTTCTATCGGTTGCAGAGTGCAAAAGCATGATTGACTTCATGTTCTCGAAGAAACCCTTACATTTCCAAGTGACCTGAATTAGGACTTTCCCAAAAAGATATGTTTCCGTGTCTGTGGCGAATGGAGCTCTAAGTTGTGTATTTAGTATTGTAGAGTGATTCACTCTTCACAGGATACACAGCGTTTGGAGAGCACCAACATGCTTAACACTGATACGGCTACAAGGTGTGTGTAGCATGGCGAATGAAGGCTTGTCATTTCAAAGAAAAAAGAGGAAACCAAAATCCAGGTAGTGAAACGAGCACACCAGTATGGGAGATGTGCATGTGTACAGTTTCAAGCAGCAGCTCTTTGTGGACACTTGGAAACAGCGCTGTGAAAAAATTTCGTACGAAGCGGGATTTGGCCAAAGTTGAAAGACCTTCCAAAACCAACCCTAAAGAACTTAGCCAAACAATGAATGTTGCAATGAGCTCCTGCAGGAAAGGTGCTTCTATGACACAACCCCCGAGCAGGTAGCTACATTCTGCACAGTACAAAACGCATATGAATTCCAGGCTGAAAACTCACTCCAGAAGGATGAAATGCATGTGTTTCTCTCTGAAAGAACACTCAGCCACCAGGCTTTTGCTTGCTCCTTCAAGGTCTTTGTAGAAACGTGTGTTTTCACTGCTGGAATACGTTTTGGGATTCATTGTTTCAATCTCTTGCAAGCTTCATGTTGTTTCTTACACAATGTGGAAATACAAGGAGTATGTTTCCCAAATCACTTGGAAATCAGGAAAACGCACACTGCATCACTCTTGCTCAAACACGCTCTTTCACCTAATGCGTTGAGAACATTCAAGAAAGTAGAAAAGAAGGGCATTTTGCAGTGAATTTCAAACGGGCATGTACAAAAAGTCATTTCTATCGGTTGCAGAGTGCAAAAGCATGATTGACTTCATGTTCTCGAAGAAACCCTTACATTTCCAAGTGACCTGAATTAGGACTTTCCCAAAAAGATGTGTTTCCGTGTCTGTGGCGAATGGAGCTCTAAGTTGTGTATTCAGTGCTGGAGAGTGATACACTCTACACAGAATACACAGCGATTTGAGAGCACCAACATGCTTAACACTGATACTGCTACAAGGTGTGTGTAGCATGGCGAATGAAGGCTTGTCATTTCAAAGAAAGAAGAGGAAACCAAAATCCAGGTAGTGAAACGAGCACACCAGTATGGGAGATGTGCATGTGTACAGTTTCAAGCAGCAGCTCTTTGTGGACACTTGGAAACAGCGCTGTGAAAAAATTTCGTACGAAGCGGGATTTGGCCAAAGTTGAAAGACCTTCCAAAACCAACCCTAAAGAACTTAGCCAAACAATGAATGTTGCAATGAGCTCCTGCAGGAAAGGTGCTTCTATGACACAACCCCCGAGCAGGTAGCTACATTCTGCACAGTACAAAACGCAGATGAATTCCAGGCTGAAAACTCACTCCAGAAGGATGAAATGCATGTGTTTCTCTCTGAAAGAACACTCAGCCACCAGGCTTTTGCTTGCTCCTTCAAGGTCTTTGTAGAAACGTGTGTTTTCACTGCTGGAATACGTTTTGGGATTCATTGTTTCAACCTCTTGCAAGCTTCATGTTGTTTCTTACACAATGTGGAAATACAAGGAGTATGTTTCCCAAATCACTTGAAAATCAGGAAAACGCACACTGCATCACTCTTGCTCAAACACGCTCTTTCACCTAATGCGTTGAGAACATTCAAGAAAGTAGAAAAGAAGGGCATTTTGCAGTGAATTTCAGACGGGCATGTACAAAAAATCATTTCTATCGGTTGCAGAGTGCAAAGGCATGATTGACTTCATGTTCTCGAAGAAACCCTTACATTTCCAAGTGACCTGAATTAGGACTTTCCCAAAAAGATGTGTTTCCGTGTCTGTGGCGAATGGAGCTCTAAGTTGTGTATTCAGTGCTGGAGAGTGATACACTCTACACAGAATACACAGCGATTTGAGAGCACCAACATGCTTAACACTGATACTGCTACAAGGTGTGTGTAGCATGGCGAATGAAGGCTTGTCATTTCAAAGAAAGAAGAGGAAACCAAAATCCAGGTAGTGAAACGAGCACACCAGTATGGGAGATGTGCATGTGTACAGTTTCAAGCAGCAGCTCTTTGTGGACACTTGGAAACAGCGCTGTGAAAAAATTTCGTACGAAGCGGGATTTGGCCAAAGTTGAAAGACCTTCCAAAACCAACCCTAAAGAACTTAGCCAAACAATGAATGTTGCAATGAGCTCCTGCAGGAAAGGTGCTTCTATGACACAACCCCCGAGCAGGTAGCTACATTCTGCACAGTACAAAACGCATATGAATTCCAGGCTGAAAACTCACTCCAGAAGGATGAAATGCATGTGTTTCTCTCTGAAAGAACACTCAGCCACCAGGCTTTTGCTTGCTCCTTCAAGGTCTTTGTAGAAACGTGTGTTTTCACTGCTGGAATACGTTTTGGGATTCATTGTTTCAATCTCTTGCAAGCTTCATGTTGTTTCTTACACAATGTGGAAATACAAGGAGTATGTTTCCCAAATCACTTGAAAATCAGGAAAACGCACACTGCATCACTCTTGCTCAAACACGCTCTTTCACCTAATGCGTTGAGAACATTCAAGAAAGTAGAAAAGAAGGGCATTTTGCAGTGAATTTCAGACGGGCATGTACAAAAAATCATTTCTATCGGTTGCAGAGTGCAAAAGCATGATTGACTTCATGTTCTCGAGGAAACCCTTACATTTCCAAGTGACCTGAATTAGGACTTTCCCAAAAAGATGTGTTTGCGTGTCTGTGGCGAATGGAGCTCTAAGTTGTGTATTCAGTGCTGGAGAGTGATACACTCTACACAGAAAACACAGCGATTTGAGAGCACCAACATGCTTAACACTGATACTGCTACAAGGTGTGTGTAGCATGGCGAATGAAGGCTTGTCATTTCAAAGAAAGAAGAGGAAACCAAAATCCAGGTAGTGAAACGAGCACACCAGTATGGGAGATGTGCATGTGTACAGTTTCAAGCAGCAGCTCTTTGTGGACACTTGGAAACAGCGCTGTGAAAAAATTTCGTCCGAAGCGGGATTTGGCCAAAGTTGAAAGACCTTCCAAAACCAACCCTAAAGAACTTAGCCAAAGAATGAATGTTGCAATGAGCTCCTGCAGGCAAGGTGCTTCTATGACACAACCCCCGAGCAGGTAGCTACATTCTGCACAGTACAAAACGCATATGAATTCCAGGCTGAAAACTCACTCCAGAAGGATGAAATGCATGTGTTTCTCTCTGAAAGAACACTCAGCCACCAGGCTTTTGCTTGCTCCTTCAAGGTCTTTGTAGAAACGTGTGTTTTCACTGCTGGAATACGTTTTGGGATTCATTGTTTCAATCTCTTGCAAGCTTCATGTTGTTTCTTACACAATGTGGAAATACAAGGAGTATGTTTCCCAAATCACTTGGAAATCAGGAAAACGCACACTGCATCACTCTTGCTCAAACACCCTCTTTCACCTAATGCGTTGAGAACATTCAAGAAAGTAGAAAAGAAGGGCATTTTGCAGTGAATTTCAGACGGGCATGTACAAAAAGTCATTTCTATCGGTAGCAGAGTGCAAAAGCATGATTGACTTCAAGTTCTTGAAGAAACCCTTACATTTCCAAGTGACCTGAATTAGGACTTTCCCCAAAAGATGTGTTTGCGTGTCTGTGGCGAATGGAGCTCTAAGTTGTGTATTTAGTATTGTAGAGTGATTCACTCTTCACAGGATACACAGCGTTTTGAGAGCACCAACATGCTTAACACTGATACTGCTACAAGGTGTGTGTAGCATGGCGAATGAAGGCTTGTTATTTCAAATAAAGAAGAGGAAACCAAAATCCAGGTAGTGAAACGAGCACACCAGTATGGGAGATGTGCATGTGTACAGTTTCAAGCAGCAGCTCTTTGTGGACACTTGGAAACAGCGCTGTGAAAAAATTTCGTACGAAGCGGGATTTGGCCAAAGTTGAAAGACCTTCCAAAACCAACCCTAAAGAACTTAGCCAAACAATGAATGTTGCAATGAGCTCCTGCAGGAAAGGTGCTTCTATGACACAACCCCCGAGCAGGTAGCTACATTCTGCACAGTACAAAACGCAGATGAATTCCAGGCTGAAAACTCACTCCAGAAGGATGAAATGCATGTGTTTCTCTCTGAAAGAACACTCAGCCACCAGGCTTTTGCTTGCTCCTTCAAGGTCTTTGTAGAAACGTGTGTTTTCACTGCTGGAATACGTTTTGGGATTCATTGTTTCAACCTCTTGCAAGCTTCATGTTGTTTCTTACACAATGTGGAAATACAAGGAGTATGTTTCCCAAATCACTTGAAAATCAGGAAAACGCACACTGCATCACTCTTGCTCAAACACGCTCTTTCACCTAATGCGTTGAGAACATTCAAGAAAGTAGAAAAGAAGGGCATTTTGCAGTGAATTTCAGACGGGCATGTACAAAAAATCATTTCTATCGGTTGCAGAGTGCAAAAGCATGATTGACTTCATGTTCTCGAAGAAACCCTTACATTTCCAAGTGACCTGAATTAGGACTTTCCCAAAAAGATGTGTTTCCGTGTCTGTGGCGAATGGAGCTCTAAGTTGTGTATTCAGTGCTGGAGAGTGATACACTCTACACAGAATACACAGCGATTTGAGAGCACCAACATGCTTAACACTGATACTGCTACAAGGTGTGTGTAGCATGGCGAATGAAGGCTTGTCATTTCAAAGAAAGAAGAGGAAACCAAAATCCAGGTAGTGAAACGAGCACACCAGTATGGGAGATGTGCATGTGTACAGTTTCAAGCAGCAGCTCTTTGTGGACACTTGGAAACAGCGCTGTGAAAAAATTTCGTACGAAGCGGGATTTGGCCAAAGTTGAAAGACCTTCCAAAACCAACCCTAAAGAACTTAGCCAAACAATGAATGTTGCAATGAGCTCCTGCAGGAAAGGTGCTTCTATGACACAACCCCCGAGCAGGTAGCTACATTCTGCACAGTACAAAACGCAGATGAATTCCAGGCTGAAAACTCACTCCAGAAGGATGAAATGCATGTGTTTCTCTCTGAAAGAACACTCAGCCACCAGGCTTTTGCTTGCTCCTTCAAGGTCTTTGTAGAAACGTGTGTTTTCACTGCTGGAATACGTTTTGGGATTCATTGTTTCAATCTCTTGCAAGCTTCATGTTGTTTCTTACACAATGTGGAAATACAAGGAGTATGTTTCCCAAATCACTTGAAAATCAGGAAAACGCACACTGCATCACTCTTGCTCAAACACGCTCTTTCACCTAATGCGTTGAGAACATTCAAGAAAGTAGAAAAGAAGGGCATTTTGCAGTGAATTTCAAACGGGCATGTACAAAAAGTCATTTCTATCGGTTGCAGAGTGCAAAAGCATGATTGACTTCATGTTCTCTAAGAAACCCTTACATTTCCAAGTGACCTGAATTAGGACTTTCCCAAAAAGATGTGTTTGCGTGTCTGTGGCGAATGGAGCTCTAAGTTGTGTATTTAGTATTGTCGAGTGATTCACTCTTCACAGGATACACAGCGTATTGAGAGCACCAACATGCTTAACACTGATACTGCTACAAGGTGTGTGTAGCATGGCGAATGAAGGCTTGTCATTTCAAAGAAAGAAGAGGAAACCAAAATCCAGGTAGTGAAACGAGCACACCAGTATGGGAGATGTGCATGTGTACAGTTTCAAGCAGCAGCTCTTTGTGGACACTTGGAAACAGCGCTGTGAAAAAATTTCGTACGAAGCGGGATTTGGCCAAAGTTGAAAGACCTTCCAAAACCAACCCTAAAGAACTTAGCCAAACAATGAATGTTGCAATGAGCTCCTGCAGGAAAGGTGCTTCTATGACACAACCCCCGAGCAGGTAGCTACATTCTGCACAGTACAAAACGCATATGAATTCCAGGCTGAAAACTCACTCCAGAAGGATGAAATGCATGTGTTTCTCTCTGAAAGAACACTCAGCCACCAGGCTTTTGCTTGCTCCTTCAAGGTCTTTGTAGAAACGTGTGTTTTCACTGCTGGAATACGTTTTGGGATTCATTGTTTCAATCTCTTGCAAGCTTCATGTTGTTTCTTACACAATGTGGAAATACAAGGAATATGTTTCCCAAATCACTTGAAAATCAGGAAAACGCACACTGCATCACTCTTGCTCAAACACGCTCTTTCACCTAATGCGTTGAGAACATACAAGAAAGTAGAAAAGAAGGGCATTTTGCAGTGAATTTCAAACGGGCATGTACAAAAAGTCATTTCTATCGGTTGCAGAGTGCAAAAGCATGATTGACTTCATGTTCTCGAAGAAACCCTTACATTTCCAAGTGACCTGAATTAGGACTTTCCCAAAAAGATGTGTTTGCGTGTCTGTGGCGAATGGAGCTCTAAGTTGTGTATTTAGTATTGTCGAGTGATTCACTCTTCACAGGATACACAGCGTATTGAGAGCACCAACGTGCTTAACACTGATACTGCTACAAGGTGTGTGTAGCATGGCGAATGAAGGCTTGTCATTTCAAAGAAAGAAGAGGAAACCGAAATCCAGGTAGTGAAACGAGCACACCAGTATGGGAGATGTGCATGTGTACAGTTTCAAGCAGCAGCTCTTTGTGGACACTTGGAAACAGCGCTGTGAAAAAATTTCGTACGAAGCGGGATTTGGCCAAAGTTGAAAGACCTTCCAAAACCAACCCTAAAGAACTTAGCCAAACAATGAATGTTGCAATGAGCTCCTGCAGGAAAGGTGCTTCTATGACACAACCCCCGAGCAGGTAGCTACATTCTGCACAGTACAAAACGCATATGAATTCCAGGCTGAAAACTCACTCCAGAAGGATGAAATGCATGTGTTTCTCTCTGAAAGAACACTCAGCCACCAGGCTTTTGCTTGCTCCTTCAAGGTCTTTGTAGAAACGTGTGTTTTCACTGCTGGAATACGTTTTGGGATTCATTGTTTCAATCTCTTGCAAGCTTCATGTTGTTTCTTACACAATGTGGAAATACAAGAAGTATGTTTCCCAAATCACTTGAAAATCAGGAAAACGCACACTGCATCACTCTTGCTCAAACACGCTCTTTCACCTAATGCGTTGAGAACATTCAAGAAAGTAGAAAAGAAGGGCATTTTGCAGTGAATTTCAAACTGGCATGTACAAAAAGTCATTTCTATCGGTTGCAGAGTGCAAAAGCATGATTGACTTCATGTTCTCGAAGAAACCCTTACATTTCCAAGTGACCTGAATTAGGACTTTCCCAAAAAGATGTGTTTCCGTGTCTGTGGCGAATGGAGCTCTAAGTTGTGTATTTAGTATTGTAGAGTGATTCACTCTTCACAGGATACACAGCGTTTTGAGAGCACCAACATGCTTAACACTGATACTGCTACAAGGTGTGTGTAGCATGGCGAATGAAGGCTTGTCATTTCAAAGAAAGAAGAGGAAACCAAAATCCAGGTAGTGAAACGAGCACACCAGTATGGGAGATGTGCATGTGTACAGTTTCAAGCAGCAGCTCTTTGTGGACACTTGGAAACAGCGCTGTGAAAAAATTTCGTACGAAGCGGGATTTGGCCAAAGTTGAAAGACCTTCCAAAACCAACCCTAAAGAACTTAGCCAAACAATGAATGTTGCAATGAGCTCCTGCAGGAAAGGTGCTTCTATGACACAACCCCCGAGCAGGTAGCTACATTCTGCACAGTACAAAACGCAGATGAATTCCAGGCTGAAAACTCACTCCAGAAGGATGAAATGCATGTGTTTCTCTCTGAAAGAACACTCAGCCACCAGGCTTTTGCTTGCTCCTTCAAGGTCTTTGTAGAAACGTGTGTTTTCACTGCTGGAATACGTTTTGGGATTCATTGTTTCAATCTCTTGCAAGCTTCATGTTGTTTCTTACACAATGTGGAAATACAAGGAGTATGTTTCCCAAATCACTTGAAAATCAGGAAAACGCACACTGCATCACTCTTGCTCAAACACGCTCTTTCACCTAATGCGTTGAGAACATTCAAGAAAGTAGAAAAGAAGGGCATTTTGCAGTGAATTTCAAACGGGCATGTACAAAAAGTCATTTCTATCGGTTGCAGAGTGCAAAAGCATGATTGACTTCATGTTCTCTAAGAAACCCTTACATTTCCAAGTGACCTGAATTAGGACTTTCCCAAAAAGATGTGTTTGCGTGTCTGTGGCGAATGGAGCTCTAAGTTGTGTATTTAGTATTGTCGAGTGATTCACTCTTCACAGGATACACAGCGTATTGAGAGCACCAACATGCTTAACACTGATACTGCTACAAGGTGTGTGTAGCATGGCGAATGAAGGCTTGTCATTTCAAAGAAAGAAGAGGATACCAAAATCCAGGTAGTGAAACGAGCACACCAGTATGGGAGATGTGCATGTGTACAGTTTCAAGCAGCAGCTCTTTGTGGACACTTGGAAACAGCGCTGTGAAAAAATTTCGTACGAAGCGGGATTTGGCCAAAGTTGAAAGACCTTCCAAAACCAACCCTAAAGAACTTAGCCAAACAATGAATGTTGCAATGAGCTCCTGCAGGAAAGGTGCTTCTATGACACAACCCCCGAGCAGGTAGCTACATTCTGCACAGTACAAAACGCATATGAATTCCAGGCTGAAAACTCACTCCAGAAGGATGAAATGCATGTGTTTCTCTCTGAAAGAACACTCAGCCACCAGGCTTTTGCTTGCTCCTTCAAGGTCTTTGTAGAAACGTGTGTTTTCACTGCTGGAATACGTTTTGGGATTCATTGTTTCAATCTCTTGCAAGCTTCATGTTGTTTCTTACACAATGTGGAAATACAAGGAATATGTTTCCCAAATCACTTGAAAATCAGGAAAACGCACACTGCATCACTCTTGCTCAAACACGCTCTTTCACCTAATGCGTTGAGAACATACAAGAAAGTAGAAAAGAAGGGCATTTTGCAGTGAATTTCAAACGGGCATGTACAAAAAGTCATTTCTATCGGTTGCAGAGTGCAAAAGCATGATTGACTTCATGTTCTCGAAGAAACCCTTACATTTCCAAGTGACCTGAATTAGGACTTTCCCAAAAAGATGTGTTTGCGTGTCTGTGGCGAATGGAGCTCTAAGTTGTGTATTTAGTATTGTCGAGTGATTCACTCTTCACAGGATACACAGCGTATTGAGAGCACCAACGTGCTTAACACTGATACTGCTACAAGGTGTGTGTAGCATGGCGAATGAAGGCTTGTCATTTCAAAGAAAGAAGAGGAAACCGAAATCCAGGTAGTGAAACGAGCACACCAGTATGGGAGATGTGCATGTGTACAGTTTCAAGCAGCAGCTCTTTGTGGACACTTGGAAACAGCGCTGTGAAAAAATTTCGTACGAAGCGGGATTTGGCCAAAGTTGAAAGACCTTCCAAAACCAACCCTAAAGAACTTAGCCAAACAATGAATGTTGCAATGAGCTCCTGCAGGAAAGGTGCTTCTATGACACAACCCCCGAGCAGGTAGCTACATTCTGCACAGTACAAAACGCAGATGAATTCCAGGCTGAAAACTCACTCCAGAAGGATGAAATGCATGTGTTTCTCTCTGAAAGAACACTCAGCCACCAGGCTTTTGCTTGCTCCTTCAAGGTCTTTGTAGAAACGTGTGTTTTCACTGCTGGAATACGTTTTGGGATTCATTGTTTCAATCTCTTGCAAGCTTCATGTTGTTTCTTACACAATGTGGAAATACAAGGAGTATGTTTCCCAAATCACTTGGAAATCAGGAAAACGCACACTGCATCACTCTTGCTCAAACACGCTCTTTCACCTAATGCGTTGAGAACATTCAAGAAAGTAGAAAAGAAGGGCATTTTGCAGTGAATTTCAAACGGGCATGTACAAAAAGTCATTTCTATCGGTTGCAGAGTGCAAAAGCATGATTGACTTCATGTTCTCGAAGAAACCCTTACATTTCCAAGTGACCTGAATTAGGACTTTCCCAAAAAGATGTGTTTCCGTGTCTGTGGGGAATGGAGCTCTAAGTTGTGTATTTAGTATTGTAGAGTGATTCACTCTTCACAGGATACACAGCTTTATGAGAGCACCAACATGCTTAACACTGATACTGCTACAAGGTGTGTGTAGCATGGCGAATGAAGGCTTGTCATTTCAAAGAAAGAAGAGGAAACCAAAATCCAGGTAGTGAAACGAGCACACCAGTATGGGAGATGTGCATGTGTACAGTTTCAAGCAGCAGCTCTTTGTGGACACTTGGAAACAGCGCTGTGAAAAAATTTCGTACGAAGCGGGATTTGGCCAAAGTTGAAAGACCTTCCAAAACCAACCCTAAAGAACTTAGCCAAAGAATGAATGTTGCAATGAGCTCCTGCAGGAAAGGTGCTTCTATGACACAACCCCCGAGCAGGTAGCTACATTCTGCACAGTACAAAACGCATATGAATTCCAGGCTGAAAACTCACTCCAGAAGGATGAAATGCATGTGTTTCTCTCTGAAAGAACACTCAGCCACCAGGCTTTTGCTTGCTCCTTCAAGGTCTTTGTAGAAACGTGTGTTTTCACTGCTGGAATACGTTTTGGGATTCATTGTTTCAATCTCTTGCAAGCTTCATGTTGTTTCTTACACAATGTGGAAATACAAGGAATATGTTTCCCAAATCACTTGAAAATCAGGAAAACGCACACTGCATCACTCTTGCTCAAACACGCTCTGTCACCTAATGCGTTGAGAACATTCAAGAAAGTAGAAAAGAAGGGCATTTTGCAGTGAATTTCAAACGGGCATGTACAAAAAGTCATTTCTATCGGTTGCAGAGTGCAAAAGCATGATTGACTTCATGTTCTCGAAGAAACCCTTACATTTCCAAGTGAGCTGAATTAGGACTTTCCCAAAAAGATGTGTTTCCGTGTCTGTGGGGAATGGAGCTCTAAGTTGTGTATTTAGTATTGTCGAGTGATTCACTCTTCACAGGATACACAGCGTTTTGAGAGCACCAACGTGCTTAACACTGATACTGCTACAAGGTGTGTGTAGCATGGCGAATGAAGGCTTGTCATTTCAAAGAAAGAAGAGGAAACCGAAATCCAGGTAGTGAAACGAGCACACCAGTATGGGAGATGTGCATGTGTACAGTTTCAAGCAGCAGCTCTTTGTGGACACTTGGAAACAGCGCTGTGAAAAAATTTCGTACGAAGCGGGATTTGGCCAAAGTTGAAAGACCTTCCAAAACCAACCCTAAAGAACTTAGCCAAACAATGAATGTTGCAATGAGCTCCTGCAGGAAAGGTGCTTCTATGACACAACCCCCGAGCAGGTAGCTACATTCTGCACAGTACAAAACGCATATGAATTCCAGGCTGAAAACTCACTCCAGAAGGATGAAATGCATGTGTTTCTCTCTGAAAGAACACTCAGCCACCAGGCTTTTGCTTGCTCCTTCAAGGTCTTTGTAGAAACGTGTGTTTTCACTGCTGGAATACGTTTTGGGATTCATTGTTTCAATCTCTTGCAAACTTCATGTTGTTTCTTACACAATGTGGAAATACAAGGAGTATGTTTCCCAAATCACTTGGAAATCAGGAAAACGCACACTGCATCACTCTTGCTCAAACACGCTCTTTCACCTAATGAGTTGAGAACATTCAAGAAAGTAGAAAAGAAGGGCATTTTGCAGTGAATTTCAAACGGGCATGTACAAAAAGTCATTTCTATCGGTTGCAGAGTGCAAAAGCATGATTGACTTCATGTTCTCGAAGAAACCCTTACATTTCCAAGTGACCTGAATTAGGACTTTCCCAAAAAGATGTGTTTCCGTGTCTGTGGCGAATGGAGCTCTAAGTTGTGTATTTAGTATTGTAGAGTGATTCACTCTTCACAGGATACACAGCGTTTGGAGAGCACCAACATGCTTAACACTGATACGGCTACAAGGTGTGTGTAGCATGGCGAATGAAGGCTTGTCATTTCAAAGAAAAAAGAGGAAACCAAAATCCAGGTAGTGAAACGAGCACACCAGTATGGGAGATGTGCATGTGTACAGTTTCAAGCAGCAGCTCTTTGTGGACACTTGGAAACAGCGCTGTGAAAAAATTTCGTACGAAGCGGGATTTGGCCAAAGTTGAAAGACCTTCCAAAACCAACCCTAAAGAACTTAGCCAAACAATGAATGTTGCAATGAGCTCCTGCAGGAAAGGTGCTTCTATGACACAACCCCCGAGCAGGTAGCTACATTCTGCACAGTACAAAACGCATATGAATTCCAGGCTGAAAACTCACTCCAGAAGGATGAAATGCATGTGTTTCTCTCTGAAAGAACACTCAGCCACCAGGCTTTTGCTTGCTCCTTCAAGGTCTTTGTAGAAACGTGTGTTTTCACTGCTGGAATACGTTTTGGGATTCATTGTTTCAATCTCTTGCAAGCTTCATGTTGTTTCTTACACAATGTGGAAATACAAGGAGTATGTTTCCCAAATCACTTGGAAATCAGGAAAACGCACACTGCATCACTCTTGCTCAAACACGCTCTTTCACCTAATGCGTTGAGAACATTCAAGAAAGTAGAAAAGAAGGGCATTTTGCAGTGAATTTCAAACGGGCATGTACAAAAAGTCATTTCTATCGGTTGCAGAGTGCAAAAGCATGATTGACTTCATGTTCTCGAAGAAACCCTTACATTTCCAAGTGACCTGAATTAGGACTTTCCCAAAAAGATGTGTTTCCGTGTCTGTGGCGAATGGAGCTCTAAGTTGTGTATTTAGTATTGTAGAGTGATTCACTCTTCACAGGATACACAGCTTTATGAGAGCACCAACATGCTTAACACTGATACTGCTACAAGGTGTGTGTAGCATGGCGAATGAAGGCTTGTCATTTCAAAGAAAGAAGAGGAAACCAAAATCCAGGTAGTGAAACGAGCACACCAGTATGGGAGATGTGCATGTGTACAGTTTCAAGCAGCAGCTCTTTGTGGACACTTGGAAACAGCGCTGTGAAAAAATTTCGTACGAAGCGGGATTTGGCCAAAGTTGAAAGACCTTCCAAAACCAACCCTAAAGAACTTAGCCAAACAATGAATGTTGCAATGAGCTCCTGCAGGAAAGGTGCTTCTATGACACAACCCCCGAGCAGGTAGCTACATTCTGCACAGTACAAAACGCATATGAATTCCAGGCTGAAAACTCACTCCAGAAGGATGAAATGCATGTGTTTCTCTCTGAAAGAACACTCAGCCACCAGGCTTTTGCCTGCTCCTTCAAGGTCTTTGTAGAAACGTGTGTTTTCACTGCTGGAATACGTTTTGGGATTCATTGTTTCAATCTCTTGCAAGCTTCATGTTGTTTCTTACACAATGTGGAAATACAAGGAGTATGTTTCCCAAATCACTTGAAAATCAGGAAAACGCACACTGCATCACTCTTGCTCAAACACGCTCTTTCACCTAATGCGTTGAGAACATTCAAGAAAGTAGAAAAGAAGGGCATTTTGCAGTGAATTTCAAACGGGCATGTAGAAAAAGTCATTTCTATCGGTTGCAGAGTGCAAAAGCATGATTGACTTCATGTTCTCGAAGAAACCCTTACATTTCCAAGTGACCTGAATTAGGACTTTCCCAAAAAGATGTGTTTCCGTGTCTGTGGGGAATGGAGCTCTAAGTTGTGTATTTAGTATTGTAGAGTGATTCACTCTTCACAGGATACACAGCTTTATGAGAGCACCAACATGCTTAACACTGATACTGCTACAAGGTGTGTGTAGCATGGCGAATGAAGGCTTGTCATTTCAAAGAAAGAAGAGGAAACCAAAATCCAGGTAGTGAAACGAGCACACCAGTATGGGAGATGTGCATGTGTACAGTTTCAAGCAGCAGCTCTTTGTGGACACTTGGAAACAGCGCTGTGAAAAAATTTCGTACGAAGCGGGATTTGGCCAAAGTTGAAAGACCTTCCAAAACCAACCCTAAAGAACTTAGCCAAACAATGAATGTTGCAATGAGCTCCTGCAGGAAAGGTGCTTCTATGACACAACCCCCGAGCAGGTAGCTACATTCTGCACAGTACAAAACGCATATGAATTCCAGGCTGAAAACTCACTCCAGAAGGATGAAATGCATGTGTTTCTCTCTGAAAGAACACTCAGCCACCAGGCTTTTGCTTGCTCCTTCAAGGTCTTTGTAGAAACGTGTGTTTTCACTGCTGGAATACGTTTTGGGATTCATTGTTTCAACCTCTTGCAAGCTTCATGTTGTTTCTTACACAATGTGGAAATACAAGGAGTATGTTTCCCAAATCACTTGAAAATCAGGAAAACGCACACTGCATCACTCTTGCTCAAACACGCTCTTTCACCTAATGCGTTGAGAACATTCAAGAAAGTAGAAAAGAAGGGCATTTTGCAGTGAATTTCAGACGGGCATGTACAAAAAATCATTTCTATCGGTTGCAGAGTGCAAAAGCATGATTGACTTCATGTTCTCGAAGAAACCCTTACATTTCCAAGTGACCTGAATTAGGACTTTCCCAAAAAGATGTGTTTCCGTGTCTGTGGCGAATGGAGCTCTAAGTTGTGTATTCAGTGCTGGAGAGTGATACACTCTACACAGAATACACAGCGATTTGAGAGCACCAACATGCTTAACACTGATACTGCTACAAGGTGTGTGTAGCATGGCGAATGAAGGCTTGTCATTTCAAAGAAAGAAGAGGAAACCAAAATCCAGGTAGTGAAACGAGCACACCAGTATGGGAGATGTGCATGTGTACAGTTTCAAGCAGCAGCTCTTTGTGGACACTTGGAAACAGCGCTGTGAAAAAATTTCGTACGAAGCGGGATTTGGCCAAAGTTGAAAGACCTTCCAAAACCAACCCTAAAGAACTTAGCCAAACAATGAATGTTGCAATGAGCTCCTGCAGGAAAGGTGCTTCTAGGACACAACCCCCGAGCAGGTAGCTACATTCTGCACAGTACAAAACGCAGATGAATTCCAGGCTGAAAACTCACTCCAGAAGGATGAAATGCATGTGTTTCTCTCTGAAAGAACACTCAGCCACCAGGCTTTTGCTTGCTCCTTCAAGGTCTTTGTAGAAACGTGTGTTTTCACTGCTGGAATACGTTTTGGGATTCATTGTTTCAACCTCTTGCAAGCTTCATGTTGTTTCTTACACAATGTGGAAATACAAGGAGTATGTTTCCCAAATCACTTGAAAATCAGGAAAACGCACACTGCATCACTCTTGCTCAAACACGCTCTTTCACCTAATGCGTTGAGAACATTCAAGAAAGTAGAAAAGAAGGGCATTTTGCAGTGAATTTCAGACGGGCATGTACAAAAAATCATTTCTATCGGTTGCAGAGTGCAAAAGCATGATTGACTTCATGTTCTCGAAGAAACCCTTACATTTCCAAGTGACCTGAATTAGGACTTTCCCAAAAAGATGTGTTTCCGTGTCTGTGGCGAATGGAGCTCTAAGTTGTGTATTCAGTGCTGGAGAGTGATACACTCTACACAGAATACACAGCGATTTGAGAGCACCAACATGCTTAACACTGATACTGCTACAAGGTGTGTGTAGCATGGCGAATGAAGGCTTGTCATTTCAAAGAAAGAAGAGGAAACCAAAATCCAGGTAGTGAAACGAGCACACCAGTATGGGAGATGTGCATGTGTACAGTTTCAAGCAGCAGCTCTTTGTGGACACTTGGAAACAGCGCTGTGAAAAAATTTCGTACGAAGCGGGATTTGGCCAAAGTTGAAAGACCTTCCAAAACCAACCCTAAAGAACTTAGCCAAACAATGAATGTTGCAATGAGCTCCTGCAGGAAAGGTGCTTCTATGACACAACCCCCGAGCAGGTAGCTACATTCTGCACAGTACAAAACGCATATGAATTCCAGGCTGAAAACTCACTCCAGAAGGATGAAATGCATGTGTTTCTCTCTGAAAGAACACTCAGCCACCAGGCTTTTGCTTGCTCCTTCAAGGTCTTTGTAGAAACGTGTGTTTTCACTGCTGGAATACGTTTTGGGATTCATTGTTTCAATCTCTTGCAAGCTTCATGTTGTTTCTTACACAATGTGGAAATACAAGGAGTATGTTTCCCAAATCACTTGAAAATCAGGAAAACGCACACTGCATCACTCTTGCTCAAACACGCTCTTTCACCTAATGCGTTGAGAACATTCAAGAAAGTAGAAAAGAAGGGCATTTTGCAGTGAATTTCAGACGGGCATGTACAAAAAATCATTTCTATCGGTTGCAGAGTGCAAAAGCATGATTGACTTCATGTTCTCGAGGAAACCCTTACATTTCCAAGTGACCTGAATTAGGACTTTCCCAAAAAGATGTGTTTGCGTGTCTGTGGCGAATGGAGCTCTAAGTTGTGTATTCAGTGCTGGAGAGTGATACACTCTACACAGAAAACACAGCGATTTGAGAGCACCAACATGCTTAACACTGATACTGCTACAAGGTGTGTGTAGCATGGCGAATGAAGGCTTGTCATTTCAAAGAAAGAAGAGGAAACCAAAATCCAGGTAGTGAAACGAGCACACCAGTATGGGAGATGTGCATGTGTACAGTTTCAAGCAGCAGCTCTTTGTGGACACTTGGAAACAGCGCTGTGAAAAAATTTCGTACGAAGCGGGATTTGGCCAAAGTTGAAAGACCTTCCAAAACCAACCCTAAAGAACTTAGCCAAAGAATGAATGTTGCAATGAGCTCCTGCAGGCAAGGTGCTTCTATGACACAACCCCCGAGCAGGTAGCTACATTCTGCACAGTACAAAACGCATATGAATTCCAGGCTGAAAACTCACTCCAGAAGGATGAAATGCATGTGTTTCTCTCTGAAAGAACACTCAGCCACCAGGCTTTTGCTTGCTCCTTCAAGGTCTTTGTAGAAACGTGTGTTTTCACTGCTGGAATACGTTTTGGGATTCATTGTTTCAATCTCTTGCAAGCTTCATGTTGTTTCTTACACAATGTGGAAATACAAGGAGTATGTTTCCCAAATCACTTGGAAATCAGGAAAACGCACACTGCATCACTCTTGCTCAAACACCCTCTTTCACCTAATGCGTTGAGAACATTCAAGAAAGTAGAAAAGAAGGGCATTTTGCAGTGAATTTCAGACGGGCATGTACAAAAAGTCATTTCTATCGGTAGCAGAGTGCAAAAGCATGATTGACTTCAAGTTCTTGAAGAAACCCTTACATTTCCAAGTGACCTGAATTAGGACTTTCCCAAAAAGATGTGTTTGCGTGTCTGTGGCGAATGGAGCTCTAAGTTGTGTATTTAGTATTGTCGAGTGATTCACTCTTCACAGGATACACAGCGTATTGAGAGCACCAACATGCTTAACACTGATACTGCTACAAGGTGTGTGTAGCATGGCGAATGAAGGCTTGTCATTTCAAAGAAAGAAGAGGAAACCAAAATCCAGGTAGTGAAACGAGCACACCAGTATGGGAGATGTGCATGTGTACAGTTTCAAGCAGCAGCTCTTTGTGGACACTTGGAAACAGCGCTGTGAAAAAATTTCGTACGAAGCGGGATTTGGCCAAAGTTGAAAGACCTTCCAAAACCAACCCTAAAGAACTTAGCCAAACAATGAATGTTGCAATGAGCTCCTGCAGGAAAGGTGCTTCTATGACACAACCCCCGAGCAGGTAGCTACATTCTGCACAGTACAAAACGCATATGAATTCCAGGCTGAAAACTCACTCCAGAAGGATGAAATGCATGTGTTTCTCTCTGAAAGAACACTCAGCCACCAGGCTTTTGCTTGCTCCTTCAAGGTCTTTGTAGAAACGTGTGTTTTCACTGCTGGAATACGTTTTGGGATTCATTGTTTCAATCTCTTGCAAGCTTCATGTTGTTTCTTACACAATGTGGAAATACAAGGAATATGTTTCCCAAATCACTTGAAAATCAGGAAAACGCACACTGCATCACTCTTGCTCAAACACGCTCTTTCACCTAATGCGTTGAGAACATACAAGAAAGTAGAAAAGAAGGGCATTTTGCAGTGAATTTCAAACGGGCATGTACAAAAAGTCATTTCTATCGGTTGCAGAGTGCAAAAGCATGATTGACTTCATGTTCTCGAAGAAACCCTTACATTTCCAAGTGACCTGAATTAGGACTTTCCCAAAAAGATGTGTTTGCGTGTCTGTGGCGAATGGAGCTCTAAGTTGTGTATTTAGTATTGTCGAGTGATTCACTCTTCACAGGATACACAGCGTATTGAGAGCACCAACGTGCTTAACACTGATACTGCTACAAGGTGTGTGTAGCATGGCGAATGAAGGCTTGTCATTTCAAAGAAAGAAGAGGAAACCGAAATCCAGGTAGTGAAACGAGCACACCAGTATGGGAGATGTGCATGTGTACAGTTTCAAGCAGCAGCTCTTTGTGGACACTTGGAAACAGCGCTGTGAAAAAATTTCGTACGAAGCGGGATTTGGCCAAAGTTGAAAGACCTTCCAAAACCAACCCTAAAGAACTTAGCCAAACAATGAATGTTGCAATGAGCTCCTGCAGGAAAGGTGCTTCTATGACACAACCCCCGAGCAGGTAGCTACATTCTGCACAGTACAAAACGCAGATGAATTCCAGGCTGAAAACTCACTCCAGAAGGATGAAATGCATGTGTTTCTCTCTGAAAGAACACTCAGCCACCAGGCTTTTGCTTGCTCCTTCAAGGTCTTTGTAGAAACGTGTGTTTTCACTGCTGGAATACGTTTTGGGATTCATTGTTTCAATCTCTTGCAAGCTTCATGTTGTTTCTTACACAATGTGGAAATACAAGGAGTATGTTTCCCAAATCACTTGGAAATCAGGAAAACGCACACTGCATCACTCTTGCTCAAACACGCTCTTTCACCTAATGCGTTGAGAACATTCAAGAAAGTAGAAAAGAAGGGCATTTTGCAGTGAATTTCAGACGGGCATGTACAAAAAGTCATTTCTATCGGTTGCAGAGTGCAAAAGCATGATTGACTTCATGTTCTCGAAGAAACCCTTACATTTCCAAGTGACCTGAATTAGGACTTTCCCAAAAAGATGTGTTTCCGTGTCTGTGGGGAATGGAGCTCTAAGTTGTGTATTTAGTATTGTAGAGTGATTCACTCTTCACAGGATACACAGCTTTATGAGAGCACCAACATGCTTAACACTGATACTGCTACAAGGTGTGTGTAGCATGGCGAATGAAGGCTTGTCATTTCAAAGAAAGAAGAGGAAACCAAAATCCAGGTAGTGAAACGAGCACACCAGTATGGGAGATGTGCATGTGTACAGTTTCAAGCAGCAGCTCTTTGTGGACACTTGGAAACAGCGCTGTGAAAAAATTTCGTACGAAGCGGGATTTGGCCAAAGTTGAAAGACCTTCCAAAACCAACCCTAAAGAACTTAGCCAAACAATGAATGTTGCAATGAGCTCCTGCAGGAAAGGTGCTTCTATGACACAACCCCCGAGCAGGTAGCTACATTCTGCACAGTACAAAACGCAGATGAATTCCAGGCTGAAAACTCACTCCAGAAGGATGAAATGCATGTGTTTCTCTCTGAAAGAACACTCAGCCACCAGGCTTTTGCTTGCTCCTTCAAGGTCTTTGTAGAAACGTGTGTTTTCACTGCTGGAATACGTTTTGGGATTCATTGTTTCAATCTCTTGCAAGCTTCATGTTGTTTCTTACACAATGTGGAAATACAAGGAATATGTTTCCCAAATCACTTGAAAATCAGGAAAACGCACACTGCATCACTCTTGCTCAAACACGCTCTTTCACCTAATGCGTTGAGAACATTCAAGAAAGTAGAAAAGAAGGGCATTTTGCAGTGAATTTCAAACGGGCATGTACAAAAAGTCATTTCTATCGGTTGCAGAGTGCAAAAGCATGATTGACTTCATGTTCTCGAAGAAACCCTTACATTTCCAAGTGAGCTGAATTAGGACTTTCCCAAAAAGATGTGTTTCCGTGTCTGTGGGGAATGGAGCTCTAAGTTGTGTATTTAGTATTGTCGAGTGATTCACTCTTCACAGGATACACAGCGTTTTGAGAGCACCAACGTGCTTAACACTGATACTGCTACAAGGTGTGTGTAGCATGGCGAATGAAGGCTTGTCATTTCAAAGAAAGAAGAGGAAACCGAAATCCAGGTAGTGAAACGAGCACACCAGTATGGGAGATGTGCATGTGTACAGTTTCAAGCAGCAGCTCTTTGTGGACACTTGGAAACAGCGCTGTGAAAAAATTTCGTACGAAGCGGGATTTGGCCAAAGTTGAAAGACCTTCCAAAACCAACCCTAAAGAACTTAGCCAAACAATGAATGTTGCAATGAGCTCCTGCAGGAAAGGTGCTTCTATGACACAACCCCCGAGCAGGTAGCTACATTCTGCACAGTACAAAACGCATATGAATTCCAGGCTGAAAACTCACTCCAGAAGGATGAAATGCATGTGTTTCTCTCTGAAAGAACACTCAGCCACCAGGCTTTTGCTTGCTCCTTCAAGGTCTTTGTAGAAACGTGTGTTTTCACTGCTGGAATACGTTTTGGGATTCATTGTTTCAATCTCTTGCAAACTTCATGTTGTTTCTTACACAATGTGGAAATACAAGGAGTATGTTTCCCAAATCACTTGGAAATCAGGAAAACGCACACTGCATCACTCTTGCTCAAACACGCTCTTTCACCTAATGAGTTGAGAACATTCAAGAAAGTAGAAAAGAAGGGCATTTTGCAGTGAATTTCAAACGGGCATGTACAAAAAGTCATTTCTATCGGTTGCAGAGTGCAAAAGCATGATTGACTTCATGTTCTCGAAGAAACCCTTACATTTCCAAGTGACCTGAATTAGGACTTTCCCAAAAAGATGTGTTTCCGTGTCTGTGGCGAATGGAGCTCTAAGTTGTGTATTTAGTATTGTAGAGTGATTCACTCTTCACAGGATACACAGCGTTTGGAGAGCACCAACATGCTTAACACTGATACGGCTACAAGGTGTGTGTAGCATGGCGAATGAAGGCTTGTCATTTCAAAGAAAAAAGAGGAAACCAAAATCCAGGTAGTGAAACGAGCACACCAGTATGGGAGATGTGCATGTGTACAGTTTCAAGCAGCAGCTCTTTGTGGACACTTGGAAACAGCGCTGTGAAAAAATTTCGTACGAAGCGGGATTTGGCCAAAGTTGAAAGACCTTCCAAAACCAACCCTAAAGAACTTAGCCAAACAATGAATGTTGCAATGAGCTCCTGCAGGAAAGGTGCTTCTATGACACAACCCCCGAGCAGGTAGCTACATTCTGCACAGTACAAAACGCATATGAATTCCAGGCTGAAAACTCACTCCAGAAGGATGAAATGCATGTGTTTCTCTCTGAAAGAACACTCAGCCACCAGGCTTTTGCTTGCTCCTTCAAGGTCTTTGTAGAAACGTGTGTTTTCACTGCTGGAATACGTTTTGGGATTCATTGTTTCAATCTCTTGCAAGCTTCATGTTGTTTCTTACACAATGTGGAAATACAAGGAGTATGTTTCCCAAATCACTTGGAAATCAGGAAAACGCACACTGCATCACTCTTGCTCAAACACGCTCTTTCACCTAATGCGTTGAGAACATTCAAGAAAGTAGAAAAGAAGGGCATTTTGCAGTGAATTTCAAACGGGCATGTACAAAAAGTCATTTCTATCGGTTGCAGAGTGCAAAAGCATGATTGACTTCATGTTCTCGAAGAAACCCTTACATTTCCAAGTGACCTGAATTAGGACTTTCCCAAAAAGATGTGTTTCCGTGTCTGTGGCGAATGGAGCTCTAAGTTGTGTATTTAGTATTGTAGAGTGATTCACTCTTCACAGGATACACAGCTTTATGAGAGCACCAACATGCTTAACACTGATACTGCTACAAGGTGTGTGTAGCATGGCGAATGAAGGCTTGTCATTTCAAAGAAAGAAGAGGAAACCAAAATCCAGGTAGTGAAACGAGCACACCAGTATGGGAGATGTGCATGTGTACAGTTTCAAGCAGCAGCTCTTTGTGGACACTTGGAAACAGCGCTGTGAAAAAATTTCGTACGAAGCGGGATTTGGCCAAAGTTGAAAGACCTTCCAAAACCAACCCTAAAGAACTTAGCCAAACAATGAATGTTGCAATGAGCTCCTGCAGGAAAGGTGCTTCTATGACACAACCCCCGAGCAGGTAGCTACATTCTGCACAGTACAAAACGCATATGAATTCCAGGCTGAAAACTCACTCCAGAAGGATGAAATGCATGTGTTTCTCTCTGAAAGAACACTCAGCCACCAGGCTTTTGCTTGCTCCTTCAAGGTCTTTGTAGAAACGTGTGTTTTCACTGCTGGAATACGTTTTGGGATTCATTGTTTCAACCTCTTGCAAGCTTCATGTTGTTTCTTACACAATGTGGAAATACAAGGAGTATGTTTCCCAAATCACTTGAAAATCAGGAAAACGCACACTGCATCACTCTTGCTCAAACACGCTCTTTCACCTAATGCGTTGAGAACATTCAAGAAAGTAGAAAAGAAGGGCATTTTGCAGTGAATTTCAGACGGGCATGTACAAAAAATCATTTCTATCGGTTGCAGAGTGCAAAAGCATGATTGACTTCATGTTCTCGAAGAAACCCTTACATTTCCAAGTGACCTGAATTAGGACTTTCCCAAAAAGATGTGTTTCCGTGTCTGTGGCGAATGGAGCTCTAAGTTGTGTATTCAGTGCTGGAGAGTGATACACTCTACACAGAATACACAGCGATTTGAGAGCACCAACATGCTTAACACTGATACTGCTACAAGGTGTGTGTAGCATGGCGAATGAAGGCTTGTCATTTCAAAGAAAGAAGAGGAAACCAAAATCCAGGTAGTGAAACGAGCACACCAGTATGGGAGATGTGCATGTGTACAGTTTCAAGCAGCAGCTCTTTGTGGACACTTGGAAACAGCGCTGTGAAAAAATTTCGTACGAAGCGGGATTTGGCCAAAGTTGAAAGACCTTCCAAAACCAACCCTAAAGAACTTAGCCAAACAATGAATGTTGCAATGAGCTCCTGCAGGAAAGGTGCTTCTATGACACAACCCCCGAGCAGGTAGCTACATTCTGCACAGTACAAAACGCAGATGAATTCCAGGCTGAAAACTCACTCCAGAAGGATGAAATGCATGTGTTTCTCTCTGAAAGAACACTCAGCCACCAGGCTTTTGCTTGCTCCTTCAAGGTCTTTGTAGAAACGTGTGTTTTCACTGCTGGAATACGTTTTGGGATTCATTGTTTCAATCTCTTGCAAGCTTCATGTTGTTTCTTACACAATGTGGAAATACAAGGAGTATGTTTCCCAAATCACTTGAAAATCAGGAAAACGCACACTGCATCACTCTTGCTCAAACACGCTCTTTCACCTAATGCGTTGAGAACATTCAAGAAAGTAGAAAAGAAGGGCATTTTGCAGTGAATTTCAGACGGGCATGTACAAAAAATCATTTCTATCGGTTGCAGAGTGCAAAAGCATGATTGACTTCATGTTCTCGAGGAAACCCTTACATTTCCAAGTGACCTGAATTAGGACTTTCCCAAAAAGATGTGTTTGCGTGTCTGTGGCGAATGGAGCTCTAAGTTGTGTATTCAGTGCTGGAGAGTGATACACTCTACACAGAAAACACAGCGATTTGAGAGCACCAACATGCTTAACACTGATACTGCTACAAGGTGTGTGTAGCATGGCGAATGAAGGCTTGTCATTTCAAAGAAAGAAGAGGAAACCAAAATCCAGGTAGTGAAACGAGCACACCAGTATGGGAGATGTGCATGTGTACAGTTTCAAGCAGCAGCTCTTTGTGGACACTTGGAAACAGCGCTGTGAAAAAATTTCGTACGAAGCGGGATTTGGCCAAAGTTGAAAGACCTTCCAAAACCAACCCTAAAGAACTTAGCCAAAGAATGAATGTTGCAATGAGCTCCTGCAGGCAAGGTGCTTCTATGACACAACCCCCGAGCAGGTAGCTACATTCTGCACAGTACAAAACGCATATGAATTCCAGGCTGAAAACTCACTCCAGAAGGATGAAATGCATGTGTTTCTCTCTGAAAGAACACTCAGCCACCAGGCTTTTGCTTGCTCCTTCAAGGTCTTTGTAGAAACGTGTGTTTTCACTGCTGGAATACGTTTTGGGATTCATTGTTTCAATCTCTTGCAAGCTTCATGTTGTTTCTTACACAATGTGGAAATACAAGGAGTATGTTTCCCAAATCACTTGGAAATCAGGAAAACGCACACTGCATCACTCTTGCTCAAACACCCTCTTTCACCTAATGCGTTGAGAACATTCAAGAAAGTAGAAAAGAAGGGCATTTTGCAGTGAATTTCAGACGGGCATGTACAAAAAGTCATTTCTATCGGTAGCAGAGTGCAAAAGCATGATTGACTTCAAGTTCTTGAAGAAACCCTTACATTTCCAAGTGACCTGAATTAGGACTTTCCCAAAAAGATGTGTTTGCGTGTCTGTGGCGAATGGAGCTCTAAGTTGTGTATTTAGTATTGTAGAGTGATTCACTCTTCACAGGATACACAGCGTTTTGAGAGCACCAACATGCTTAACACTGATACTGCTACAAGGTGTGTGTAGCATGGCGAATGAAGGCTTGTTATTTCAAATAAAGAAGAGGAAACCAAAATCCAGGTAGTGAAACGAGCACACCAGTATGGGAGATGTGCATGTGTACAGTTTCAAGCAGCAGCTCTTTGTGGACACTTGGAAACAGCGCTGTGAAAAAATTTCGTACGAAGCGGGATTTGGCCAAAGTTGAAAGACCTTCCAAAACCAACCCTAAAGAACTTAGCCAAACAATGAATGTTGCAATGAGCTCCTGCAGGAAAGGTGCTTCTATGACACAACCCCCGAGCAGGTAGCTACATTCTGCACAGTACAAAACGCAGATGAATTCCAGGCTGAAAACTCACTCCAGAAGGATGAAATGCATGTGTTTCTCTCTGAAAGAACACTCAGCCACCAGGCTTTTGCTTGCTCCTTCAAGGTCTTTGTAGAAACGTGTGTTTTCACTGCTGGAATACGTTTTGGGATTCATTGTTTCAACCTCTTGCAAGCTTCATGTTGTTTCTTACACAATGTGGAAATACAAGGAGTATGTTTCCCAAATCACTTGAAAATCAGGAAAACGCACACTGCATCACTCTTGCTCAAACACGCTCTTTCACCTAATGCGTTGAGAACATTCAAGAAAGTAGAAAAGAAGGGCATTTTGCAGTGAATTTCAGACGGGCATGTACAAAAAATCATTTCTATCGGTTGCAGAGTGCAAAAGCATGATTGACTTCATGTTCTCGAAGAAACCCTTACATTTCCAAGTGACCTGAATTAGGACTTTCCCAAAAAGATGTGTTTCCGTGTCTGTGGCGAATGGAGCTCTAAGTTGTGTATTTAGTATTGTCGAGTGATTCACTCTTCACAGGATACACAGCTTTATGAGAGCACCAACATGCTTAACACTGATACTGCTACAAGGTGTGTGTAGCATGGCGAATGAAGGCTTGTCATTTCAAAGAAAGAAGAGGAAACCAAAATCCAGGTAGTGAAACGAGCACACCAGTATGGGAGATGTGCATGTGTACAGTTTCAAGCAGCAGCTCTTTGTGGACACTTGGAAACAGCGCTGTGAAAAAATTTCGTACGAAGCGGGATTTGGCCAAAGTTGAAAGACCTTCCAAAACCAACCCTAAAGAACTTAGCCAAACAATGAATGTTGCAATGAGCTCCTGCAGGAAAGGTGCTTCTATGACACAACCCCCGAGCAGGTAGCTACATTCTGCACAGTACAAAACGCAGATGAATTCCAGGCTGAAAACTCACTCCAGAAGGATGAAATGCATGTGTTTCTCTCTGAAAGAACACTCAGCCACCAGGCTTTTGCTTGCTCCTTCAAGGTCTTTGTAGAAACGTGTGTTTTCACTGCTGGAATACGTTTTGGGATTCATTGTTTCAATCTCTTGCAAGCTTCATGTTGTTTCTTACACAATGTGGAAATACAAGGAATATGTTTCCCAAATCACTTGAAAATCAGGAAAACGCACACTGCATCACTCTTGCTCAAACACGCTCTTTCACCTAATGCGTTGAGAACATTCAAGAAAGTAGAAAAGAAGGGCATTTTGCAGTGAATTTCAAACGGGCATGTACAAAAAGTCATTTCTATCGGTTGCAGAGTGCAAAAGCATGATTGACTTCATGTTCTCGAAGAAACCCTTACATTTCCAAGTGAGCTGAATTAGGACTTTCCCAAAAAGATGTGTTTCCGTGTCTGTGGGGAATGGAGCTCTAAGTTGTGTATTTAGTATTGTCGAGTGATTCACTCTTCACAGGATACACAGCGTTTTGAGAGCACCAACGTGCTTAACACTGATACTGCTACAAGGTGTGTGTAGCATGGCGAATGAAGGCTTGTCATTTCAAAGAAAGAAGAGGAAACCGAAATCCAGGTAGTGAAACGAGCACACCAGTATGGGAGATGTGCATGTGTACAGTTTCAAGCAGCAGCTCTTTGTGGACACTTGGAAACAGCGCTGTGAAAAAATTTCGTACGAAGCGGGATTTGGCCAAAGTTGAAAGACCTTCCAAAACCAACCCTAAAGAACTTAGCCAAACAATGAATGTTGCAATGAGCTCCTGCAGGAAAGGTGCTTCTATGACACAACCCCCGAGCAGGTAGCTACATTCTGCACAGTACAAAACGCATATGAATTCCAGGCTGAAAACTCACTCCAGAAGGATGAAATGCATGTGTTTCTCTCTGAAAGAACACTCAGCCACCAGGCTTTTGCTTGCTCCTTCAAGGTCTTTGTAGAAACGTGTGTTTTCACTGCTGGAATACGTTTTGGGATTCATTGTTTCAATCTCTTGCAAACTTCATGTTGTTTCTTACACAATGTGGAAATACAAGGAGTATGTTTCCCAAATCACTTGGAAATCAGGAAAACGCACACTGCATCACTCTTGCTCAAACACGCTCTTTCACCTAATGAGTTGAGAACATTCAAGAAAGTAGAAAAGAAGGGCATTTTGCAGTGAATTTCAAACGGGCATGTACAAAAAGTCATTTCTATCGGTTGCAGAGTGCAAAAGCATGATTGACTTCATGTTCTCGAAGAAACCCTTACATTTCCAAGTGACCTGAATTAGGACTTTCCCAAAAAGATGTGTTTCCGTGTCTGTGGCGAATGGAGCTCTAAGTTGTGTATTTAGTATTGTAGAGTGATTCACTCTTCACAGGATACACAGCGTTTGGAGAGCACCAACATGCTTAACACTGATACGGCTACAAGGTGTGTGTAGCATGGCGAATGAAGGCTTGTCATTTCAAAGAAAAAAGAGGAAACCAAAATCCAGGTAGTGAAACGAGCACACCAGTATGGGAGATGTGCATGTGTACAGTTTCAAGCAGCAGCTCTTTGTGGACACTTGGAAACAGCGCTGTGAAAAAATTTCGTACGAAGCGGGATTTGGCCAAAGTTGAAAGACCTTCCAAAACCAACCCTAAAGAACTTAGCCAAACAATGAATGTTGCAATGAGCTCCTGCAGGAAAGGTGCTTCTATGACACAACCCCCGAGCAGGTAGCTACATTCTGCACAGTACAAAACGCATATGAATTCCAGGCTGAAAACTCACTCCAGAAGGATGAAATGCATGTGTTTCTCTCTGAAAGAACACTCAGCCACCAGGCTTTTGCTTGCTCCTTCAAGGTCTTTGTAGAAACGTGTGTTTTCACTGCTGGAATACGTTTTGGGATTCATTGTTTCAATCTCTTGCAAGCTTCATGTTGTTTCTTACACAATGTGGAAATACAAGGAGTATGTTTCCCAAATCACTTGGAAATCAGGAAAACGCACACTGCATCACTCTTGCTCAAACACGCTCTTTCACCTAATGCGTTGAGAACATTCAAGAAAGTAGAAAAGAAGGGCATTTTGCAGTGAATTTCAAACGGGCATGTACAAAAAGTCATTTCTATCGGTTGCAGAGTGCAAAAGCATGATTGACTTCATGTTCTCGAAGAAACCCTTACATTTCCAAGTGACCTGAATTAGGACTTTCCCAAAAAGATGTGTTTCCGTGTCTGTGGCGAATGGAGCTCTAAGTTGTGTATTTAGTATTGTAGAGTGATTCACTCTTCACAGGATACACAGCTTTATGAGAGCACCAACATGCTTAACACTGATACTGCTACAAGGTGTGTGTAGCATGGCGAATGAAGGCTTGTCATTTCAAAGAAAGAAGAGGAAACCAAAATCCAGGTAGTGAAACGAGCACACCAGTATGGGAGATGTGCATGTGTACAGTTTCAAGCAGCAGCTCTTTGTGGACACTTGGAAACAGCGCTGTGAAAAAATTTCGTACGAAGCGGGATTTGGCCAAAGTTGAAAGACCTTCCAAAACCAACCCTAAAGAACTTAGCCAAACAATGAATGTTGCAATGAGCTCCTGCAGGAAAGGTGCTTCTATGACACAACCCCCGAGCAGGTAGCTACATTCTGCACAGTACAAAACGCATATGAATTCCAGGCTGAAAACTCACTCCAGAAGGATGAAATGCATGTGTTTCTCTCTGAAAGAACACTCAGCCACCAGGCTTTTGCTTGCTCCTTCAAGGTCTTTGTAGAAACGTGTGTTTTCACTGCTGGAATACGTTTTGGGATTCATTGTTTCAATCTCTTGCAAGCTTCATGTTGTTTCTTACACAATGTGGAAATACAAGGAGTATGTTTCCCAAATCACTTGAAAATCAGGAAAACGCACACTGCATCACTCTTGCTCAAACACGCTCTTTCACCTAATGCGTTGAGAACATTCAAGAAAGTAGAAAAGAAGGGCATTTTGCAGTGAATTTCAAACGGGCATGTAGAAAAAGTCATTTCTATCGGTTGCAGAGTGCAAAAGCATGATTGACTTCATGTTCTCGAAGAAACCCTTACATTTCCAAGTGACCTGAATTAGGACTTTCCCAAAAAGATGTGTTTCCGTGTCTGTGGGGAATGGAGCTCTAAGTTGTGTATTTAGTATTGTAGAGTGATTCACTCTTCACAGGATACACAGCTTTATGAGAGCACCAACATGCTTAACACTGATACTGCTACAAGGTGTGTGTAGCATGGCGAATGAAGGCTTGTCATTTCAAAGAAAGAAGAGGAAACCAAAATCCAGGTAGTGAAACGAGCACACCAGTATGGGAGATGTGCATGTGTACAGTTTCAAGCAGCAGCTCTTTGTGGACACTTGGAAACAGCGCTGTGAAAAAATTTCTTACGAAGCGGGATTTGGCCAAAGTTGAAAGACCTTCCAAAACCAACCCTAAAGAACTTAGCCAAACAATGAATGTTGCAATGAGCTCCTGCAGGAAAGGTGCTTCTATGACACAACCCCCGAGCAGGTAGCTACATTCTGCACAGTACAAAACGCATATGAATTCCAGGCTGAAAACTCACTCCAGAAGGATGAAATGCATGTGTTTCTCTCTGAAAGAACACTCAGCCACCAGGCTTTTGCTTGCTCCTTCAAGGTCTTTGTAGAAACGTGTGTTTTCACTGCTGGAATACGTTTTGGGATTCATTGTTTCAACCTCTTGCAAGCTTCATGTTGTTTCTTACACAATGTGGAAATACAAGGAGTATGTTTCCCAAATCACTTGAAAATCAGGAAAACGCACACTGCATCACTCTTGCTCAAACACGCTCTTTCACCTAATGCGTTGAGAACATTCAAGAAAGTAGAAAAGAAGGGCATTTTGCAGTGAATTTCAGACGGGCATGTACAAAAAATCATTTCTATCGGTTGCAGAGTGCAAAAGCATGATTGACTTCATGTTCTCGAAGAAACCCTTACATTTCCAAGTGACCTGAATTAGGACTTTCCCAAAAAGATGTGTTTCCGTGTCTGTGGCGAATGGAGCTCTAAGTTGTGTATTCAGTGCTGGAGAGTGATACACTCTACACAGAATACACAGCGATTTGAGAGCACCAACATGCTTAACACTGATACTGCTACAAGGTGTGTGTAGCATGGCGAATGAAGGCTTGTCATTTCAAAGAAAGAAGAGGAAACCAAAATCCAGGTAGTGAAACGAGCACACCAGTATGGGAGATGTGCATGTGTACAGTTTCAAGCAGCAGCTCTTTGTGGACACTTGGAAACAGCGCTGTGAAAAAATTTCGTACGAAGCGGGATTTGGCCAAAGTTGAAAGACCTTCCAAAACCAACCCTAAAGAACTTAGCCAAACAATGAATGTTGCAATGAGCTCCTGCAGGAAAGGTGCTTCTATGACACAACCCCCGAGCAGGTAGCTACATTCTGCACAGTACAAAACGCAGATGAATTCCAGGCTGAAAACTCACTCCAGAAGGATGAAATGCATGTGTTTCTCTCTGAAAGAACACTCAGCCACCAGGCTTTTGCTTGCTCCTTCAAGGTCTTTGTAGAAACGTGTGTTTTCACTGCTGGAATACGTTTTGGGATTCATTGTTTCAACCTCTTGCAAGCTTCATGTTGTTTCTTACACAATGTGGAAATACAAGGAGTATGTTTCCCAAATCACTTGAAAATCAGGAAAACGCACACTGCATCACTCTTGCTCAAACACGCTCTTTCACCTAATGCGTTGAGAACATTCAAGAAAGTAGAAAAGAAGGGCATTTTGCAGTGAATTTCAGACGGGCATGTACAAAAAATCATTTCTATCGGTTGCAGAGTGCAAAAGCATGATTGACTTCATGTTCTCGAAGAAACCCTTACATTTCCAAGTGACCTGAATTAGGACTTTCCCAAAAAGATGTGTTTCCGTGTCTGTGGCGAATGGAGCTCTAAGTTGTGTATTCAGTGCTGGAGAGTGATACACTCTACACAGAATACACAGCGATTTGAGAGCACCAACATGCTTAACACTGATACTGCTACAAGGTGTGTGTAGCATGGCGAATGAAGGCTTGTCATTTCAAAGAAAGAAGAGGAAACCAAAATCCAGGTAGTGAAACGAGCACACCAGTATGGGAGATGTGCATGTGTACAGTTTCAAGCAGCAGCTCTTTGTGGACACTTGGAAACAGCGCTGTGAAAAAATTTCGTACGAAGCGGGATTTGGCCAAAGTTGAAAGACCTTCCAAAACCAACCCTAAAGAACTTAGCCAAACAATGAATGTTGCAATGAGCTCCTGCAGGAAAGGTGCTTCTATGACACAACCCCCGAGCAGGTAGCTACATTCTGCACAGTACAAAACGCATATGAATTCCAGGCTGAAAACTCACTCCAGAAGGATGAAATGCATGTGTTTCTCTCTGAAAGAACACTCAGCCACCAGGCTTTTGCTTGCTCCTTCAAGGTCTTTGTAGAAACGTGTGTTTTCACTGCTGGAATACGTTTTGGGATTCATTGTTTCAATCTCTTGCAAGCTTCATGTTGTTTCTTACACAATGTGGAAATACAAGGAGTATGTTTCCCAAATCACTTGAAAATCAGGAAAACGCACACTGCATCACTCTTGCTCAAACACGCTCTTTCACCTAATGCGTTGAGAACATTCAAGAAAGTAGAAAAGAAGGGCATTTTGCAGTGAATTTCAGACGGGCATGTACAAAAAATCATTTCTATCGGTTGCAGAGTGCAAAAGCATGATTGACTTCATGTTCTCGAGGAAACCCTTACATTTCCAAGTGACCTGAATTAGGACTTTCCCAAAAAGATGTGTTTGCGTGTCTGTGGCGAATGGAGCTCTAAGTTGTGTATTCAGTGCTGGAGAGTGATACACTCTACACAGAAAACACAGCGATTTGAGAGCACCAACATGCTTAACACTGATACTGCTACAAGGTGTGTGTAGCATGGCGAATGAAGGCTTGTCATTTCAAAGAAAGAAGAGGAAACCAAAATCCAGGTAGTGAAACGAGCACACCAGTATGGGAGATGTGCATGTGTACAGTTTCAAGCAGCAGCTCTTTGTGGACACTTGGAAACAGCGCTGTGAAAAAATTTCGTACGAAGCGGGATTTGGCCAAAGTTGAAAGACCTTCCAAAACCAACCCTAAAGAACTTAGCCAAAGAATGAATGTTGCAATGAGCTCCTGCAGGCAAGGTGCTTCTATGACACAACCCCCGAGCAGGTAGCTACATTCTGCACAGTACAAAACGCATATGAATTCCAGGCTGAAAACTCACTCCAGAAGGATGAAATGCATGTGTTTCTCTCTGAAAGAACACTCAGCCACCAGGCTTTTGCTTGCTCCTTCAAGGTCTTTGTAGAAACGTGTGTTTTCACTGCTGGAATACGTTTTGGGATTCATTGTTTCAATCTCTTGCAAGCTTCATGTTGTTTCTTACACAATGTGGAAATACAAGGAGTATGTTTCCCAAATCACTTGGAAATCAGGAAAACGCACACTGCATCACTCTTGCTCAAACACCCTCTTTCACCTAATGCGTTGAGAACATTCAAGAAAGTAGAAAAGAAGGGCATTTTGCAGTGAATTTCAGACGGGCATGTACAAAAAGTCATTTCTATCGGTAGCAGAGTGCAAAAGCATGATTGACTTCAAGTTCTTGAAGAAACCCTTACATTTCCAAGTGACCTGAATTAGGACTTTCCCAAAAAGATGTGTTTGCGTGTCTGTGGCGAATGGAGCTCTAAGTTGTGTATTTAGTATTGTAGAGTGATTCACTCTTCACAGGATACACAGCGTTTTGAGAGCACCAACATGCTTAACACTGATACTGCTACAAGGTGTGTGTAGCATGGCGAATGAAGGCTTGTTATTTCAAATAAAGAAGAGGAAACCAAAATCCAGGTAGTGAAACGAGCACACCAGTATGGGAGATGTGCATGTGTACAGTTTCAAGCAGCAGCTCTTTGTGGACACTTGGAAACAGCGCTGTGAAAAAATTTCGTACGAAGCGGGATTTGGCCAAAGTTGAAAGACCTTCCAAAACCAACCCTAAAGAACTTAGCCAAACAATGAATGTTGCAATGAGCTCCTGCAGGAAAGGTGCTTCTATGACACAACCCCCGAGCAGGTAGCTACATTCTGCACAGTACAAAACGCAGATGAATTCCAGGCTGAAAACTCACTCCAGAAGGATGAAATGCATGTGTTTCTCTCTGAAAGAACACTCAGCCACCAGGCTTTTGCTTGCTCCTTCAAGGTCTTTGTAGAAACGTGTGTTTTCACTGCTGGAATACGTTTTGGGATTCATTGTTTCAACCTCTTGCAAGCTTCATGTTGTTTCTTACACAATGTGGAAATACAAGGAGTATGTTTCCCAAATCACTTGAAAATCAGGAAAACGCACACTGCATCACTCTTGCTCAAACACGCTCTTTCACCTAATGCGTTGAGAACATTCAAGAAAGTAGAAAAGAAGGGCATTTTGCAGTGAATTTCAGACGGGCATGTACAAAAAATCATTTCTATCGGTTGCAGAGTGCAAAAGCATGATTGACTTCATGTTCTCGAAGAAACCCTTACATTTCCAAGTGACCTGAATTAGGACTTTCCCAAAAAGATGTGTTTCCGTGTCTGTGGCGAATGGAGCTCTAAGTTGTGTATTTAGTATTGTCGAGTGATTCACTCTTCACAGGATACACAGCGTTTTGAGAGCACCAACGTGCTTAACACTGATACTGCTACAAGGTGTGTGTAGCATGGCGAATGAAGGCTTGTCATTTCAAAGAAAGAAGAGGAAACCGAAATCCAGGTAGTGAAACGAGCACACCAGTATGGGAGATGTGCATGTGTACAGTTTCAAGCAGCAGCTCTTTGTGGACACTTGGAAACAGCGCTGTGAAAAAATTTCGTACGAAGCGGGATTTGGCCAAAGTTGAAAGACCTTCCAAAACCAACCCTAAAGAACTTAGCCAGACAATGAATGTTGCAATGAGCTCCTGCAGGAAAGGTGCTTCTATGACACAACCCCCGAGCAGGTAGCTACATTCTGCACAGTACAAAACGCATATGAATTCCAGGCTGAAAACTCACTCCAGAAGGATGAAATGCATGTGTTTCTCTCTGAAAGAACACTCAGCCACCAGGCTTTTGCTTGCTCCTTCAAGGTCTTTGTAGAAACGTGTGTTTTCACTGCTGGAATACGTTTTGGGATTCATTGTTTCAATCTCTTGCAAGCTTCATGTTGTTTCTTACACAATGTGGAAATACAAGAAGTATGTTTCCCAAATCACTTGAAAATCAGGAAAACGCACACTGCATCACTCTTGCTCAAACACGCTCTTTCACCTAATGCGTTGAGAACATTCAAGAAAGTAGAAAAGAAGGGCATTTTGCAGTGAATTTCAAACTGGCATGTACAAAAAGTCATTTCTATCGGTTGCAGAGTGCAAAAGCATGATTGACTTCATGTTCTCGAAGAAACCCTTACATTTCCAAGTGACCTGAATTAGGACTTTCCCAAAAAGATGTGTTTCCGTGTCTGTGGCGAATGGAGCTCTAAGTTGTGTATTTAGTATTGTAGAGTGATTCACTCTTCACAGGATACACAGCGTTTTGAGAGCACCAACATGCTTAACACTGATACTGCTACAAGGTGTGTGTAGCATGGCGAATGAAGGCTTGTCATTTCAAAGAAAGAAGAGGAAACCAAAATCCAGGTAGTGAAACGAGCACACCAGTATGGGAGATGTGCATGTGTACAGTTTCAAGCAGCAGCTCTTTGTGGACACTTGGAAACAGCGCTGTGAAAAAATTTCGTACGAAGCGGGATTTGGCCAAAGTTGAAAGACCTTCCAAAACCAACCCTAAAGAACTTAGCCAAACAATGAATGTTGCAATGAGCTCCTGCAGGAAAGGTGCTTCTATGACACAACCCCCGAGCAGGTAGCTACATTCTGCACAGTACAAAACGCAGATGAATTCCAGGCTGAAAACTCACTCCAGAAGGATGAAATGCATGTGTTTCTCTCTGAAAGAACACTCAGCCACCAGGCTTTTGCTTGCTCCTTCAAGGTCTTTGTAGAAACGTGTGTTTTCACTGCTGGAATACGTTTTGGGATTCATTGTTTCAATCTCTTGCAAGCTTCATGTTGTTTCTTACACAATGTGGAAATACAAGGAGTATGTTTCCCAAATCACTTGAAAATCAGGAAAACGCACACTGCATCACTCTTGCTCAAACACGCTCTTTCACCTAATGCGTTGAGAACATTCAAGAAAGTAGAAAAGAAGGGCATTTTGCAGTGAATTTCAAACGGGCATGTACAAAAAGTCATTTCTATCGGTTGCAGAGTGCAAAAGCATGATTGACTTCATGTTATCTAAGAAACCCTTACATTTCCAAGTGACCTGAATTAGGACTTTCCCAAAAAGATGTGTTTGCGTGTCTGTGGCGAATGGAGCTCTAAGTTGTGTATTTAGTATTGTCGAGTGATTCACTCTTCACAGGATACACAGCGTATTGAGAGCACCAACATGCTTAACACTGATACTGCTACAAGGTGTGTGTAGCATGGCGAATGAAGGCTTGTCATTTCAAAGAAAGAAGAGGAAACCAAAATCCAGGTAGTGAAACGAGCACACCAGTATGGGAGATGTGCATGTGTACAGTTTCAAGCAGCAGCTCTTTGTGGACACTTGGAAACAGCGCTGTGAAAAAATTTCGTACGAAGCGGGATTTGGCCAAAGTTGAAAGACCTTCCAAAACCAACCCTAAAGAACTTAGCCAAACAATGAATGTTGCAATGAGCTCCTGCAGGAAAGGTGCTTCTATGACACAACCCCCGAGCAGGTAGCTACATTCTGCACAGTACAAAACGCATATGAATTCCAGGCTGAAAACTCACTCCAGAAGGATGAAATGCATGTGTTTCTCTCTGAAAGAACACTCAGCCACCAGGCTTTTGCTTGCTCCTTCAAGGTCTTTGTAGAAACGTGTGTTTTCACTGCTGGAATACGTTTTGGGATTCATTGTTTCAATCTCTTGCAAGCTTCATGTTGTTTCTTACACAATGTGGAAATACAAGGAATATGTTTCCCAAATCACTTGAAAATCAGGAAAACGCACACTGCATCACTCTTGCTCAAACACGCTCTTTCACCTAATGCGTTGAGAACATACAAGAAAGTAGAAAAGAAGGGCATTTTGCAGTGAATTTCAAACGGGCATGTACAAAAAGTCATTTCTATCGGTTGCAGAGTGCAAAAGCATGATTGACTTCATGTTCTCGAAGAAACCCTTACATTTCCAAGTGATCTGAATTAGGACTTTCCCAAAAAGATGTGTTTGCGTGTCTGTGGCGAATGGAGCTCTAAGTTGTGTATTTAGTATTGTCGAGTGATTCACTCTTCACAGGATACACAGCGTATTGAGAGCACCAACGTGCTTAACACTGATACTGCTACAAGGTGTGTGTAGCATGGCGAATGAAGGCTTGTCATTTCAAAGAAAGAAGAGGAAACCGAAATCCAGGTAGTGAAACGAGCACACCAGTATGGGAGATGTGCATGTGTACAGTTTCAAGCAGCAGCTCTTTGTGGACACTTGGAAACAGCGCTGTGAAAAAATTTCGTACGAAGCGGGATTTGGCCAAAGTTGAAAGACCTTCCAAAACCAACCCTAAAGAACTTAGCCAAACAATGAATGTTGCAATGAGCTCCTGCAGGAAAGGTGCTTCTATGACACAACCCCCGAGCAGGTAGCTACATTCTGCACAGTACAAAACGCAGATGAATTCCAGGCTGAAAACTCACTCCAGAAGGATGAAATGCATGTGTTTCTCTCTGAAAGAACACTCAGCCACCAGGCTTTTGCTTGCTCCTTCAAGGTCTTTGTAGAAACGTGTGTTTTCACTGCTGGAATACGTTTTGGGATTCATTGTTTCAATCTCTTGCAAGCTTCATGTTGTTTCTTACACAATGTGGAAATACAAGGAGTATGTTTCCCAAATCACTTGAAAATCAGGAAAACGCACACTGCATCACTCTTGCTCAAACACGCTCTTTCACCTAATGCGTTGAGAACATTCAAGAAAGTAGAAAAGAAGGGCATTTTGCAGTGAATTTCAAACGGGCATGTACAAAAAGTCATTTCTATCGGTTGCAGAGTGCAAAAGCATGATTGACTTCATGTTCTCTAAGAAACCCTTACATTTCCAAGTGACCTGAATTAGGACTTTCCCAAAAAGATGTGTTTGCGTGTCTGTGGCGAATGGAGCTCTAAGTTGTGTATTTAGTATTGTCGAGTGATTCACTCTTCACAGGATACACAGCGTATTGAGAGCACCAACATGCTTAACACTGATACTGCTACAAGGTGTGTGTAGCATGGCGAATGAAGGCTTGTCATTTCAAAGAAAGAAGAGGAAACCGAAATCCAGGTAGTGAAACGAGCACACCAGTATGGGAGATGTGCATGTGTACAGTTTCAAGCAGCAGCTCTTTGTGGACACTTGGAAACAGCGCTGTGAAAAAATTTCGTACGAAGCGGGATTTGGCCAAAGTTGAAAGACCTTCCAAAACCAACCCTAAAGAACTTAGCCAAACAATGAATGTTGCAATGAGCTCCTGCAGGAAAGGTGCTTCTATGACACAACCCCCGAGCAGGTAGCTACATTCTGCACAGTACAAAACGCATATGAATTCCAGGCTGAAAACTCACTCCAGAAGGATGAAATGCATGTGTTTCTCTCTGAAAGAACACTCAGCCACCAGGCTTTTGCTTGCTCCTTCAAGGTCTTTGTAGAAACGTGTGTTTTCACTGCTGGAATACGTTTTGGGATTCATTGTTTCAATCTCTTGCAAGCTTCATGTTGTTTCTTACACAATGTGGAAATACAAGGAGTATGTTTCCCAAATCACTTGAAAATCAGGAAAACGCACACTGCATCACTCTTGCTCAAACACGCTCTTTCACCTAATGCGTTGAGAACATTCAAGAAAGTAGAAAAGAAGGGCATTTTGCAGTGAATTTCAGACGGGCATGTACAAAAAATCATTTCTATCGGTTGCAGAGTGCAAAAGCATGATTGACTTCATGTTCTCGAAGAAACCCTTACATTTCCAAGTGACCTGAATTAGGACTTTCCCAAAAAGATGTGTTTCCGTGTCTGTGGCGAATGGAGCTCTAAGTTGTGTATTCAGTGCTGGAGAGTGATACACTCTACACAGAATACACAGCGATTTGAGAGCACCAACATGCTTAACACTGATACTGCTACAAGGTGTGTGTAGCATGGCGAATGAAGGCTTGTCATTTCAAAGAAAGAAGAGGAAACCAAAATCCAGGTAGTGAAACGAGCACACCAGTATGGGAGATGTGCATGTGTACAGTTTCAAGCAGCAGCTCTTTGTGGACACTTGGAAACAGCGCTGTGAAAAAATTTCGTACGAAGCGGGATTTGGCCAAAGTTGAAAGACCTTCCAAAACCAACCCTAAAGAACTTAGCCAAACAATGAATGTTGCAATGAGCTCCTGCAGGAAAGGTGCTTCTATGACACAACCCCCGAGCAGGTAGCTACATTCTGCACAGTACAAAACGCATATGAATTCCAGGCTGAAAACTCACTCCAGAAGGATGAAATGCATGTGTTTCTCTCTGAAAGAACACTCAGCCACCAGGCTTTTGCTTGCTCCTTCAAGGTCTTTGTAGAAACGTGTGTTTTCACTGCTGGAATACGTTTTGGGATTCATTGTTTCAATCTCTTGCAAGCTTCATGTTGTTTCTTACACAATGTGGAAATACAAGGAGTATGTTTCCCAAATCACTTGAAAATCAGGAAAACGCACACTGCATCACTCTTGCTCAAACACGCTCTTTCACCTAATGCGTTGAGAACATTCAAGAAAGTAGAAAAGAAGGGCATTTTGCAGTGAATTTCAGACGGGCATGTACAAAAAATCATTTCTATCGGTTGCAGAGTGCAAAAGCATGATTGACTTCATGTTCTCGAGGAAACCCTTACATTTCCAAGTGACCTGAATTAGGACTTTCCCAAAAAGATGTGTTTGCGTGTCTGTGGCGAATGGAGCTCTAAGTTGTGTATTCAGTGCTGGAGAGTGATACACTCTACACAGAAAACACAGCGATTTGAGAGCACCAACATGCTTAACACTGATACTGCTACAAGGTGTGTGTAGCATGGCGAATGAAGGCTTGTCATTTCAAAGAAAGAAGAGGAAACCAAAATCCAGGTAGTGAAACGAGCACACCAGTATGGGAGATGTGCATGTGTACAGTTTCAAGCAGCAGCTCTTTGTGGACACTTGGAAACAGCGCTGTGAAAAAATTTCGTACGAAGCGGGATTTGGCCAAAGTTGAAAGACCTTCCAAAACCAACCCTAAAGAACTTAGCCAAAGAATGAATGTTGCAATGAGCTCCTGCAGGCAAGGTGCTTCTATGACACAACCCCCGAGCAGGTAGCTACATTCTGCACAGTACAAAACGCATATGAATTCCAGGCTGAAAACTCACTCCAGAAGGATGAAATGCATGTGTTTCTCTCTGAAAGAACACTCAGCCACCAGGCTTTTGCTTGCTCCTTCAAGGTCTTTGTAGAAACGTGTGTTTTCACTGCTGGAATACGTTTTGGGATTCATTGTTTCAATCTCTTGCAAGCTTCATGTTGTTTCTTACACAATGTGGAAATACAAGGAGTATGTTTCCCAAATCACTTGGAAATCAGGAAAACGCACACTGCATCACTCTTGCTCAAACACCCTCTTTCACCTAATGCGTTGAGAACATTCAAGAAAGTAGAAAAGAAGGGCATTTTGCAGTGAATTTCAGACGGGCATGTACAAAAAGTCATTTCTATCGGTAGCAGAATGCAAAAGCATGATTGACTTCAAGTTCTTGAAGAAACCCTTACATTTCCAAGTGACCTGAATTAGGACTTTCCCCAAAAGATGTGTTTGCGTGTCTGTGGCGAATGGAGCTCTAAGTTGTGTATTTAGTATTGTAGAGTGATTCACTCTTCACAGGATACACAGCGTTTTGAGAGCACCAACATGCTTAACACTGATACTGCTACAAGGTGTGTGTAGCATGGCGAATGAAGGCTTGTTATTTCAAATAAAGAAGAGGAAACCAAAATCCAGGTAGTGAAACGAGCACACCAGTATGGGAGATGTGCATGTGTACAGTTTCAAGCAGCAGCTCTTTGTGGACACTTGGAAACAGCGCTGTGAAAAAATTTCGTACGAAGCGGGATTTGGCCAAAGTTGAAAGACCTTCCAAAACCAACCCTAAAGAACTTAGCCAAACAATGAATGTTGCAATGAGCTCCTGCAGGAAAGGTGCTTCTATGACACAACCCCCGAGCAGGTAGCTACATTCTGCACAGTACAAAACGCAGATGAATTCCAGGCTGAAAACTCACTCCAGAAGGATGAAATGCATGTGTTTCTCTCTGAAAGAACACTCAGCCACCAGGCTTTTGCTTGCTCCTTCAAGGTCTTTGTAGAAACGTGTGTTTTCACTGCTGGAATACGTTTTGGGATTCATTGTTTCAACCTCTTGCAAGCTTCATGTTGTTTCTTACACAATGTGGAAATACAAGGAGTATGTTTCCCAAATCACTTGAAAATCAGGAAAACGCACACTGCATCACTCTTGCTCAAACACGCTCTTTCACCTAATGCGTTGAGAACATTCAAGAAAGTAGAAAAGAAGGGCATTTTGCAGTGAATTTCAGACGGGCATGTACAAAAAATCATTTCTATCGGTTGCAGAGTGCAAAAGCATGATTGACTTCATGTTCTCGAAGAAACCCTTACATTTCCAAGTGACCTGAATTAGGACTTTCCCAAAAAGATGTGTTTCCGTGTCTGTGGCGAATGGAGCTCTAAGTTGTGTATTCAGTGCTGGAGAGTGATACACTCTACACAGAATACACAGCGATTTGAGAGCACCAACATGCTTAACACTGATACTGCTACAAGGTGTGTGTAGCATGGCGAATGAAGGCTTGTCATTTCAAAGAAAGAAGAGGAAACCAAAATCCAGGTAGTGAAACGAGCACACCAGTATGGGAGATGTGCATGTGTACAGTTTCAAGCAGCAGCTCTTTGTGGACACTTGGAAACAGCGCTGTGAAAAAATTTCGTACGAAGCGGGATTTGGCCAAAGTTGAAAGACCTTCCAAAACCAACCCTAAAGAACTTAGCCAAACAATGAATGTTGCAATGAGCTCCTGCAGGAAAGGTGCTTCTATGACACAACCCCCGAGCAGGTAGCTACATTCTGCACAGTACAAAACGCATATGAATTCCAGGCTGAAAACTCACTCCAGAAGGATGAAATGCATGTGTTTCTCTCTGAAAGAACACTCAGCCACCAGGCTTTTGCTTGCTCCTTCAAGGTCTTTGTAGAAACGTGTGTTTTCACTGCTGGAATACGTTTTGGGATTCATTGTTTCAATCTCTTGCAAGCTTCATGTTGTTTCTTACACAATGTGGAAATACAAGGAGTATGTTTCCCAAATCACTTGAAAATCAGGAAAACGCACACTGCATCACTCTTGCTCAAACACGCTCTTTCACCTAATGCGTTGAGAACATTCAAGAAAGTAGAAAAGAAGGGCATTTTGCAGTGAATTTCAAACTGGCATGTACAAAAAGTCATTTCTATCGGTTGCAGAGTGCAAAAGCATGATTGACTTCATGTTCTCGAAGAAACCCTTACATTTCCAAGTGACCTGAATTAGGACTTTCCCAAAAAGATGTGTTTCCGTGTCTGTGGCGAATGGAGCTCTAAGTTGTGTATTTAGTATTGTCGAGTGATTCACTCTTCACAGGATACACAGCGTATTGAGAGCACCAACATGCTTAACACTGATACTGCTACAAGGTGTGTGTAGCATGGCGAATGAAGGCTTGTCATTTCAAAGAAAGAAGAGGAAACCAAAATCCAGGTAGTGAAACGAGCACACCAGTATGGGAGATGTGCATGTGTACAGTTTCAAGCAGCAGCTCTTTGTGGACACTTGGAAACAGCGCTGTGAAAAAATTTCGTACGAAGCGGGATTTGGCCAAAGTTGAAAGACCTTCCAAAACCAACCCTAAAGAACTTAGCCAAACAATGAATGTTGCAATGAGCTCCTGCAGGAAAGGTGCTTCTATGACACAACCCCCGAGCAGGTAGCTACATTCTGCACAGTACAAAACGCATATGAATTCCAGGCTGAAAACTCACTCCAGAAGGATGAAATGCATGTGTTTCTCTCTGAAAGAACACTCAGCCACCAGGCTTTTGCTTGCTCCTTCAAGGTCTTTGTAGAAACGTGTGTTTTCACTGCTGGAATACGTTTTGGGATTCATTGTTTCAATCTCTTGCAAGCTTCATGTTGTTTCTTACACAATGTGGAAATACAAGGAATATGTTTCCCAAATCACTTGAAAATCAGGAAAACGCACACTGCATCACTCTTGCTCAAACACGCTCTTTCACCTAATGCGTTGAGAACATACAAGAAAGTAGAAAAGAAGGGCATTTTGCAGTGAATTTCAAACGGGCATGTACACAAAGTCATTTCTATCGGTTGCAGAGTGCAAAAGCATGATTGACTTCATGTTCTCGAAGAAACCCTTACATTTCCAAGTGACCTGAATTAGGACTTTCCCAAAAAGATGTGTTTGCGTGTCTGTGGCGAATGGAGCTCTAAGTTGTGTATTTAGTATTGTCGAGTGATTCACTCTTCACAGGATACACAGCGTATTGAGAGCACCAACGTGCTTAACACTGATACTGCTACAAGGTGTGTGTAGCATGGCGAATGAAGGCTTGTCATTTCAAAGAAAGAAGAGGAAACCGAAATCCAGGTAGTGAAACGAGCACACCAGTATGGGAGATGTGCATGTGTACAGTTTCAAGCAGCAGCTCTTTGTGGACACTTGGAAACAGCGCTGTGAAAAAATTTCGTACGAAGCGGGATTTGGCCAAAGTTGAAAGACCTTCCAAAACCAACCCTAAAGAACTTAGCCAAACAATGAATGTTGCAATGAGCTCCTGCAGGAAAGGTGCTTCTATGACACAACCCCCGAGCAGGTAGCTACATTCTGCACAGTACAAAACGCATATGAATTCCAGGCTGAAAACTCACTCCAGAAGGATGAAATGCATGTGTTTCTCTCTGAAAGAACACTCAGCCACCAGGCTTTTGCTTGCTCCTTCAAGGTCTTTGTAGAAACGTGTGTTTTCACTGCTGGAATACGTTTTGGGATTCATTGTTTCAATCTCTTGCAAGCTTCATGTTGTTTCTTACACAATGTGGAAATACAAGAAGTATGTTTCCCAAATCACTTGAAAATCAGGAAAACGCACACTGCATCACTCTTGCTCAAACACGCTCTTTCACCTAATGCGTTGAGAACATTCAAGAAAGTAGAAAAGAAGGGCATTTTGCAGTGAATTTCAAACTGGCATGTACAAAAAGTCATTTCTATCGGTTGCAGAGTGCAAAAGCATGATTGACTTCATGTTCTCGAAGAAACCCTTACATTTCCAAGTGACCTGAATTAGGACTTTCCCAAAAAGATGTGTTTCCGTGTCTGTGGCGAATGGAGCTCTAAGTTGTGTATTTAGTATTGTAGAGTGATTCACTCTTCACAGGATACACAGCGTTTTGAGAGCACCAACATGCTTAACACTGATACTGCTACAAGGTGTGTGTAGCATGGCGAATGAAGGCTTGTCATTTCAAAGAAAGAAGAGGAAACCAAAATCCAGGTAGTGAAACGAGCACACCAGTATGGGAGATGTGCATGTGTACAGTTTCAAGCAGCAGCTCTTTGTGGACACTTGGAAACAGCGCTGTGAAAAAATTTCGTACGAAGCGGGATTTGGCCAAAGTTGAAAGACCTTCCAAAACCAACCCTAAAGAACTTAGCCAAACAATGAATGTTGCAATGAGCTCCTGCAGGAAAGGTGCTTCTATGACACAACCCCCGAGCAGGTAGCTACATTCTGCACAGTACAAAACGCATATGAATTCCAGGCTGAAAACTCACTCCAGAAGGATGAAATGCATGTGTTTCTCTCTGAAAGAACACTCAGCCACCAGGCTTTTGCTTGCTCCTTCAAGGTCTTTGTAGAAACGTGTGTTTTCACTGCTGGAATACGTTTTGGGATTCATTGTTTCAATCTCTTGCAAGCTTCATGTTGTTTCTTACACAATGTGGAAATACAAGGAGTATGTTTCCCAAATCACTTGAAAATCAGGAAAACGCACACTGCATCACTCTTGCTCAAACACGCTCTTTCACCTAATGCGTTGAGAACATACAAGAAAGTAGAAAAGAAGGGCATTTTGCAGTGAATTTCAAACGGGCATGTACAAAAAGTCATTTCTATCGGTTGCAGAGTGCAAAAGCATGATTGACTTCATGTTCTCGAAGAAACCCTTACATTTCCAAGTGACCTGAATTAGGACTTTCCCAAAAAGATGTGTTTGCGTGTCTGTGGCGAATGGAGCTCTAAGTTGTGTATTTAGTATTGTCGAGTGATTCACTCTTCACAGGATACACAGCGTATTGAGAGCACCAACGTGCTTAACACTGATACTGCTACAAGGTGTGTGTAGCATGGCGAATGAAGGCTTGTCATTTCAAAGAAAGAAGAGGAAACCGAAATCCAGGTAGTGAAACGAGCACACCAGTATGGGAGATGTGCATGTGTACAGTTTCAAGCAGCAGCTCTTTGTGGACACTTGGAAACAGCGCTGTGAAAAAATTTCGTACGAAGCGGGATTTGGCCAAAGTTGAAAGACCTTCCAAAACCAACCCTAAAGAACTTAGCCAAACAATGAATGTTGCAATGAGCTCCTGCAGGAAAGGTGCTTCTATGACACAACCCCCGAGCAGGTAGCTACATTCTGCACAGTACAAAACGCAGATGAATTCCAGGCTGAAAACTCACTCCAGAAGGATGAAATGCATGTGTTTCTCTCTGAAAGAACACTCAGCCACCAGGCTTTTGCTTGCTCCTTCAAGGTCTTTGTAGAAACGTGTGTTTTCACTGCTGGAATACGTTTTGGGATTCATTGTTTCAATCTCTTGCAAGCTTCATGTTGTTTCTTACACAATGTGGAAATACAAGGAGTATGTTTCCCAAATCACTTGAAAATCAGGAAAACGCACACTGCATCACTCTTGCTCAAACACGCTCTTTCACCTAATGCGTTGAGAACATTCAAGAAAGTAGAAAAGAAGGGCATTTTGCAGTGAATTTCAAACGGGCATGTACAAAAAGTCATTTCTATCGGTTGCAGAGTGCAAAAGCATGATTGACTTCATGTTCTCTAAGAAACCCTTACATTTCCAAGTGACCTGAATTAGGACTTTCCCAAAAAGATGTGTTTGCGTGTCTGTGGCGAATGGAGCTCTAAGTTGTGTATTTAGTATTGTCGAGTGATTCACTCTTCACAGGATACACAGCGTATTGAGAGCACCAACATGCTTAACACTGATACTGCTACAAGGTGTGTGTAGCATGGCGAATGAAGGCTTGTCATTTCAAAGAAAGAAGAGGAAACCGAAATCCAGGTAGTTAAACGAGCACACCAGTATGGGAGATGTGCATGTGTACAGTTTCAAGCAGCAGCTCTTTGTGGACACTTGGAAACAGCGCTGTGAAAAAATTTCGTACGAAGCGGGATTTGGCCAAAGTTGAAAGACCTTCCAAAACCAACCCTAAAGAACTTAGCCAAACAATGAATGTTGCAATGAGCTCCTGCAGGAAAGGTGCTTCTATGACACAACCCCCGAGCAGGTAGCTACATTCTGCACAGTACAAAACGCATATGAATTCCAGGCTGAAAACTCACTCCAGAAGGATGAAATGCATGTGTTTCTCTCTGAAAGAACACTCAGCCACCAGGCTTTTGCTTGCTCCTTCAAGGTCTTTGTAGAAACGTGTGTTTTCACTGCTGGAATACGTTTTGGGATTCATTGTTTCAATCTCTTGCAAGCTTCATGTTGTTTCTTACACAATGTGGAAATACAAGGAGTATGTTTCCCAAATCACTTGAAAATCAGGAAAACGCACACTGCATCACTCTTGCTCAAACACGCTCTTTCACCTAATGCGTTGAGAACATTCAAGAAAGTAGAAAAGAAGGGCATTTTGCAGTGAATTTCAGACGGGCATGTACAAAAAGTCATTTCTATCGGTAGCAGAGTGCAAAAGCATGATTGACTTCAAGTTCTTGAAGAAACCCTTACATTTCCAAGTGACCTGAATTAGGACTTTCCCCAAAAGATGTGTTTGCGTGTCTGTGGCGAATGGAGCTCTAAGTTGTGTATTTAGTATTGTAGAGTGATTCACTCTTCACAGGATACACAGCGTTTTGAGAGCACCAACATTCTTAACACTGATACTGCTACAAGGTGTGTGTAGCATGGCGAATGAAGGCTTGTCATTTCAAAGAAAGAAGAGGAAACAAAAATCCAGGTAGTGAAACGAGCACACCAGTATGGGAGATGTGCATGTGTACAGTTTCAAGCAGCAGCTCTTTGTGGACACTTGGAAACAGCGCTGTGAAAAAATTTCGTACGAAGCGGGATTTGGCCAAAGTTGAAAGACCTTCCAAAACCAACCCTAAAGAACTTATCCAAACAATGAATGTTGCAATGAGCTCCTGCAGGAAAGGTGCTTCTATGACACAACCCCCGAGCAGGTAGCTACATTCTGCACAGTACAAAACGCATATGAATTCCAGGCTGAAAACTCACTCCAAAAGGATGAAATGCATGTTTTTCTCTCTGAAAGAACACTCAGCCACCAGGCTTTTGCCTGCTCCTTCAAGGTCTTTGTAGAAACGTGTGTTTTCACTGCTGGAATACGTTTTGGGATTCATTGTTTCAATCTCTTGCAAGCTTCATGTTGTTTCTTACACAATGTGGAAATACAAGGAGTATGTTTCCCAAATCACTTGAAAATCAGGAAAACGCACACTGCATCACTCTTGCTCAAACACGCTCTTTCACCTAATGCGTTGAGAACATTCAAGAAAGTAGAAAAGAAGGGCATTTTGCAGTGAATTTCAGACGGGCATGTACAAAAAGTCATTTCTATCGGTAGCAGAGTGCAAAAGCATGATTGACTTCAAGTTCTTGAAGAAACCCTTACATTTCCAAGTGACCTGAATTAGGACTTTCCCCAAAAGATGTGTTTGCGTGTCTGTGGCGAATGGAGCTCTAAGTTGTGTATTTAGTATTGTAGAGTGATTCACTCTTCACAGGATACACAGCGTTTTGAGAGCACCAACATGCTTAACACTGATACTGCTACAAGGTGTGTGTAGCATGGCGAATGAAGGCTTGTTATTTCAAATAAAGAAGAGGAAACCAAAATCCAGGTAGTGAAACGAGCACACCAGTATGGGAGATGTGCATGTGTACAGTTTCAAGCAGCAGCTCTTTGTGGACACTTGGAAACAGCGCTGTGAAAAAATTTCGTACGAAGCGGGATTTGGCCAAAGTTGAAAGACCTTCCAAAACCAACCCTAAAGAACTTAGCCAAACAATGAATGTTGCAATGAGCTCCTGCAGGAAAGGTGCTTCTATGACACAACCCCCGAGCAGGTAGCTACATTCTGCACAGTACAAAACGCATATGAATTCCAGGCTGAAAACTCACTCCAAAAGGATGAAATGCATGTTTTTCTCTCTGAAAGAACACTCAGCCACCAGGCTTTTGCCTGCTCCTTCAAGGTCTTTGTAGAAACGTGTGTTTTCACTGCTGGAATACGTTTTGGGATTCATTGTTTCAATCTCTTGCAAGCTTCATGTTGTTTCTTACACAATGTGGAAATACAAGGAGTATGTTTCCCAAATCACTTGAAAATCAGGAAAACGCACACTGCATCACTCTTGCTCAAACACGCTCTTTCACCTAATGCGTTGAGAACATTCAAGAAAGTAGAAAAGAAGGGCATTTTGCAGTGAATTTCAAACTGGCATGTACAAAAAGTCATTTCTATCGGTTGCAGAGTGCAAAAGCATGATTGACTTCATGTTCTCGAAGAAACCCTTACATTTCCAAGTGACCTGAATTAGGACTTTCCCAAAAAGATGTGTTTCCGTGTCTGTGGCGAATGGAGCTCTAAGTTGTGTATTTAGTATTGTAGAGTGATTCACTCTTCACAGGATACACAGCGTTTTGAGAGCACCAACATGCTTAACACTGATACTGCTACAAGGTGTGTGTAGCATGGCGAATGAAGGCTTGTCATTTCAAAGAAAGAAGAGGAAACCAAAATCCAGGTAGTGAAACGAGCACACCAGTATGGGAGATGTGCATGTGTACAGTTTCAAGCAGCAGCTCTTTGTGGACACTTGGAAACAGCGCTGTGAAAAAATTTCGTACGAAGCGGGATTTGGCCAAAGTTGAAAGACCTTCCAAAACCAACCCTAAAGAACTTAGCCAAACAATGAATGTTGCAATGAGCTCCTGCAGGAAAGGTGCTTCTATGACACAACCCCCGAGCAGGTAGCTACATTCTGCACAGTACAAAACGCATATGAATTCCAGGCTGAAAACTCACTCCAGAAGGATGAAATGCATGTGTTTCTCTCTGAAAGAACACTCAGCCACCAGGCTTTTGCTTGCTCCTTCAAGGTCTTTGTAGAAACGTGTGTTTTCACTGCTGGAATACGTTTTGGGATTCATTGTTTCAATCTCTTGCAAGCTTCATGTTGTTTCTTACACAATGTGGAAATACAAGGAGTATGTTTCCCAAATCACTTGAAAATCAGGAAAACGCACACTGCATCACTCTTGCTCAAACACGCTCTTTCACCTAATGCGTTGAGAACATACAAGAAAGTAGAAAAGAAGGGCATTTTGCAGTGAATTTCAAACGGGCATGTACAAAAAGTCATTTCTATCGGTTGCAGAGTGCAAAAGCATGATTGACTTCATGTTCTCGAAGAAACCCTTACATTTCCAAGTGACCTGAATTAGGACTTTCCCAAAAAGATGTGTTTGCGTGTCTGTGGCGAATGGAGCTCTAAGTTGTGTATTTAGTATTGTCGAGTGATTCACTCTTCACAGGATACACAGCGTATTGAGAGCACCAACGTGCTTAACACTGATACTGCTACAAGGTGTGTGTAGCATGGCGAATGAAGGCTTGTCATTTCAAAGAAAGAAGAGGAAACCGAAATCCAGGTAGTGAAACGAGCACACCAGTATGGGAGATGTGCATGTGTACAGTTTCAAGCAGCAGCTCTTTGTGGACACTTGGAAACAGCGCTGTGAAAAAATTTCGTACGAAGCGGGATTTGGCCAAAGTTGAAAGACCTTCCAAAACCAACCCTAAAGAACTTAGCCAAACAATGAATGTTGCAATGAGCTCCTGCAGGAAAGGTGCTTCTATGACACAACCCCCGAGCAGGTAGCTACATTCTGCACAGTACAAAACGCAGATGAATTCCAGGCTGAAAACTCACTCCAGAAGGATGAAATGCATGTGTTTCTCTCTGAAAGAACACTCAGCCACCAGGCTTTTGCTTGCTCCTTCAAGGTCTTTGTAGAAACGTGTGTTTTCACTGCTGGAATACGTTTTGGGATTCATTGTTTCAATCTCTTGCAAGCTTCATGTTGTTTCTTACACAATGTGGAAATACAAGGAGTATGTTTCCCAAATCACTTGAAAATCAGGAAAACGCACACTGCATCATTCTTGCTCAAACACGCTCTTTCACCTAATGCGTTGAGAACATTCAAGAAAGTAGAAAAGAAGGGCATTTTGCAGTGAATTTCAAACGGGCATGTACAAAAAGTCATTTCTATCGGTTGCAGAGTGCAAAAGCATGATTGACTTCATGTTCTCTAAGAAACCCTTACATTTCCAAGTGACCTGAATTAGGACTTTCCCAAAAAGATGTGTTTGCGTGTCTGTGGCGAATGGAGCTCTAAGTTGTGTATTTAGTATTGTCGAGTGATTCACTCTTCACAGGATACACAGCGTTTTGAGAGCACCAACATTCTTAACACTGATACTGCTACAAGGTGTGTGTAGCATGGCGAATGAAGGCTTGTCATTTCAAAGAAAGAAGAGGAAACAAAAATCCAGGTAGTGAAACGAGCACACCAGTATGGGAGATGTGCATGTGTACAGTTTCAAGCAGCAGCTCTTTGTGGACACTTGGAAACAGCGCTGTGAAAAAATTTCGTACGAAGCGGGATTTGGCCAAAGTTGAAAGACCTTCCAAAACCAACCCTAAAGAACTTATCCAAACAATGAATGTTGCAATGAGCTCCTGCAGGAAAGGTGCTTCTATGACACAACCCCCGAGCAGGTAGCTACATTCTGCACAGTACAAAACGCATATGAATTCCAGGCTGAAAACTCACTCCAAAAGGATGAAATGCATGTTTTTCTCTCTGAAAGAACACTCAGCCACCAGGCTTTTGCCTGCTCCTTCAAGGTCTTTGTAGAAACGTGTGTTTTCACTGCTGGAATACGTTTTGGGATTCATTGTTTCAATCTCTTGCAAGCTTCATGTTGTTTCTTACACAATGTGGAAATACAAGGAGTATGTTTCCCAAATCACTTGAAAATCAGGAAAACGCACACTGCATCACTCTTGCTCAAACACGCTCTTTCACCTAATGCGTTGAGAACATTCAAGAAAGTAGAAAAGAAGGGCATTTTGCAGTGAATTTCAGACGGGCATGTACAAAAAGTCATTTCTATCGGTAGCAGAGTGCAAAAGCATGATTGACTTCAAGTTCTTGAAGAAACCCTTACATTTCCAAGTGACCTGAATTAGGACTTTCCCCAAAAGATGTGTTTGCGTGTCTGTGGCGAATGGAGCTCTAAGTTGTGTATTTAGTATTGTAGAGTGATTCACTCTTCACAGGATACACAGCGTTTTGAGAGCACCAACATGCTTAACACTGATACTGCTACAAGGTGTGTGTAGCATGGCGAATGAAGGCTTGTTATTTCAAATAAAGAAGAGGAAACCAAAATCCAGGTAGTGAAACGAGCACACCAGTATGGGAGATGTGCATGTGTACAGTTTCAAGCAGCAGCTCTTTGTGAACACTTGGAAACAGCGCTGTGAAAAAATTTCGTACGAAGCGGGATTTGGCCAAAGTTGAAAGACCTTCCAAAACCAACCCTAAAGAACTTAGCCAAACAATGAATGTTGCAATGAGCTCCTGCAGGAAAGGTGCTTCTATGACACAACCCCCGAGCAGGTAGCTACATTCTGCACAGTACAAAACGCATATGAATTCCAGGCTGAAAACTCACTCCAAAAGGATGAAATGCATGTTTTTCTCTCTGAAAGAACACTCAGCCACCAGGCTTTTGCCTGCTCCTTCAAGGTCTTTGTAGAAACGTGTGTTTTCACTGCTGGAATACGTTTTGGGATTCATTGTTTCAATCTCTTGCAAGCTTCATGTTGTTTCTTACACAATGTGGAAATACAAGGAGTATGTTTCCCAAATCACTTGAAAATCAGGAAAACGCACACTGCATCACTCTTGCTCAAACACGCTCTTTCACCTAATGCGTTGAGAACATTCAAGAAAGTAGAAAAGAAGGGCATTTTGCAGTGAATTTCAAACGGGCATGTACAAAAAATCATTTCTATCGGTTGCAGAGTGCAAAAGCATGATTGACTTCATGTTCTCGAAGAAACCCTTACATTTCCAAGTGACCTGAATTAGGACTTTCCCAAAAAGATGTGTTTGCGTGTCTGTGGCGAATGGAGCTCTAAGTTGTGTATTCAGTGCTGGAGAGTGATACACTCTACACAGAATACACAGCGATTTGAGAGCACCAACATGCTTAACACTGATACTGCTACAAGGTGTGTGTAGCATGGCGAATGAAGGCTTGTCATTTCAAAGAAAGAAGAGGAAACAAAAATCCAGGTAGTGAAACGAGCACACCAGTATGGGAGATGTGCATGTGTACAGTTTCAAGCAGCAGCTCTTTGTGGACACTTGGAAACAGCGCTGTGAAAAAATTTCGTACGAAGCGGGATTTGGCCAAAGTTGAAAGACCTTCCAAAACCAACCCTAAAGAACTTAGCCAAACAATGAATGTTGCAATGAGCTCCTGCAGGAAAGGTGCTTCTATGACACAACCCCCGAGCAGGTAGCTACATTCTGCACAGTACAAAACGCATATGAATTCCAGGCTGAAAACTCACTCCAGAAGGATGAAATGCATGTGTTTCTCTCTGAAAGAACACTCAGCCACCAGGCTTTTGCTTGCTCCTTCAAGGTCTTTGTAGAAACGTGTGTTTTCACTGCTGGAATACGTTTTGGGATTCATTGTTTCAATCTCTTGCAAGCTTCATGTTGTTTCTTACACAATGTGGAAATACAAGGAGTATGTTTCCCAAATCACTTGGAAATCAGGAAAACGCACACTGCATCACTCTTGCTCAAACACCCTCTTTCACCTAATGCGTTGAGAACATTCAAGAAAGTAGAAAAGAAGGGCATTTTGCAGTGAATTTCAAACGGGCATGTACAAAAAATCATTTCTATCGGTTGCAGAGTGCAAAAGCATGATTGACTTCATGTTCTCGAAGAAACCATTACATTTCCAAGTGACCTGAATTAGGACTTTCCCAAACAGATGTGTTTGCGTGTCTGTGGCGAATGGAGCTCTAAGTTGTGTATTCAGTGCTGGAGAGTGATACACTCTACACAGAATACACAGCGATTTGAGAGCACCAACATGCTTAACACTGATACTGCTACAAGGTGTGTGTAGCATGGCGAATGAAGGCTTGTCATTTCAAAGAAAGAAGAGGAAACCAAAATCCAGGTAGTGAAACGAGCACACCAGTATGGGAGATGTGCATGTGTACAGTTTCAAGCAGCAGCTCTTTGTGGACACTTGGAAACAGCGCTGTGAAAAAATTTCGTACGAAGCGGGATTTGGCCAAAGTTGAAAGACCTTCCAAAACCAACCCTAAAGAACTTAGCCAAACAATGAATGTTGCAATGAGCTCCTGCAGGAAAGGTGCTTCTATGACACAACCCCCGAGCAGGTAGCTACATTCTGCACAGTACAAAACGCATATGAATTCCAGGCTGAAAACTCACTCCAGAAGGATGAAATGCATGTGTTTCTCTCTGAAAGAACACTCAGCCACCAGGCTTTTGCCTGCTCCTTCAAGGTCTTTGTAGAAACGTGTGTTTTCACTGCTGGAATACGTTTTGGGATTCATTGTTTCAATCTCTTGCAAGCTTCATGTTGTTTCTTACACAATGTGGAAATACAAGGAGTATGTTTCCCAAATCACTTGAAAATCAGGAAAACGCACACTGCATCACTCTTGCTCAAACACGCTCTTTCACCTAATGCGTTGAGAACATTCAAGAAAGTAGAAAAGAAGGGCATTTTGCAGTGAATTTCAGACGGGCATGTACAAAAAGTCATTTCTATCGGTAGCAGAGTGCAAAAGCATGATTGACTTCAAGTTCTTGAAGAAACCCTTACATTTCCAAGTGACCTGAATTAGGACTTTCCCCAAAAGATGTGTTTGCGTGTCTGTGGCGAATGGAGCTCTAAGTTGTGTATTTAGTATTGTAGAGTGATTCACTCTTCACAGGATACACAGCGTTTTGAGAGCACCAACATGCTTAACACTGATACTGCTACAAGGTGTGTGTAGCATGGCGAATGAAGGCTTGTTATTTCAAATAAAGAAGAGGAAACCAAAATCCAGGTAGTGAAACGAGCACACCAGTATGGGAGATGTGCATGTGTACAGTTTCAAGCAGCAGCTCTTTGTGGACACTTGGAAACAGCGCTGTGAAAAAATTTCGTACGAAGCGGGATTTGGCCAAAGTTGAAAGACCTTCCAAAACCAACCCTAAAGAACTTAGCCAAACAATGAATGTTGCAATGAGCTCCTGCAGGAAAGGTGCTTCTATGACACAACCCCCGAGCAGGTAGCTACATTCTGCACAGTACAAAACGCAGATGAATTCCAGGCTGAAAACTCACTCCAGAAGGATGAAATGCATGTGTTTCTCTCTGAAAGAACACTCAGCCACCAGGCTTTTGCTTGCTCCTTCAAGGTCTTTGTAGAAACGTGTGTTTTCACTGCTGGAATACGTTTTGGGATTCATTGTTTCAACCTCTTGCAAGCTTCATGTTGTTTCTTACACAATGTGGAAATACAAGGAGTATGTTTCCCAAATCACTTGAAAATCAGGAAAACGCACACTGCATCACTCTTGCTCAAACACGCTCTTTCACCTAATGCGTTGAGAACATTCAAGAAAGTAGAAAAGAAGGGCATTTTGCAGTGAATTTCAGACGGGCATGTACAAAAAATCATTTCTATCGGTTGCAGAGTGCAAAAGCATGATTGACTTCATGTTCTCGAAGAAACCCTTACATTTCCAAGTGACCTGAATTAGGACTTTCCCAAAAAGATGTGTTTCCGTGTCTGTGGCGAATGGAGCTCTAAGTTGTGTATTCAGTGCTGGAGAGTGATACACTCTACACAGAATACACAGCGATTTGAGAGCACCAACATGCTTAACACTGATACTGCTACAAGGTGTGTGTAGCATGGCGAATGAAGGCTTGTCATTTCAAAGAAAGAAGAGGAAACCAAAATCCAGGTAGTGAAACGAGCACACCAGTATGGGAGATGTGCATGTGTACAGTTTCAAGCAGCAGCTCTTTGTGGACACTTGGAAACAGCGCTGTGAAAAAATTTCGTACGAAGCGGGATTTGGCCAAAGTTGAAAGACCTTCCAAAACCAACCCTAAAGAACTTAGCCAAACAATGAATGTTGCAATGAGCTCCTGCAGGAAAGGTGCTTCTATGACACAACCCCCGAGCAGGTAGCTACATTCTGCACAGTACAAAACGCAGATGAATTCCAGGCTGAAAACTCACTCCAGAAGGATGAAATGCATGTGTTTCTCTCTGAAAGAACACTCAGCCACCAGGCTTTTGCTTGCTCCTTCAAGGTCTTTGTAGAAACGTGTGTTTTCACTGCTGGAATACGTTTTGGGATTCATTGTTTCAATCTCTTGCAAGCTTCATGTTGTTTCTTACACAATGTGGAAATACAAGGAGTATGTTTCCCAAATCACTTGAAAATCAGGAAAACGCACACTGCATCACTCTTGCTCAAACACGCTCTTTCACCTAATGCGTTGAGAACATTCAAGAAAGTAGAAAAGAAGGGCATTTTGCAGTGAATTTCAAACGGGCATGTACAAAAAATCATTTCTATCGGTTGCAGAGTGCAAAAGCATGATTGACTTCATGTTCTCGAAGAAACCCTTACATTTCCAAGTGACCTGAATTAGGACTTTCCCAAAAAGATGTGTTTGCGTGTCTGTGGCGAATGGAGCTCTAAGTTGTGTATTCAGTGCTGGAGAGTGATACACTCTACACAGAATACACAGCGATTTGAGAGCACCAACATGCTTAACACTGATACTGCTACAAGGTGTGTGTAGCATGGCGAATGAAGGCTTGTCATTTCAAAGAAAGAAGAGGAAACAAAAATCCAGGTAGTGAAACGAGCACACCAGTATGGGAGATGTGCATGTGTACAGTTTCAAGCAGCAGCTCTTTGTGGACACTTGGAAACAGCGCTGTGAAAAAATTTCGTACGAAGCGGGATTTGGCCAAAGTTGAAAGACCTTCCAAAACCAACCCTAAAGAACTTAGCCAAAGAATGAATGTTGCAATGAGCTCCTGCAGGAAAGGTGCTTCTATGACACAACCCCCGAGCAGGTAGCTACATTCTGCACAGTACAAAACGCATATGAATTCCAGGCTGAAAACTCACTCCAGAAGGATGAAATGCATATGTTTCTCTCTGAAAGAACACTCAGCCACCAGGCTTTTGCTTGCTCCTTCAAGGTCTTTGTAGAAACGTGTGTTTTCACTGCTGGAATACGTTTTGGGATTCATTGTTTCAATCTCTTGCAAGCTTCATGTTGTTTCTTACACAATGTGGAAATACAAGGAGTATGTTTCCCAAATCACTTGAAAATCAGGAAAACGCACACTGCATCACTCTTGCTCAAACACGCTCTTTCACCTAATGCGTTGAGAACATTCAAGAAAGTAGAAAAGAAGGGCATTTTGCAGTGAATTTCAGACGGGCATGTACAAAAAATCATTTCTATCGGTTGCAGAGTGCAAAAGCATGATTGACTTCATGTTCTCGAGGAAACCCTTACATTTCCAAGTGACCTGAATTAGGACTTTCCCAAAAAGATGTGTTTCCGTGTCTGTGGCGAATGGAGCTCTAAGTTGTGTATTCAGTGCTGGAGAGTGATACACTCTACACAGAATACACAGCGATTTGAGAGCACCAACATGCTTAACACTGATACTGCTAAAAGGTGTGTGTAGCATGGCGAATGAAGGCTTGTCATTTCAAAGAAAGAAGAGGAAACCAAAATCCAGGTAGTGAAACGAGCACACCAGTATGGGAGATGTGCATGTGTACAGTTTCAAGCAGCAGCTCTTTGTGGACACTTGGAAACAGCGCTGTGAAAAAATTTCGTACGAAGCGGGATTTGGCCAAAGTTGAAAGACCTTCCAAAACCAACCCTAAAGAACTTAGCCAAACAATGAATGTTGCAATGAGCTCCTGCAGGAAAGGTGCTTCTATGACACAACCCCCGAGCAGGTAGCTACATTCTGCACAGTACAAAACGCATATGAATTCCAGGCTGAAAACTCACTCCAGAAGGATGAAATGCATGTGTTTCTCTCTGAAAGAACACTCAGCCACCAGGCTTTTGCTTGCTCCTTCAAGGTCTTTGTAGAAACGTGTGTTTTCACTGCTGGAATACGTTTTGGGATTCATTGTTTCAATCTCTTGCAAGCTTCATGTTGTTTCTTACACAATGTGGAAATACAAGGAGTATGTTTCCCAAATCACTTGGAAATCAGGAAAACGCACACTGCATCACTCTTGCTCAAACACCCTCTTTCACCTAATGCGTTGAGAACATTCAAGAAAGTAGAAAAGAAGGGCATTTTGCAGTGAATTTCAAACGGGCATGTACAAAAAATCATTTCTATCGGTTGCAGAGTGCAAAAGCATGATTGACTTCATGTTCTCGAAGAAACCCTTACATTTCCAAGTGACCTGAATTAGGACTTTCCCAAAAAGATGTGTTTGCGTGTCTGTGGCGAATGGAGCTCTAAGTTGTGTATTTAGTATTGTCGAGTGATTCACTCTTCACAGGATACACAGCGTATTGAGAGCACCAACGTGCTTAACACTGATACTGCTACAAGGTGTGTGTAGCATGGCGAATGAAGGCTTGTCATTTCAAAGAAAGAAGAGGAAACCGAAATCCAGGTAGTGAAACGAGCACACCAGTATGGGAGATGTGCATGTGTACAGTTTCAAGCAGCAGCTCTTTGTGGACACTTGGAAACAGCGCTGTGAAAAAATTTCGTACGAAGCGGGATTTGGCCAAAGTTGAAAGACCTTCCAAAACCAACCCTAAAGAACTTAGCCAAACAATGAATGTTGCAATGAGCTCCTGCAGGAAAGGTGCTTCTATGACACAACCCCCGAGCAGGTAGCTACATTCTGCACAGTACAAAACGCAGATGAATTCCAGGCTGAAAACTCACTCCAGAAGGATGAAATGCATGTGTTTCTCTCTGAAAGAACACTCAGCCACCAGGCTTTTGCTTGCTCCTTCAAGGTCTTTGTAGAAACGTGTGTTTTCACTGCTGGAATACGTTTTGGGATTCATTGTTTCAATCTCTTGCAAGCTTCATGTTGTTTCTTACACAATGTGGAAATACAAGGAGTATGTTTCCCAAATCACTTGAAAATCAGGAAAACGCACACTGCATCACTCTTGCTCAAACACGCTCTTTCACCTAATGCGTTGAGAACATTCAAGAAAGTAGAAAAGAAGGGCATTTTGCAGTGAATTTCAAACGGGCATGTACAAAAAGTCATTTCTATCGGTTGCAGAGTGCAAAAGCATGATTGACTTCATGTTCTCTAAGAAACCCTTACATTTCCAAGTGACCTGAATTAGGACTTTCCCAAAAAGATGTGTTTGCGTGTCTGTGGCGAATGGAGCTCTAAGTTGTGTATTTAGTATTGTCGAGTGATTCACTCTTCACAGGATACACAGCGTATTGAGAGCACCAACATGCTTAACACTGATACTGCTACAAGGTGTGTGTAGCATGGCGAATGAAGGCTTGTCATTTCAAAGAAAGAAGAGGAAACCGAAATCCAGGTAGTTAAACGAGCACACCAGTATGGGAGATGTGCATGTGTACAGTTTCAAGCAGCAGCTCTTTGTGGACACTTGGAAACAGCGCTGTGAAAAAATTTCGTACGAAGCGGGATTTGGCCAAAGTTGAAAGACCTTCCAAAACCAACCCTAAAGAACTTAGCCAAACAATGAATGTTGCAATGAGCTCCTGCAGGAAAGGTGCTTCTATGACACAACCCCCGAGCAGGTAGCTACATTCTGCACAGTACAAAACGCATATGAATTCCAGGCTGAAAACTCACTCCAGAAGGATGAAATGCATGTGTTTCTCTCTGAAAGAACACTCAGCCACCAGGCTTTTGCTTGCTCCTTCAAGGTCTTTGTAGAAACGTGTGTTTTCACTGCTGGAATACGTTTTGGGATTCATTGTTTCAATCTCTTGCAAGCTTCATGTTGTTTCTTACACAATGTGGAAATACAAGGAGTATGTTTCCCAAATCACTTGAAAATCAGGAAAACGCACACTGCATCACTCTTGCTCAAACACGCTCTTTCACCTAATGCGTTGAGAACATTCAAGAAAGTAGAAAAGAAGGGCATTTTGCAGTGAATTTCAGACGGGCATGTACAAAAAGTCATTTCTATCGGTAGCAGAGTGCAAAAGCATGATTGACTTCAAGTTCTTGAAGAAACCCTTACATTTCCAAGTGACCTGAATTAGGACTTTCCCCAAAAGATGTGTTTGCGTGTCTGTGGCGAATGGAGCTCTAAGTTGTGTATTTAGTATTGTAGAGTGATTCACTCTTCACAGGATACACAGCGTTTTGAGAGCACCAACATTCTTAACACTGATACTGCTACAAGGTGTGTGTAGCATGGCGAATGAAGGCTTGTCATTTCAAAGAAAGAAGAGGAAACAAAAATCCAGGTAGTGAAACGAGCACACCAGTATGGGAGATGTGCATGTGTACAGTTTCAAGCAGCAGCTCTTTGTGGACACTTGGAAACAGCGCTGTGAAAAAATTTCGTACGAAGCGGGATTTGGCCAAAGTTGAAAGACCTTCCAAAACCAACCCTAAAGAACTTAGCCAAACAATGAATGTTGCAATGAGCTCCTGCAGGAAAGGTGCTTCTATGACACAACCCCCGAGCAGGTAGCTACATTCTGCACAGTACAAAACGCATATGAATTCCAGGCTGAAAACTCACTCCAAAAGGATGAAATGCATGTTTTTCTCTCTGAAAGAACACTCAGCCACCAGGCTTTTGCCTGCTCCTTCAAGGTCTTTGTAGAAACGTGTGTTTTCACTGCTGGAATACGTTTTGGGATTCATTGTTTCAATCTCTTGCAAGCTTCATGTTGTTTCTTACACAATGTGGAAATACAAGGAGTATGTTTCCCAAATCACTTGAAAATCAGGAAAACGCACACTGCATCACTCTTGCTCAAACACGCTCTTTCACCTAATGCGTTGAGAACATTCAAGAAAGTAGAAAAGAAGGGCATTTTGCAGTGAATTTCAAACGGGCATGTACAAAAAATCATTTCTATCGGTTGCAGAGTGCAAAAGCATGATTGACTTCATGTTCTCGAAGAAACCCTTACATTTCCAAGTGACCTGAATTAGGACTTTCCCAAAAAGATGTGTTTGCGTGTCTGTGGCGAATGGAGCTCTAAGTTGTGTATTCAGTGCTGGAGAGTGATACACTCTACACAGAATACACAGCGATTTGAGAGCACCAACATGCTTAACACTGATACTGCTACAAGGTGTGTGTAGCATGGCGAATGAAGGCTTGTCATTTCAAAGAAAGAAGAGGAAACAAAAATCCAGGTAGTGAAACGAGCACACCAGTATGGGAGATGTGCATGTGTACAGTTTCAAGCAGCAGCTCTTTGTGGACACTTGGAAACAGCGCTGTGAAAAAATTTCGTACGAAGCGGGATTTGGCCAAAGTTGAAAGACCTTCCAAAACCAACCCTAAAGAACTTAGCCAAACAATGAATGTTGCAATGAGCTCCTGCAGGAAAGGTGCTTCTATGACACAACCCCCGAGCAGGTAGCTACATTCTGCACAGTACAAAACGCATATGAATTCCAGGCTGAAAACTCACTCCAGAAGGATGAAATGCATGTGTTTCTCTCTGAAAGAACACTCAGCCACCAGGCTTTTGCTTGCTCCTTCAAGGTCTTTGTAGAAACGTGTGTTTTCACTGCTGGAATACGTTTTGGGATTCATTGTTTCAATCTCTTGCAAGCTTCATGTTGTTTCTTACACAATGTGGAAATACAAGGAGTATGTTTCCCAAATCACTTGGAAATCAGGAAAACGCACACTGCATCACTCTTGCTCAAACACCCTCTTTCACCTAATGCGTTGAGAACATTCAAGAAAGTAGAAAAGAAGGGCATTTTGCAGTGAATTTCAAACGGGCATGTACAAAAAATCATTTCTATCGGTTGCAGAGTGCAAAAGCATGATTGACTTCATGTTCTCGAAGAAACCATTACATTTCCAAGTGACCTGAATTAGGACTTTCCCAAACAGATGTGTTTGCGTGTCTGTGGCGAATGGAGCTCTAAGTTGTGTATTCAGTGCTGGAGAGTGATACACTCTACACAGAATACACAGCGATTTGAGAGCACCAACATGCTTAACACTGATACTGCTACAAGGTGTGTGTAGCATGGCGAATGAAGGCTTGTCATTTCAAAGAAAGAAGAGGAAACCAAAATCCAGGTAGTGAAACGAGCACACCAGTATGGGAGATGTGCATGTGTACAGTTTCAAGCAGCAGCTCTTTGTGGACACTTGGAAACAGCGCTGTGAAAAAATTTCGTACGAAGCGGGATTTGGCCAAAGTTGAAAGACCTTCCAAAACCAACCCTAAAGAACTTAGCCAAACAATGAATGTTGCAATGAGCTCCTGCAGGAAAGGTGCTTCTATGACACAACCCCCGAGCAGGTAGCTACATTCTGCACAGTACAAAACGCATATGAATTCCAGGCTGAAAACTCACTCCAGAAGGATGAAATGCATGTGTTTCTCTCTGAAAGAACACTCAGCCACCAGGCTTTTGCCTGCTCCTTCAAGGTCTTTGTAGAAACGTGTGTTTTCACTGCTGGAATACGTTTTGGGATTCATTGTTTCAATCTCTTGCAAGCTTCATGTTGTTTCTTACACAATGTGGAAATACAAGGAGTATGTTTCCCAAATCACTTGAAAATCAGGAAAACGCACACTGCATCACTCTTGCTCAAACACGCTCTTTCACCTAATGCGTTGAGAACATTCAAGAAAGTAGAAAAGAAGGGCATTTTGCAGTGAATTTCAGACGGGCATGTACAAAAAGTCATTTCTATCGGTAGCAGAGTGCAAAAGCATGATTGACTTCAAGTTCTTGAAGAAACCCTTACATTTCCAAGTGACCTGAATTAGGACTTTCCCCAAAAGATGTGTTTGCGTGTCTGTGGCGAATGGAGCTCTAAGTTGTGTATTTAGTATTGTAGAGTGATTCACTCTTCACAGGATACACAGCGTTTTGAGAGCACCAACATGCTTAACACTGATACTGCTACAAGGTGTGTGTAGCATGGCGAATGAAGGCTTGTTATTTCAAATAAAGAAGAGGAAACCAAAATCCAGGTAGTGAAACGAGCACACCAGTATGGGAGATGTGCATGTGTACAGTTTCAAGCAGCAGCTCTTTGTGGACACTTGGAAACAGCGCTGTGAAAAAATTTCGTACGAAGCGGGATTTGGCCAAAGTTGAAAGACCTTCCAAAACCAACCCTAAAGAACTTAGCCAAACAATGAATGTTGCAATGAGCTCCTGCAGGAAAGGTGCTTCTATGACACAACCCCCGAGCAGGTAGCTACATTCTGCACAGTACAAAACGCAGATGAATTCCAGGCTGAAAACTCACTCCAGAAGGATGAAATGCATGTGTTTCTCTCTGAAAGAACACTCAGCCACCAGGCTTTTGCTTGCTCCTTCAAGGTCTTTGTAGAAACGTGTGTTTTCACTGCTGGAATACGTTTTGGGATTCATTGTTTCAACCTCTTGCAAGCTTCATGTTGTTTCTTACACAATGTGGAAATACAAGGAGTATGTTTCCCAAATCACTTGAAAATCAGGAAAACGCACACTGCATCACTCTTGCTCAAACACGCTCTTTCACCTAATGCGTTGAGAACATTCAAGAAAGTAGAAAAGAAGGGCATTTTGCAGTGAATTTCAGACGGGCATGTACAAAAAATCATTTCTATCGGTTGCAGAGTGCAAAAGCATGATTGACTTCATGTTCTCGAAGAAACCCTTACATTTCCAAGTGACCTGAATTAGGACTTTCCCAAAAAGATGTGTTTCCGTGTCTGTGGCGAATGGAGCTCTAAGTTGTGTATTCAGTGCTGGAGAGTGATACACTCTACACAGAATACACAGCGATTTGAGAGCACCAACATGCTTAACACTGATACTGCTACAAGGTGTGTGTAGCATGGCGAATGAAGGCTTGTCATTTCAAAGAAAGAAGAGGAAACCAAAATCCAGGTAGTGAAACGAGCACACCAGTATGGGAGATGTGCATGTGTACAGTTTCAAGCAGCAGCTCTTTGTGGACACTTGGAAACAGCGCTGTGAAAAAATTTCGTACGAAGCGGGATTTGGCCAAAGTTGAAAGACCTTCCAAAACCAACCCTAAAGAACTTAGCCAAACAATGAATGTTGCAATGAGCTCCTGCAGGAAAGGTGCTTCTATGACACAACCCCCGAGCAGGTAGCTACATTCTGCACAGTACAAAACGCAGATGAATTCCAGGCTGAAAACTCACTCCAGAAGGATGAAATGCATGTGTTTCTCTCTGAAAGAACACTCAGCCACCAGGCTTTTGCTTGCTCCTTCAAGGTCTTTGTAGAAACGTGTGTTTTCACTGCTGGAATACGTTTTGGGATTCATTGTTTCAATCTCTTGCAAGCTTCATGTTGTTTCTTACACAATGTGGAAATACAAGGAGTATGTTTCCCAAATCACTTGAAAATCAGGAAAACGCACACTGCATCACTCTTGCTCAAACACGCTCTTTCACCTAATGCGTTGAGAACATTCAAGAAAGTAGAAAAGAAGGGCATTTTGCAGTGAATTTCAAACGGGCATGTACAAAAAATCATTTCTATCGGTTGCAGAGTGCAAAAGCATGATTGACTTCATGTTCTCGAAGAAACCCTTACATTTCCAAGTGACCTGAATTAGGACTTTCCCAAAAAGATGTGTTTGCGTGTCTGTGGCGAATGGAGCTCTAAGTTGTGTATTCAGTGCTGGAGAGTGATACACTCTACACAGAATACACAGCGATTTGAGAGCACCAACATGCTTAACACTGATACTGCTACAAGGTGTGTGTAGCATGGCGAATGAAGGCTTGTCATTTCAAAGAAAGAAGAGGAAACAAAAATCCAGGTAGTGAAACGAGCACACCAGTATGGGAGATGTGCATGTGTACAGTTTCAAGCAGCAGCTCTTTGTGGACACTTGGAAACAGCGCTGTGAAAAAATTTCGTACGAAGCGGGATTTGGCCAAAGTTGAAAGACCTTCCAAAACCAACCCTAAAGAACTTAGCCAAAGAATGAATGTTGCAATGAGCTCCTGCAGGAAAGGTGCTTCTATGACACAACCCCCGAGCAGGTAGCTACATTCTGCACAGTACAAAACGCATATGAATTCCAGGCTGAAAACTCACTCCAGAAGGATGAAATGCATATGTTTCTCTCTGAAAGAACACTCAGCCACCAGGCTTTTGCTTGCTCCTTCAAGGTCTTTGTAGAAACGTGTGTTTTCACTGCTGGAATACGTTTTGGGATTCATTGTTTCAATCTCTTGCAAGCTTCATGTTGTTTCTTACACAATGTGGAAATACAAGGAGTATGTTTCCCAAATCACTTGAAAATCAGGAAAACGCACACTGCATCACTCTTGCTCAAACACGCTCTTTCACCTAATGCGTTGAGAACATTCAAGAAAGTAGAAAAGAAGGGCATTTTGCAGTGAATTTCAGACGGGCATGTACAAAAAATCATTTCTATCGGTTGCAGAGTGCAAAAGCATGATTGACTTCATGTTCTCGAGGAAACCCTTACATTTCCAAGTGACCTGAATTAGGACTTTCCCAAAAAGATGTGTTTGCGTGTCTGTGGCGAATGGAGCTCTAAGTTGTGTATTCAGTGCTGGAGAGTGATACACTCTACACAGAATACACAGCGATTTGAGAGCACCAACATGCTTAACACTGATACTGCTAAAAGGTGTGTGTAGCATGGCGAATGAAGGCTTGTCATTTCAAAGAAAGAAGAGGAAACCAAAATCCAGGTAGTGAAACGAGCACACCAGTATGGGAGATGTGCATGTGTACAGTTTCAAGCAGCAGCTCTTTGTGGACACTTGGAAACAGCGCTGTGAAAAAATTTCGTACGAAGCGGGATTTGGCCAAAGTTGAAAGACCTTCCAAAACCAACCCTAAAGAACTTAGCCAAACAATGAATGTTGCAATGAGCTCCTGCAGGAAAGGTGCTTCTATGACACAACCCCCGAGCAGGTAGCTACATTCTGCACAGTACAAAACGCATATGAATTCCAGGCTGAAAACTCACTCCAGAAGGATGAAATGCATGTGTTTCTCTCTGAAAGAACACTCAGCCACCAGGCTTTTGCTTGCTCCTTCAAGGTCTTTGTAGAAACGTGTGTTTTCACTGCTGGAATACGTTTTGGGATTCATTGTTTCAATCTCTTGCAAGCTTCATGTTGTTTCTTACACAATGTGGAAATACAAGGAGTATGTTTCCCAAATCACTTGGAAATCAGGAAAACGCACACTGCATCACTCTTGCTCAAACACCCTCTTTCACCTAATGCGTTGAGAACATTCAAGAAAGTAGAAAAGAAGGGCATTTTGCAGTGAATTTCAAACGGGCATGTACAAAAAATCATTTCTATCGGTTGCAGAGTGCAAAAGCATGATTGACTTCATGTTCTCGAAGAAACCCTTACATTTCCAAGTGACCTGAATTAGGACTTTCCCAAAAAGATGTGTTTGCGTGTCTGTGGCGAATGGAGCTCTAAGTTGTGTATTCAGTGCTGGAGAGTGATACACTCTACACAGAATACACAGCGATTTGAGAGCACCAACATGCTTAACACTGATACTGCTACAAGGTGTGTGTAGCATGGCGAATGAAGGCTTGTCATTTCAAAGAAAGAAGAGGAAACCAAAATCCAGGTAGTGAAACGAGCACACCAGTATGGGAGATGTGCATGTGTACAGTTTCAAGCAGCAGCTCTTTGTGGACACTTGGAAACAGCGCTGTGAAAAAATTTCGTACGAAGCGGGATTTGGCCAAAGTTGAAAGACCTTCCAAAACCAACCCTAAAGAACTTAGCCAAAGAATGAATGTTGCAATGAGCTCCTGCAGGAAAGGTGCTTCTATGACACAACCCCCGAGCAGGTAGCTACATTCTGCACAGTACAAAACGCATATGAATTCCAGGCTGAAAACTCACTCCAGAAGGATGAAATGCATATGTTTCTCTCTGAAAGAACACTCAGCCACCAGGCTTTTGCTTGCTCCTTCAAGGTCTTTGTAGAAACGTGTGTTTTCACTGCTGGAATACGTTTTGGGATTCATTGTTTCAATCTCTTGCAAGCTTCATGTTGTTTCTTACACAATGTGGAAATACAAGGAGTATGTTTCCCAAATCACTTGAAAATCAGGAAAACGCACACTGCATCACTCTTGCTCAAACACGCTCTTTCACCTAATGCGTTGAGAACATTCAAGAAAGTAGAAAAGAAGGGCATTTTGCAGTGAATTTCAGACGGGCATGTACAAAAAATCATTTCTATCGGTTGCAGAGTGCAAAAGCATGATTGACTTCATGTTCTCGAGGAAACCCTTACATTTCCAAGTGACCTGAATTAGGACTTTCCCAAAAAGATGTGTTTCCGTGTCTGTGGCGAATGGAGCTCTAAGTTGTGTATTCAGTGCTGGAGAGTGATACACTCTACACAGAATACACAGCGATTTGAGAGCACCAACATGCTTAACACTGATACTGCTACAAGGTGTGTGTAGCATGGCGAATGAAGGCTTGTCATTTCAAAGAAAGAAGAGGAAACCAAAATCCAGGTAGTGAAACGAGCACACCAGTATGGGAGATGTGCATGTGTACAGTTTCAAGCAGCAGCTCTTTGTGGACACTTGGAAACAGCGCTGTGAAAAAATTTCGTACGAAGCGGGATTTGGCCAAAGTTGAAAGACCTTCCAAAACCAACCCTAAAGAACTTAGCCAAACAATGAATGTTGCAATGAGCTCCTGCAGGAAAGGTGCTTCTATGACACAACCCCCGAGCAGGTAGCTACATTCTGCACAGTACAAAACGCATATGAATTCCAGGCTGAAAACTCACTCCAGAAGGATGAAATGCATGTGTTTCTCTCTGAAAGAACACTCAGCCACCAGGCTTTTGCTTGCTCCTTCAAGGTCTTTGTAGAAACGTGTGTTTTCACTGCTGGAATACGTTTTGGGATTCATTGTTTCAATCTCTTGCAAGCTTCATGTTGTTTCTTACACAATGTGGAAATACAAGGAGTATGTTTCCCAAATCACTTGGAAATCAGGAAAACGCACACTGCATCACTCTTGCTCAAACACCCTCTTTCACCTAATGCGTTGAGAACATTCAAGAAAGTAGAAAAGAAGGGCATTTTGCAGTGAATTTCAAACGGGCATGTACAAAAAATCATTTCTATCGGTTGCAGAGTGCAAAAGCATGATTGACTTCATGTTCTCGAAGAAACCCTTACATTTCCAAGTGACCTGAATTAGGACTTTCCCAAAAAGATGTGTTTGCGTGTCTGTGGCGAATGGAGCTCTAAGTTGTGTATTCAGTGCTGGAGAGTGATACACTCTACACAGAATACACAGCGATTTGAGAGCACCAACATGCTTAACACTGATACTGCTACAAGGTGTGTGTAGCATGGCGAATGAAGGCTTGTCATTTCAAAGAAAGAAGAGGAAACCAAAATCCAGGTAGTGAAACGAGCACACCAGTATGGGAGATGTGCATGTGTACAGTTTCAAGCAGCAGCTCTTTGTGGACACTTGGAAACAGCGCTGTGAAAAAATTTCGTACGAAGCGGGATTTGGCCAAAGTTGAAAGACCTTCCAAAACCAACCCTAAAGAACTTAGCCAAAGAATGAATGTTGCAATGAGCTCCTGCAGGAAAGGTGCTTCTATGACACAACCCCCGAGCAGGTAGCTACATTCTGCACAGTACAAAACGCATATGAATTCCAGGCTGAAAACTCACTCCAGAAGGATGAAATGCATGTGTTTCTCTCTGAAAGAACACTCAGCCACCAGGCTTTTGCTTGCTCCTTCAAGGTCTTTGTAGAAACGTGTGTTTTCACTGCTGGAATACGTTTTGGGATTCATTGTTTCAATCTCTTGCAAGCTTCATGTTGTTTCTTACACAATGTGGAAATACAAGGAGTATGTTTCCCAAATCACTTGAAAATCAGGAAAACGCACACTGCATCACTCTTGCTCAAACACGCTCTTTCACCTAATGCGTTGAGAACATTCAAGAAAGTAGAAAAGAAGGGCATTTTGCAGTGAATTTCAAACGGGCATGTACAAAAAATCATTTCTATCGGTTGCAGAGTGCAAAAGCATGATTGACTTCATGTTCTCGAAGAAACCCTTACATTTCCAAGTGACCTGAATTAGGACTTTCCCAAAAAGATGTGTTTCCGTGTCTGTGGGGAATGGAGCTCTAAGTTGTGTATTCAGTGCTAGAGAGTGATACACTCTACACAGAATACACAGCGATTTGAGAGCACCAACATGCTTAACACTGATACTGCTACAAGGTGTGTGTAGCATGGCGAATGAAGGCTTGTCATTTCAAAGAAAGAAGAGGAAACCAAAATCCAGGTAGTGAAACGAGCACACCAGTATGGGAGATGTGCATGTGTACAGTTTCAAGCAGCAGCTCTTTGTGGACACTTGGAAACAGCGCTGTGAAAAAATTTCGTACGAAGCGGGATTTGGCCAAAGTTGAAAGACCTTCCAAAACCAACCCTAAAGAACTTAGCCAAAAAATGAATGTTGCAATGAGCTCCTGCAGGAAAGGTGCTTCTATGACACAACCCCCGAGCAGGTAGCTACATTCTGCACAGTACAAAACGCATATGAATTCCAGGCTGAAAACTCACTCCAGAAGGATGAAATGCATGTGTTTCTCTCTGAAAGAACACTCAGCCACCAGGCTTTTGCTTGCTCCTTCAAGGTCTTTGTAGAAACGTGTGTTTTCACTGCTGGAATACGTTTTGGGATTCATTGTTTCAATCTCTTGCAAGCTTCATGTTGTTTCTTACACAATGTGGAAATACAAGGAATATGTTTCCCAAATCACTTGAAAATCAGGAAAACGCACACTGCATCACTCTTGCTCAAACACGCTCTTTCACCTAATGCGTTGAGAACATTCAAGAAAGTAGAAAAGAAGGGCATTTTGCAGTGAATTTCAAACGGGCATGTACAAAAAGTCATTTCTATCGGTTGCAGAGTGCAAAAGCATGATTGACTTCATGTTCTCGAAGAAACCCTTACATTTCCAAGTGACCTGAATTATGACTTTCCCAAAAAGATGTGTTTCCGTGTCTGTGGCGAATGGAGCTCTAAGTTGTGTATTCAGTGCTGGAGAGTGATACACTCTACACAGGATACACAGCGATTTGAGAGCACCAACATGCTTAACACTGATACTGCTACAAGGTGTGTGTAGCATGGCGAATGAAGGCTTGTCATTTCAAAGAAAGAAGAGGAAAAAAAAATCCAGGTAGTGAAACAAGCACACCAGTATGGGAGATGTGCATGTGTACAGTTTCAAGCAGCAGCTCTTTGTGGACACTTGGAAACAGCGCTGTGAAAAAATTTCGTACGAAGCGGGATTTGGCCAAAGTTGAAAGACCTTCCAAAACCAACCCTAAAGAACTTAGCCAAAGAATGAATGTTGCAATGAGCTCCTGCAGGAAAGGTGCTTCTATGACACAACCCCCGAGCAGGTAGCTACATTCTGCACAGTACAAAACGCAGATGAATTCCAGGCTGAAAACTCACTCCAGAAGGATGAAATGCATGTGTTTCTCTCTGAAAGAACACTCAGCCACCAGGCTTTTGCTTGCTCCTTCAAAGTCTTTGTAGAAACGTGTGTTTTCACTGCTGGAATACGTTTTGGGATTCATTGTTTCAACCTCTTGCAAGCTTCATGTTGTTTCTTACACAATGTGGAAATACAAGGAGTATGTTTCCCAAATCACTTGAAAATCAGGAAAACGCACACTGCATCACTCTTGCTCAAACACGCTCTTTCACTTAATGCGTTGAGAACATTCAAGAAAGTAGAAAAGAAGGGCATTTTGCAGTGAATTTCAGACGGGCATGTACAAAAAATCATTTCTATCGGTTGCAGAGTGCAAAAGCATGATTGACTTCATATTCTCGAAGAAACCCTTACATTTCCAAGTGACCTGAATTAGGACTTTCCCAAAAAGATGTGTTTGCGTGTCTGTGGCGAATGGAGCTCTAAGTTGTGTATTCAGTGCTGGAGAGTGATACACTCTACACAGAATACACAGCGATTTGAGAGCACCAACATGCTTAACACTGATACTGCTACAAGGTGTGTGTAGCATGGCGAATGAAGGCTTGTCATTTCAAAGAAAGAAGAGGAAACCAAAATCCAGGTAGTGAAACGAGCACACCAGTATGGGAGATGTGCATGTGTACAGTTTCAAGCAGCAGCTCTTTGTGGACACTTGGAAACAGCGCTGTGAAAAAATTTCGTACGAAGCGGGATTTGGCCAAAGTTGAAAGACCTTCCAAAACCAACCCTAAAGAACTTAGCCAAACAATGAATGTTGCAATGAGCTCCTGCAGGAAAGGTGCTTCTATGACACAACCCCCGAGCAGGTAGCTACATTCTGCACAGTACAAAACGCATATGAATTCCAGGCTGAAAACTCACTCCAGAAGGATGAAATGCATGTGTTTCTCTCTGAAAGAACACTCAGCCACCAGGCTTTTGCTTGCTCCTTCAAGGTCTTTGTAGAAACGTGTGTTTTCACTGCTGGAATACGTTTTGGGATTCATTGTTTCAATCTCTTGCAAGCTTCATGTTGTTTCTTACACAATGTGGAAATACAAGGAGTATGTTTCCCAAATCACTTGGAAATCAGGAAAACGCACACTGCATCACTCTTGCTCAAACACCCTCTTTCACCTAATGCGTTGAGAACATTCAAGAAAGTAGAAAAGAAGGGCATTTTGCAGTGAATTTCAAACGGGCATGTACAAAAAATCATTTCTATCGGTTGCAGAGTGCAAAAGCATGATTGACTTCATGTTCTCGAAGAAACCCTTACATTTCCAAGTGACCTGAATTAGGACTTTCCCAAAAAGATGTGTTTGCGTGTCTGTGGCGAATGGAGCTCTAAGTTGTGTATTCAGTGCTGGAGAGTGATACACTCTACACAGAATACACAGCGATTTGAGAGCACCAACATGCTTAACACTGATACTGCTACAAGGTGTGTGTAGCATGGCGAATGAAGGCTTGTCATTTCAAAGAAAGAAGAGGAAACCAAAATCCAGGTAGTGAAAGGAGCACACCAGTATGGGAGATGTGCATGTGTACAGTTTCAAGCAGCAGCTCTTTGTGGACACTTGGAAACAGCGCTGTGAAAAAATTTCGTACGAAGCGGGATTTGGCCAAAGTTGAAAGACCTTCCAAAACCAACCCTAAAGAACTTAGCCAAAGAATGAATGTTGCAATGAGCTCCTGCAGGAAAGGTGCTTCTATGACACAACCCCCGAGCAGGTAGCTACATTCTGCACAGTACAAAACGCATATGAATTCCAGGCTGAAAACTCACTCCAAAAGGATGAAATGCATGTTTTTCTCTCTGAAAGAACACTCAGCCACCAGGCTTTTGCCTGATCCTTCAAGGTCTTTGTAGAAACGTGTGTTTTCACTGCTGGAATACGTTTTGGGATTCATTGTTTCAATCTCTTGCAAGCTTCATGTTGTTTCTTACACAATGTGGAAATACAAGGAGTATGTTTCCCAAATCACTTGAAAATCAGGAAAACGCACACTGCATCACTCTTGCTCAAACACGCTCTTTCACCTAATGCGTTGAGAACATTCAAGAAAGTAGAAAAGAAGGGCATTTTGCAGTGAATTTCAGACGGGCATGTACAAAAAATCATTTCTATCGGTTGCAGAGTGCAAAAGCATGATTGACTTCATGTTCTCGAAGAAACCCTTACATTTCCAAGTGACCTGAATTAGGACTTTCCCAAAAAGATGTGTTTCCGTGTCTGTGGCGAATGGAGCTCTAAGTTGTGTATTCAGTGCTGGAGAGTGATACACTCTACACAGGATACACAGCGATTTGAGAGCACCAACATGCTTAACACTGATACTGCTACAAGGTGTGTGTAGCATGGCGAATGAAGGCTTGTCATTTCAAAGAAAGAAGAGGAAACCAAAATCCAGGTAGTGAAACGAGCACACCAGTATGGGAGATGTGCATGTGTACAGTTTCAAGCAGCAGCTCTTTGTGGACACTTGGAAACAGCGCTGTGAAAAAATTTCGTACGAAGCGGGATTTGGCCAAAGTTGAAAGACCTTCCAAAACCAACCCTAAAGAACTTAGCCAAACAATGAATGTTGCAATGAGCTCCTGCAGGAAAGGTGCTTCTATGACACAACCCCCGAGCAGGTAGCTACATTCTGCACAGTACAAAACGCAGATGAATTCCAGGCTGAAAACTCACTCCAGAAGGATGAAATGCATGTGTTTCTCTCTGAAAGAACACTCAGCCACCAGGCTTTTGCTTGCTCCTTCAAGGTCTTTGTAGAAACGTGTGTTTTCACTGCTGGAATACGTTTTGGGATTCATTGTTTCAACCTCTTGCAAGCTTCATGTTGTTTCTTACACAATGTGGAAATACAAGGAGTATGTTTCCCAAATCACTTGAAAATCAGGAAAACGCACACTGCATCACTCTTGCTCAAACACGCTCTTTCACCTAATGCGTTGAGAACATTCAAGAAAGTAGAAAAGAAGGGCATTTTGCAGTGAATTTCAGACGGGCATGTACAAAAAATCATTTCTATCGGTTGCAGAGTGCAAAAGCATGATTGACTTCATGTTCTCGAAGAAACCCTTACATTTCCAAGTGACCTGAATTAGGACTTTCCCAAAAAGATGTGTTTGCGTGTCTGTGGCGAATGGAGCTCTAAGTTGTGTATTCAGTGCTGGAGAGTGATACACTCTACACAGAATACACAGCGATTTGAGAGCACCAACATGCTTAACACTGATACTGCTACAAGGTGTGTGTAGCATGGCGAATGAAGGCTTGTCATTTCAAAGAAAGAAGAGGAAACCAAAATCCAGGTAGTGAAACGAGCACACCAGTATGGGAGATGTGCATGTGTACAGTTTCAAGCAGCAGCTCTTTGTGGACACTTGGAAACAGCGCTGTGAAAAAATTTCGTACGAAGCGGGATTTGGCCAAAGTTGAAAGACCTTCCAAAACCAACCCTAAAGAACTTAGCCAAAGAATGAATGTTGCAATGAGCTCCTGCAGGAAAGGTGCTTCTATGACACAACCCCCGAGCAGGTAGCTACATTCTGCACAGTACAAAACGCATATGAATTCCAGGCTGAAAACTCACTCCAGAAGGATGAAATGCATGTGTTTCTCTCTGAAAGGACACTCAGCCACCAGGCTGTTGCTTGCTCCTTCAAGGTCTTTGTAGAAACGTGTGTTTTCACTGCTGGAATACGTTTTGGGATTCATTGTTTCAATCTCTTGCAAGCTTCATGTTGTTTCTTACACAATGTGGAAATACAAGGAGTATGTTTCCCAAATCACTTGAAAATCAGGAAAACGCACACTGCATCACTCTTGCTCAAACACGCTCTTTCACCTAATGCGTTGAGAACATTCAAGAAAGTAGAAAAGAAGGGTATTTTGTAGTGAATTTCAAACGGGCATGTACAAAAAGTCATTTCTATCGGTTGCAGAGTGCAAAGGCATGATTGACTTCATGTTCTCGAAGAAACCCTTACATTTCCAAGTGACCTGAATTAGGACTTTCCCAGAAAGATGTGTTTCCGTGTCTGTGGCGAATGGAGCTCTAAGTTGTGTATTTAGTATTGTCGTGTGATTCACTCTTCACAGGATACACAGCGTTTTGAGAGCACCAACATGCTTAACACTGATACTGCTACAAGGTGTGTGTAGCATGGCGAATGAAGGCTTGTCATTTCAAAGAAAGAAGAGGAAACCAAAATCCAGGTAGTGAAACGAGCACACTAGCATGGGAGATGTGCATGTGTACAGTTTCAAGCAGCAGCTCTTTGTGGACACTTGGAAACAGCGCTGTGAAAAAATTTCGTACGAAGCGGGATTTGGCCAAAGTTGAAAGACCTTCCAAAACCAACCCTAAAGAACTTAGCCAAAGAATGAATGTTGCAATGAGCTCCTGCAGGAAAGGTGCTTCTATGACACAACCCCCGAGCAGGTAGCTACATTCTGCACAGTACAAAACGCATATGAATTCCAGGCTGAAAACTCACTCCAGAAGGATGAAATGCATGTGTTTCTCTCTGAAAGAACACTCAGCCACCAGGCTTTTGCTTGCTCCTTCAAGGTCTTTGTAGAAACGTGTGTTTTCACTGCTGGAATACGTTTTGGGATTCATTGTTTCAATCTCTTGCAAGCTTCATGTTGTTTCTTACACAATGTGGAAATACAAGGAATATGTTTCCCAAATCACTTGAAAATCAGGAAAACGCACACTGCATCACTCTTGCTCAAACACGCTCTTTCACCTAATGCGTTGAGAACATTCAAGAAAGTAGAAAAGAAGGGCATTTTGCAGTGAATTTCAAACGGGCATGTACAAAAAGTCATTTCTATCGGTTGCAGAGTGCAAAAGCATGATTGACTTCATGTTCTCGAAGAAACCCTTACATTTCCAAGTGAGCTGAATTAGGACTTTCCCAAAAAGATGTGTTTCCGTGTCTGTGGGGAATGGAGCTCTAAGTTGTGTATTTAGTATTGTCGAGTGATTCACTCTTCACAGGATACACAGCGTTTTGAGAGCACCAACGTGCTTAACACTGATACTGCTACAAGGTGTGTGTAGCATGGCGAATGAAGGCTTGTCATTTCAAAGAAAGAAGAGGAAACCGAAATCCAGGTAGTGAAATGAGCACACCAGTATGGGAGATGTGCATGTGTACAGTTTCAAGCAGCAGCTCTTTGTGGACACTTGGAAACAGCGCTGTGAAAAAATTTCGTACGAAGCGGGATTTGGCCAAAGTTGAAAGACCTTCCAAAACCAACCCTAAAGAACTTAGCCAAACAATGAATGTTGCAATGAGCTCCTGCAGGAAAGGTGCTTCTATGACACAACCCCCGAGCAGGTAGCTACATTCTGCACAGTACAAAACGCATATGAATTCCAGGCTGAAAACTCACTCCAGAAGGATGAAATGCATGTGTTTCTCTCTGAAAGAACACTCAGCCACCAGGCTTTTGCTTGCTCCTTCAAGGTCTTTGTAGAAACGTGTGTTTTCACTGCTGGAATACGTTTTGGGATTCATTGTTTCAATCTCTTGCAAACTTCATGTTGTTTCTTACACAATGTGGAAATACAAGGAGTATGTTTCCCAAATCACTTGGAAATCAGGAAAACGCACACTGCATCACTCTTGCTCAAACACGCTCTTTCACCTAATGAGTTGAGAACATTCAAGAAAGTAGAAAAGAAGGGCATTTTGCAGTGAATTTCAAACGGGCATGTACAAAAAGTCATTTCTATCGGTTGCAGAGTGCAAAAGCATGATTGACTTCATGTTCTCGAAGAAACCCTTACATTTCCAAGTGACCTGAATTAGGACTTTCCCAAAAAGATGTGTTTCCGTGTCTGTGGGGAATGGAGCTCTAAGTTGTGTATTTAGTATTGTAGAGTGATTCACTCTTCACAGGATACACAGCGTTTGGAGAGCACCAACATGCTTAACACTGATACGGCTACAAGGTGTGTGTAGCATGGCGAATGAAGGCTTGTCATTTCAAAGAAAAAAGAGGAAACCAAAATCCAGGTAGTGAAACGAGCACACCAGTATGGGAGATGTGCATGTGTACAGTTTCAAGCAGCAGCTCTTTGTGGACACTTGGAAACAGCGCTGTGAAAAAATTTCGTACGAAGCGGGATTTGGCCAAAGTTGAAAGACCTTCCAAAACCAACCCTAAAGAACTTAGCCAAACAATGAATGTTGCAATGAGCTCCTGCAGGAAAGGTGCTTCTATGACACAACCCCCGAGCAGGTAGCTACATTCTGCACAGTACAAAACGCAGATGAATTCCAGGCTGAAAACTCACTCCAGAAGGATGAAATGCATGTGTTTCTCTCTGAAAGAACACTCAGCCACCAGGCTTTTGCTTGCTCCTTCAAGGTCTTTGTAGAAACGTGTGTTTTCACTGCTGGAATACGTTTTGGGATTCATTGTTTCAACCTCTTGCAAGCTTCATGTTGTTTCTTACACAATGTGGAAATACAAGGAGTATGTTTCCCAAATCACTTGAAAATCAGGAAAACGCACACTGCATCACTCTTGCTCAAACACGCTCTTTCACCTAATGCGTTGAGAACATTCAAGAAAGTAGAAAAGAAGGGCATTTTGCAGTGAATTTCAGACGGGCATGTACAAAAAATCATTTCTATCGGTTGCAGAGTGCAAAAGCATGATTGACTTCATGTTCTCGAAGAAACCCTTACATTTCCAAGTGACCTGAATTAGGACTTTCCCAAAAAGATGTGTTTCCGTGTCTGTGGCGAATGGAGCTCTAAGTTGTGTATTCAGTGCTGGAGAGTGATACACTCTACACAGAATACACAGCGATTTGAGAGCACCAACATGCTTAACACTGATACTGCTACAAGGTGTGTGTAGCATGGCGAATGAAGGCTTGTCATTTCAAAGAAAGAAGAGGAAACCAAAATCCAGGTAGTGAAACGAGCACACCAGTATGGGAGATGTGCATGTGTACAGTTTCAAGCAGCAGCTCTTTGTGGACACTTGGAAACAGCGCTGTGAAAAAATTTCGTACGAAGCGGGATTTGGCCAAAGTTGAAAGACCTTCCAAAACCAACCCTAAAGAACTTAGCCAAACAATGAATGTTGCAATGAGCTCCTGCAGGAAAGGTGCTTCTATGACACAACCCCCGAGCAGGTAGCTACATTCTGCACAGTACAAAACGCATATGAATTCCAGGCTGAAAACTCACTCCAGAAGGATGAAATGCATGTGTTTCTCTCTGAAAGAACACTCAGCCACCAGGCTTTTGCTTGCTCCTTCAAGGTCTTTGTAGAAACGTGTGTTTTCACTGCTGGAATACGTTTTGGGATTCATTGTTTCAATCTCTTGCAAGCTTCATGTTGTTTCTTACACAATGTGGAAATACAAGGAGTATGTTTCCCAAATCACTTGAAAATCAGGAAAACGCACACTGCATCACTCTTGCTCAAACACGCTCTTTCACCTAATGCGTTGAGAACATTCAAGAAAGTAGAAAAGAAGGGCATTTTGCAGTGAATTTCAAACGGGCATGTACAAAAAGTCATTTCTATCGGTTGCAGAGTGCAAAAGCATGATTGACTTCATGTTCTCTAAGAAACCCTTACATTTCCAAGTGACCTGAATTAGGACTTTCCCAAAAAGATGTGTTTGCGTGTCTGTGGCGAATGGAGCTCTAAGTTGTGTATTTAGTATTGTCGAGTGATTCACTCTTCACAGGATACACAGCGTATTGAGAGCACCAACATGCTTAACACTGATACTGCTACAAGGTGTGTGTAGCATGGCGAATGAAGGCTTGTCATTTCAAAGAAAGAAGAGGAAACCAAAATCCAGGTAGTGAAACGAGCACACCAGTATGGGAGATGTGCATGTGTACAGTTTCAAGCAGCAGCTCTTTGTGGACACTTGGAAACAGCGCTGTGAAAAAATTTCGTACGAAGCGGGATTTGGCCAAAGTTGAAAGACCTTCCAAAACCAACCCTAAAGAACTTAGCCAAACAATGAATGTTGCAATGAGCTCCTGCAGGAAAGGTGCTTCTATGACACAACCCCCGAGCAGGTAGCTACATTCTGCACAGTACAAAACGCATATGAATTCCAGGCTGAAAACTCACTCCAGAAGGATGAAATGCATGTGTTTCTCTCTGAAAGAACACTCAGCCACCAGGCTTTTGCTTGCTCCTTCAAGGTCTTTGTAGAAACGTGTGTTTTCACTGCTGGAATACGTTTTGGGATTCATTGTTTCAATCTCTTGCAAGCTTCATGTTGTTTCTTACACAATGTGGAAATACAAGGAATATGTTTCCCAAATCACTTGAAAATCAGGAAAACGCACACTGCATCACTCTTGCTCAAACACGCTCTTTCACCTAATGCGTTGAGAACATACAAGAAAGTAGAAAAGAAGGGCATTTTGCAGTGAATTTCAAACGGGCATGTACAAAAAGTCATTTCTATCGGTTGCAGAGTGCAAAAGCATGATTGACTTCATGTTCTCGAAGAAACCCTTACATTTCCAAGTGACCTGAATTAGGACTTTCCCAAAAAGATGTGTTTGCGTGTCTGTGGCGAATGGAGCTCTAAGTTGTGTATTTAGTATTGTCGAGTGATTCACTCTTCACAGGATACACAGCGTATTGAGAGCACCAACGTGCTTAACACTGATACTGCTACAAGGTGTGTGTAGCATGGCGAATGAAGGCTTGTCATTTCAAAGAAAGAAGAGGAAACCGAAATCCAGGTAGTGAAACGAGCACACCAGTATGGGAGATGTGCATGTGTACAGTTTCAAGCAGCAGCCCTTTGTGGACACTTGGAAACAGCGCTGTGAAAAAATTTCGTACGAAGCGGGATTTGGCCAAAGTTGAAAGACCTTCCAAAACCAACCCTAAAGAACTTAGCCAAACAATGAATGTTGCAATGAGCTCCTGCAGGAAAGGTGCTTCTATGACACAACCCCCGAGCAGGTAGCTACATTCTGCACAGTACAAAACGCATATGAATTCCAGGCTGAAAACTCACTCCAGAAGGATGAAATGCATGTGTTTCTCTCTGAAAGAACACTCAGCCACCAGGCTTTTGCTTGCTCCTTCAAGGTCTTTGTAGAAACGTGTGTTTTCACTGCTGGAATACGTTTTGGGATTCATTGTTTCAATCTCTTGCAAGCTTCATGTTGTTTCTTACACAATGTGGAAATACAAGAAGTATGTTTCCCAAATCACTTGAAAATCAGGAAAACGCACACTGCATCACTCTTGCTCAAACACGCTCTTTCACCTAATGCGTTGAGAACATTCAAGAAAGTAGAAAAGAAGGGCATTTTGCAGTGAATTTCAAACTGGCATGTACAAAAAGTCATTTCTATCGGTTGCAGAGTGCAAAAGCATGATTGACTTCATGTTCTCGAAGAAACCCTTACATTTCCAAGTGACCTGAATTAGGACTTTCCCAAAAAGATGTGTTTCCGTGTCTGTGGCGAATGGAGCTCTAAGTTGTGTATTTAGTATTGTAGAGTGATTCACTCTTCACAGGATACACAGCGTTTTGAGAGCACCAACATGCTTAACACTGATACTGCTACAAGGTGTGTGTAGCATGGCGAATGAAGGCTTGTCATTTCAAAGAAAGAAGAGGAAACCAAAATCCAGGTAGTGAAACGAGCACACCAGTATGGGAGATGTGCATGTGTACAGTTTCAAGCAGCAGCTCTTTGTGGACACTTGGAAACAGCGCTGTGAAAAAATTTCGTACGAAGCGGGATTTGGCCAAAGTTGAAAGACCTTCCAAAACCAACCCTAAAGAACTTAGCCAAACAATGAATGTTGCAATGAGCTCCTGCAGGAAAGGTGCTTCTATGACACAACCCCCGAGCAGGTAGCTACATTCTGCACAGTACAAAACGCAGATGAATTCCAGGCTGAAAACTCACTCCAGAAGGATGAAATGCACGTGTTTCTCTCTGAAAGAACACTCAGCCACCAGGCTTTTGCTTGCTCCTTCAAGGTCTTTGTAGAAACGTGTGTTTTCACTGCTGGAATACGTTTTGGGATTCATTGTTTCAATCTCTTGCAAGCTTCATGTTGTTTCTTACACAATGTGGAAATACAAGGAGTATGTTTCCCAAATCACTTGAAAATCAGGAAAACGCACACTGCATCACTCTTGCTCAAACACGCTCTTTCACCTAATGCGTTGAGAACATACAAGAAAGTAGAAAAGAAGGGCATTTTGCAGTGAATTTCAAACGGGCATGTACAAAAAGTCATTTCTATCGGTTGCAGAGTGCAAAAGCATGATTGACTTCATGTTCTCGAAGAAACCCTTACATTTCCAAGTGACCTGAATTAGGACTTTCCCAAAAAGATGTGTTTGCGTGTCTGTGGCGAATGGAGCTCTAAGTTGTGTATTTAGTATTGTCGAGTGATTCACTCTTCACAGGATACACAGCGTATTGAGAGCACCAACGTGCTTAACACTGATACTGCTACAAGGTGTGTGTAGCATGGCGAATGAAGGCTTGTCATTTCAAAGAAAGAAGAGGAAACCGAAATCCAGGTAGTGAAACGAGCACACCAGTATGGGAGATGTGCATGTGTACAGTTTCAAGCAGCAGCTCTTTGTGGACACTTGGAAACAGCGCTGTGAAAAAATTTCGTACGAAGCGGGATTTGGCCAAAGTTGAAAGACCTTCCAAAACCAACCCTAAAGAACTTAGCCAAACAATGAATGTTGCAATGAGCTCCTGCAGGAAAGGTGCTTCTATGACACAACCCCCGAGCAGGTAGCTACATTCTGCACAGTACAAAACGCAGATGAATTCCAGGCTGAAAACTCACTCCAGAAGGATGAAATGCATGTGTTTCTCTCTGAAAGAACACTCAGCCACCAGGCTTTTGCTTGCTCCTTCAAGGTCTTTGTAGAAACGTGTGTTTTCACTGCTGGAATACGTTTTGGGATTCATTGTTTCAATCTCTTGCAAGCTTCATGTTGTTTCTTACACAATGTGGAAATACAAGGAGTATGTTTCCCAAATCACTTGAAAATCAGGAAAACGCACACTGCATCACTCTTGCTCAAACACGCTCTTTCACCTAATGCGTTGAGAACATTCAAGAAAGTAGAAAAGAAGGGCATTTTGCAGTGAATTTCAAACGGGCATGTACAAAAAGTCATTTCTATCGGTTGCAGAGTGCAAAAGCATGATTGACTTCATGTTCTCTAAGAAACCCTTACATTTCCAAGTGACCTGAATTAGGACTTTCCCAAAAAGATGTGTTTGCGTGTCTGTGGCGAATGGAGCTCTAAGTTGTGTATTTAGTATTGTCGAGTGATTCACTCTTCACAGGATACACAGCGTATTGAGAGCACCAACATGCTTAACACTGATACTGCTACAAGGTGTGTGTAGCATGGCGAATGAAGGCTTGTCATTGCAAAGAAAGAAGAGGAAACCGAAATCCAGGTAGTTAAACGAGCACACCAGTATGGGAGATGTGCATGTGTACAGTTTCAAGCAGCAGCTCTTTGTGGACACTTGGAAACAGCGCTGTGAAAAAATTTCGTACGAAGCGGGATTTGGCCAAAGTTGAAAGACCTTCCAAAACCAACCCTAAAGAACTTAGCCAAACAATGAATGTTGCAATGAGCTCCTGCAGGAAAGGTGCTTCTATGACACAACCCCCGAGCAGGTAGCTACATTCTGCACAGTACAAAACGCATATGAATTCCAGGCTGAAAACTCACTCCAGAAGGATGAAATGCATGTGTTTCTCTCTGAAAGAACACTCAGCCACCAGGCTTTTGCTTGCTCCTTCAAGGTCTTTGTAGAAACGTGTGTTTTCACTGCTGGAATACGTTTTGGGATTCATTGTTTCAATCTCTTGCAAGCTTCATGTTGTTTCTTACACAATGTGGAAATACAAGGAGTATGTTTCCCAAATCACTTGAAAATCAGGAAAACGCACACTGCATCACTCTTGCTCAAACACGCTCTTTCACCTAATGCGTTGAGAACATTCAAGAAAGTAGAAAAGAAGGGCATTTTGCAGTGAATTTCAGACGGGCATGTACAAAAAGTCATTTCTATCGGTAGCAGAGTGCAAAAGCATGATTGACTTCAAGTTCTTGAAGAAACCCTTACATTTCCAAGTGACCTGAATTAGGACTTTCCCCAAAAGATGTGTTTGCGTGTCTGTGGCGAATGGAGCTCTAAGTTGTGTATTTAGTATTGTAGAGTGATTCACTCTTCACAGGATACACAGCGTTTTGAGAGCACCAACATTCTTAACACTGATACTGCTACAAGGTGTGTGTAGCATGGCGAATGAAGGCTTGTCATTTCAAAGAAAGAAGAGGAAACAAAAATCCAGGTAGTGAAACGAGCACACCAGTATGGGAGATGTGCATGTGTACAGTTTCAAGCAGCAGCTCTTTGTGGACACTTGGAAACAGCGCTGTGAAAAAATTTCGTACGAAGCGGGATTTGGCCAAAGTTGAAAGACCTTCCAAAACCAACCCTAAAGAACTTATCCAAACAATGAATGTTGCAATGAGCTCCTGCAGGAAAGGTGCTTCTATGACACAACCCCCGAGCAGGTAGCTACATTCTGCACAGTACAAAACGCATATGAATTCCAGGCTGAAAACTCACTCCAAAAGGATGAAATGCATGTTTTTCTCTCTGAAAGAACACTCAGCCACCAGGCTTTTGCCTGCTCCTTCAAGGTCTTTGTAGAAACGTGTGTTTTCACTGCTGGAATACGTTTTGGGATTCATTGTTTCAATCTCTTGCAAGCTTCATGTTGTTTCTTACACAATGTGGAAATACAAGGAGTATGTTTCCCAAATCACTTGAAAATCAGGAAAACGCACACTGCATCACTCTTGCTCAAACACGCTCTTTCACCTAATGCGTTGAGAACATTCAAGAAAGTAGAAAAGAAGGGCATTTTGCAGTGAATTTCAGACGGGCATGTACAAAAAGTCATTTCTATCGGTAGCAGAGTGCAAAAGCATGATTGACTTCAAGTTCTTGAAGAAACCCTTACATTTCCAAGTGACCTGAATTAGGACTTTCCCCAAAAGATGTGTTTGCGTGTCTGTGGCGAATGGAGCTCTAAGTTGTGTATTTAGTATTGTAGAGTGATTCACTCTTCACAGGATACACAGCGTTTTGAGAGCACCAACATGCTTAACACTGATACTGCTACAAGGTGTGTGTAGCATGGCGAATGAAGGCTTGTTATTTCAAATAAAGAAGAGGAAACCAAAATCCAGGTAGTGAAACGAGCACACCAGTATGGGAGATGTGCATGTGTACAGTTTCAAGCAGCAGCTCTTTGTGGACACTTGGAAACAGCGCTGTGAAAAAATTTCGTACGAAGCGGGATTTGGCCAAAGTTGAAAGACCTTCCAAAACCAACCCTAAAGAACTTAGCCAAACAATGAATGTTGCAATGAGCTCCTGCAGGAAAGGTGCTTCTATGACACAACCCCCGAGCAGGTAGCTACATTCTGCACAGTACAAAACGCATATGAATTCCAGGCTGAAAACTCACTCCAAAAGGATGAAATGCATGTTTTTCTCTCTGAAAGAACACTCAGCCACCAGGCTTTTGCCTGCTCCTTCAAGGTCTTTGTAGAAACGTGTGTTTTCACTGCTGGAATACGTTTTGGGATTCATTGTTTCAATCTCTTGCAAGCTTCATGTTGTTTCTTACACAATGTGGAAATACAAGGAGTATGTTTCCCAAATCACTTGAAAATCAGGAAAACGCACACTGCATCACTCTTGCTCAAACACGCTCTTTCACCTAATGCGTTGAGAACATTCAAGAAAGTAGAAAAGAAGGGCATTTTGCAGTGAATTTCAAACGGGCATGTACAAAAAATCATTTCTATCGGTTGCAGAGTGCAAAAGCATGATTGACTTCATGTTCTCGAAGAAACCCTTACATTTCCAAGTGACCTGAATTAGGACTTTCCCAAAAAGATGTGTTTGCGTGTCTGTGGCGAATGGAGCTCTAAGTTGTGTATTCAGTGCTGGAGAGTGATACACTCTACACAGAATACACAGCGATTTGAGAGCACCAACATGCTTAACACTGATACTGCTACAAGGTGTGTGTAGCATGGCGAATGAAGGCTTGTCATTTCAAAGAAAGAAGAGGAAACAAAAATCCAGGTAGTGAAACGAGCACACCAGTATGGGAGATGTGCATGTGTACAGTTTCAAGCAGCAGCTCTTTGTGGACACTTGGAAACAGCGCTGTGAAAAAATTTCGTACGAAGCGGGATTTGGCCAAAGTTGAAAGACCTTCCAAAACCAACCCTAAAGAACTTAGCCAAACAATGAATGTTGCAATGAGCTCCTGCAGGAAAGGTGCTTCTATGACACAACCCCCGAGCAGGTAGCTACATTCTGCACAGTACAAAACGCAGATGAATTCCAGGCTGAAAACTCACTCCAGAAGGATGAAATGCATGTGTTTCTCTCTGAAAGAACACTCAGCCACCAGGCTTTTGCTTGCTCCTTCAAGGTCTTTGTAGAAACGTGTGTTTTCACTGCTGGAATACGTTTTGGGATTCATTGTTTCAATCTCTTGCAAGCTTCATGTTGTTTCTTACACAATGTGGAAATACAAGGAGTATGTTTCCCAAATCACTTGGAAATCAGGAAAACGCACACTGCATCACTCTTGCTCAAACACGCTCTTTCACCTAATGCGTTGAGAACATACAAGAAAGTAGAAAAGAAGGGCATTTTGCAGTGAATTTCAAACGGGCATGTACAAAAAGTCATTTCTATCGGTTGCAGAGTGCAAAAGCATGATTGACTTCATGTTCTCGAAGAAACCCTTACATTTCCAAGTGACCTGAATTAGGACTTTCCCAAAAAGATGTGTTTGCGTGTCTGTGGCGAATGGAGCTCTAAGTTGTGTATTTAGTATTGTCGAGTGATTCACTCTTCACAGGATACACAGCGTATTGAGAGCACCAACGTGCTTAACACTGATACTGCTACAAGGTGTGTGTAGCATGGCGAATGAAGGCTTGTCATTTCAAAGAAAGAAGAGGAAACCGAAATCCAGGTAGTGAAACGAGCACACCAGTATGGGAGATGTGCATGTGTACAGTTTCAAGCAGCAGCTCTTTGTGGACACTTGGAAACAGCGCTGTGAAAAAATTTCGTACGAAGCGGGATTTGGCCAAAGTTGAAAGACCTTCCAAAACCAACCCTAAAGAACTTAGCCAAACAATGAATGTTGCAATGAGCTCCTGCAGGAAAGGTGCTTCTATGACACAACCCCCGAGCAGGTAGCTACATTCTGCACAGTACAAAACGCAGATGAATTCCAGGCTGAAAACTCACTCCAGAAGGATGAAATGCATGTGTTTCTCTCTGAAAGAACACTCAGCCACCAGGCTTTTGCTTGCTCCTTCAAGGTCTTTGTAGAAACGTGTGTTTTCACTGCTGGAATACGTTTTGGGATTCATTGTTTCAATCTCTTGCAAGCTTCATGTTGTTTCTTACACAATGTGGAAATACAAGGAGTATGTTTCCCAAATCACTTGAAAATCAGGAAAACGCACACTGCATCACTCTTGCTGAAACACGCTCTTTCACCTAATGCGTTGAGAACATTCAAGAAAGTAGAAAAGAAGGGCATTTTGCAGTGAATTTCAAACGGGCATGTACAAAAAGTCATTTCTATCGGTTGCAGAGTGCAAAAGCATGATTGACTTCATGTTCTCTAAGAAACCCTTACATTTCCAAGTGACCTGAATTAGGACTTTCCCAAAAAGATGTGTTTGCGTGTCTGTGGCGAATGGAGCTCTAAGTTGTGTATTTAGTATTGTCGAGTGATTCACTCTTCACAGGATACACAGCGTATTGAGAGCACCAACATGCTTAACACTGATACTGCTACAAGGTGTGTGTAGCATGGCGAATGAAGGCTTGTCATTTCAAAGAAAGAAGAGGAAACCGAAATCCAGGTAGTTAAACGAGCACACCAGTATGGGAGATGTGCATGTGTACAGTTTCAAGCAGCAGCTCTTTGTGGACACTTGGAAACAGCGCTGTGAAAAAATTTCGTACGAAGCGGGATTTGGCCAAAGTTGAAAGACCTTCCAAAACCAACCCTAAAGAACTTAGCCAAACAATGAATGTTGCAATGAGCTCCTGCAGGAAAGGTGCTTCTATGACACAACCCCCGAGCAGGTAGCTACATTCTGCACAGTACAAAACGCATATGAATTCCAGGCTGAAAACTCACTCCAGAAGGATGAAATGCATGTGTTTCTCTCTGAAAGAACACTCAGCCACCAGGCTTTTGCTTGCTCCTTCAAGGTCTTTGTAGAAACGTGTGTTTTCACTGCTGGAATACGTTTTGGGATTCATTGTTTCAATCTCTTGCAAGCTTCATGTTGTTTCTTACACAATGTGGAAATACAAGGAGTATGTTTCCCAAATCACTTGAAAATCAGGAAAACGCACACTGCATCACTCTTGCTCAAACACGCTCTTTCACCTAATGCGTTGAGAACATTCAAGAAAGTAGAAAAGAAGGGCATTTTGCAGTGAATTTCAGACGGGCATGTACAAAAAGTCATTTCTATCGGTAGCAGAGTGCAAAAGCATGATTGACTTCAAGTTCTTGAAGAAACCCTTACATTTCCAAGTGACCTGAATTAGGACTTTCCCCAAAAGATGTGTTTGCGTGTCTGTGGCGAATGGAGCTCTAAGTTGTGTATTTAGTATTGTAGAGTGATTCACTCTTCACAGGATACACAGCGTTTTGAGAGCACCAACATTCTTAACACTGATACTGCTACAAGGTGTGTGTAGCATGGCGAATGAAGGCTTGTCATTTCAAAGAAAGAAGAGGAAACAAAAATCCAGGTAGTGAAACGAGCACACCAGTATGGGAGATGTGCATGTGTACAGTTTCAAGCAGCAGCTCTTTGTGGACACTTGGAAACAGCGCTGTGAAAAAATTTCGTACGAAGCGGGATTTGGCCAAAGTTGAAAGACCTTCCAAAACCAACCCTAAAGAACTTATCCAAACAATGAATGTTGCAATGAGCTCCTGCAGGAAAGGTGCTTCTATGACACAACCCCCGAGCAGGTAGCTACATTCTGCACAGTACAAAACGCATATGAATTCCAGGCTGAAAACTCACTCCAAAAGGATGAAATGCATGTTTTTCTCTCTGAAAGAACACTCAGCCACCAGGCTTTTGCCTGCTCCTTCAAGGTCTTTGTAGAAACGTGTGTTTTCACTGCTGGAATACGTTTTGGGATTCATTGTTTCAATCTCTTGCAAGCTTCATGTTGTTTCTTACACAATGTGGAAATACAAGGAGTATGTTTCCCAAATCACTTGAAAATCAGGAAAACGCACACTGCATCACTCTTGCTCAAACACGCTCTTTCACCTAATGCGTTGAGAACATTCAAGAAAGTAGAAAAGAAGGGCATTTTGCAGTGAATTTCAGACGGGCATGTACAAAAAGTCATTTCTATCGGTAGCAGAGTGCAAAAGCATGATTGACTTCAAGTTCTTGAAGAAACCCTTACATTTCCAAGTGACCTGAATTAGGACTTTCCCCAAAAGATGTGTTTGCGTGTCTGTGGCGAATGGAGCTCTAAGTTGTGTATTTAGTATTGTAGAGTGATTCACTCTTCACAGGATACACAGCGTTTTGAGAGCACCAACATGCTTAACACTGATACTGCTACAAGGTGTGTGTAGCATGGCGAATGAAGGCTTGTTATTTCAAATAAAGAAGAGGAAACCAAAATCCAGGTAGTGAAACGAGCACACCAGTATGGGAGATGTGCATGTGTACAGTTTCAAGCAGCAGCTCTTTGTGGACACTTGGAAACAGCGCTGTGAAAAAATTTCGTACGAAGCGGGATTTGGCCAAAGTTGAAAGACCTTCCAAAACCAACCCTAAAGAACTTAGCCAAACAATGAATGTTGCAATGAGCTCCTGCAGGAAAGGTGCTTCTATGACACAACCCCCGAGCAGGTAGCTACATTCTGCACAGTACAAAACGCATATGAATTCCAGGCTGAAAACTCACTCCAAAAGGATGAAATGCATGTTTTTCTCTCTGAAAGAACACTCAGCCACCAGGCTTTTGCCTGCTCCTTCAAGGTCTTTGTAGAAACGTGTGTTTTCACTGCTGGAATACGTTTTGGGATTCATTGTTTCAATCTCTTGCAAGCTTCATGTTGTTTCTTACACAATGTGGAAATACAAGGAGTATGTTTCCCAAATCACTTGAAAATCAGGAAAACGCACACTGCATCACTCTTGCTCAAACACGCTCTTTCACCTAATGCGTTGAGAACATTCAAGAAAGTAGAAAAGAAGGGCATTTTGCAGTGAATTTCAAACGGGCATGTACAAAAAATCATTTCTATCGGTTGCAGAGTGCAAAAGCATGATTGACTTCATGTTCTCGAAGAAACCCTTACATTTCCAAGTGACCTGAATTAGGACTTTCCCAAAAAGATGTGTTTGCGTGTCTGTGGCGAATGGAGCTCTAAGTTGTGTATTCAGTGCTGGAGAGTGATACACTCTACACAGAATACACAGCGATTTGAGAGCACCAACATGCTTAACACTGATACTGCTACAAGGTGTGTGTAGCATGGCGAATGAAGGCTTGTCATTTCAAAGAAAGAAGAGGAAACAAAAATCCAGGTAGTGAAACGAGCACACCAGTATGGGAGATGTGCATGTGTACAGTTTCAAGCAGCAGCTCTTTGTGGACACTTGGAAACAGCGCTGTGAAAAAATTTCGTACGAAGCGGGATTTGGCCAAAGTTGAAAGACCTTCCAAAACCAACCCTAAAGAACTTAGCCAAACAATGAATGTTGCAATGAGCTCCTGCAGGAAAGGTGCTTCTATGACACAACCCCCGAGCAGGTAGCTACATTCTGCACAGTACAAAACGCATATGAATTCCAGGCTGAAAACTCACTCCAGAAGGATGAAATGCATGTGTTTCTCTCTGAAAGAACACTCAGCCACCAGGCTTTTGCTTGCTCCTTCAAGGTCTTTGTAGAAACGTGTGTTTTCACTGCTGGAATACGTTTTGGGATTCATTGTTTCAATCTCTTGCAAGCTTCATGTTGTTTCTTACACAATGTGGAAATACAAGGAGTATGTTTCCCAAATCACTTGGAAATCAGGAAAACGCACACTGCATCACTCTTGCTCAAACACCCTCTTTCACCTAATGCGTTGAGAACATTCAAGAAAGTAGAAAAGAAGGGCATTTTGCAGTGAATTTCAAACGGGCATGTACAAAAAATCATTTCTATCGGTTGCAGAGTGCAAAAGCATGATTGACTTCATGTTCTCGAAGAAACCATTACATTTCCAAGTGACCTGAATTAGGACTTTCCCAAACAGATGTGTTTGCGTGTCTGTGGCGAATGGAGCTCTAAGTTGTGTATTCAGTGCTGGAGAGTGATACACTCTACACAGAATACACAGCGATTTGAGAGCACCAACATGCTTAACACTGATACTGCTACAAGGTGTGTGTAGCATGGCGAATGAAGGCTTGTCATTTCAAAGAAAGAAGAGGAAACCAAAATCCAGGTAGTGAAACGAGCACACCAGTATGGGAGATGTGCATGTGTACAGTTTCAAGCAGCAGCTCTTTGTGGACACTTGGAAACAGCGCTGTGAAAAAATTTCGTACGAAGCGGGATTTGGCCAAAGTTGAAAGACCTTCCAAAACCAACCCTAAAGAACTTAGCCAAACAATGAATGTTGCAATGAGCTCCTGCAGGAAAGGTGCTTCTATGACACAACCCCCGAGCAGGTAGCTACATTCTGCACAGTACAAAACGCATATGAATTCCAGGCTGAAAACTCACTCCAGAAGGATGAAATGCATGTGTTTCTCTCTGAAAGAACACTCAGCCACCAGGCTTTTGCCTGCTCCTTCAAGGTCTTTGTAGAAACGTGTGTTTTCACTGCTGGAATACGTTTTGGGATTCATTGTTTCAATCTCTTGCAAGCTTCATGTTGTTTCTTACACAATGTGGAAATACAAGGAGTATGTTTCCCAAATCACTTGAAAATCAGGAAAACGCACACTGCATCACTCTTGCTCAAACACGCTCTTTCACCTAATGCGTTGAGAACATTCAAGAAAGTAGAAAAGAAGGGCATTTTGCAGTGAATTTCAGACGGGCATGTACAAAAAGTCATTTCTATCGGTAGCAGAGTGCAAAAGCATGATTGACTTCAAGTTCTTGAAGAAACCCTTACATTTCCAAGTGACCTGAATTAGGACTTTCCCCAAAAGATGTGTTTGCGTGTCTGTGGCGAATGGAGCTCTAAGTTGTGTATTTAGTATTGTAGAGTGATTCACTCTTCACAGGATACACAGCGTTTTGAGAGCACCAACATGCTTAACACTGATACTGCTACAAGGTGTGTGTAGCATGGCGAATGAAGGCTTGTTATTTCAAATAAAGAAGAGGAAACCAAAATCCAGGTAGTGAAACGAGCACACCAGTATGGGAGATGTGCATGTGTACAGTTTCAAGCAGCAGCTCTTTGTGGACACTTGGAAACAGCGCTGTGAAAAAATTTCGTACGAAGCGGGATTTGGCCAAAGTTGAAAGACCTTCCAAAACCAACCCTAAAGAACTTAGCCAAACAATGAATGTTGCAATGAGCTCCTGCAGGAAAGGTGCTTCTATGACACAACCCCCGAGCAGGTAGCTACATTCTGCACAGTACAAAACGCAGATGAATTCCAGGCTGAAAACTCACTCCAGAAGGATGAAATGCATGTGTTTCTCTCTGAAAGAACACTCAGCCACCAGGCTTTTGCTTGCTCCTTCAAGGTCTTTGTAGAAACGTGTGTTTTCACTGCTGGAATACGTTTTGGGATTCATTGTTTCAACCTCTTGCAAGCTTCATGTTGTTTCTTACACAATGTGGAAATACAAGGAGTATGTTTCCCAAATCACTTGAAAATCAGGAAAACGCACACTGCATCACTCTTGCTCAAACACGCTCTTTCACCTAATGCGTTGAGAACATTCAAGAAAGTAGAAAAGAAGGGCATTTTGCAGTGAATTTCAGACGGGCATGTACAAAAAATCATTTCTATCGGTTGCAGAGTGCAAAAGCATGATTGACTTCATGTTCTCGAGGAAACCCTTACATTTCCAAGTGACCTGAATTAGGACTTTCCCAAAAAGATGTGTTTCCGTGTCTGTGGCGAATGGAGCTCTAAGTTGTGTATTCAGTGCTGGAGAGTGATACACTCTACACAGAATACACAGCGATTTGAGAGCACCAACATGCTTAACACTGATACTGCTAAAAGGTGTGTGTAGCATGGCGAATGAAGGCTTGTCATTTCAAAGAAAGAAGAGGAAACCAAAATCCAGGTAGTGAAACGAGCACACCAGTATGGGAGATGTGCATGTGTACAGTTTCAAGCAGCAGCTCTTTGTGGACACTTGGAAACAGCGCTGTGAAAAAATTTCGTACGAAGCGGGATTTGGCCAAAGTTGAAAGACCTTCCAAAACCAACCCTAAAGAACTTAGCCAAACAATGAATGTTGCAATGAGCTCCTGCAGGAAAGGTGCTTCTATGACACAACCCCCGAGCAGGTAGCTACATTCTGCACAGTACAAAACGCAGATGAATTCCAGGCTGAAAACTCACTCCAGAAGGATGAAATGCATGTGTTTCTCTCTGAAAGAACACTCAGCCACCAGGCTTTTGCTTGCTCCTTCAAGGTCTTTGTAGAAACGTGTGTTTTCACTGCTGGAATACGTTTTGGGATTCATTGTTTCAATCTCTTGCAAGCTTCATGTTGTTTCTTACACAATGTGGAAATACAAGGAGTATGTTTCCCAAATCACTTGGAAATCAGGAAAACGCACACTGCATCACTCTTGCTCAAACACCCTCTTTCACCTAATGCGTTGAGAACATTCAAGAAAGTAGAAAAGAAGGGCATTTTGCAGTGAATTTCAAACGGGCATGTACAAAAAATCATTTCTATCGGTTGCAGAGTGCAAAAGCATGATTGACTTCATGTTCTCGAAGAAACCCTTACATTTCCAAGTGACCTGAATTAGGACTTTCCCAAAAAGATGTGTTTGCGTGTCTGTGGCGAATGGAGCTCTAAGTTGTGTATTCAGTGCTGGAGAGTGATACACTCTACACAGAATACACAGCGATTTGAGAGCACCAACATGCTTAACACTGATACTGCTACAAGGTGTGTGTAGCATGGCGAATGAAGGCTTGTCATTTCAAAGAAAGAAGAGGAAACCAAAATCCAGGTAGTGAAACGAGCACACCAGTATGGGAGATGTGCATGTGTACAGTTTCAAGCAGCAGCTCTTTGTGGACACTTGGAAACAGCGCTGTGAAAAAATTTCGTACGAAGCGGGATTTGGCCAAAGTTGAAAGACCTTCCAAAACCAACCCTAAAGAACTTAGCCAAAGAATGAATGTTGCAATGAGCTCCTGCAGGAAAGGTGCTTCTATGACACAACCCCCGAGCAGGTAGCTACATTCTGCACAGTACAAAACGCATATGAATTCCAGGCTGAAAACTCACTCCAGAAGGATGAAATGCATGTGTTTCTCTCTGAAAGAACACTCAGCCACCAGGCTTTTGCTTGCTCCTTCAAGGTCTTTGTAGAAACGTGTGTTTTCACTGCTGGAATACGTTTTGGGATTCATTGTTTCAATCTCTTGCAAGCTTCATGTTGTTTCTTACACAATGTGGAAATACAAGGAGTATGTTTCCCAAATCACTTGAAAATCAGGAAAACGCACACTGCATCACTCTTGCTCAAACACGCTCTTTCACCTAATGCGTTGAGAACATTCAAGAAAGTAGAAAAGAAGGGCATTTTGCAGTGAATTTCAAACGGGCATGTACAAAAAATCATTTCTATCGGTTGCAGAGTGCAAAAGCATGATTGACTTCATGTTCTCGAAGAAACCCTTACATTTCCAAGTGACCTGAATTAGGACTTTCCCAAAAAGATGTGTTTCCGTGTCTGTGGGGAATGGAGCTCTAAGTTGTGTATTCAGTGCTAGAGAGTGATACACTCTACACAGAATACACAGCGATTTGAGAGCACCAACATGCTTAACACTGATACTGCTACAAGGTGTGTGTAGCATGGCGAATGAAGGCTTGTCATTTCAAAGAAAGAAGAGGAAACCAAAATCCAGGTAGTGAAACGAGCACACCAGTATGGGAGATGTGCATGTGTACAGTTTCAAGCAGCAGCTCTTTGTGGACACTTGGAAACAGCGCTGTGAAAAAATTTCGTACGAAGCGGGATTTGGCCAAAGTTGAAAGACCTTCCAAAACCAACCCTAAAGAACTTAGCCAAAGAATGAATGTTGCAATGAGCTCCTGCAGGAAAGGTGCTTCTATGACACAACCCCCGAGCAGGTAGCTACATTCTGCACAGTACAAAACGCATATGAATTCCAGGCTGAAAACTCACTCCAGAAGGATGAAATGCATATGTTTCTCTCTGAAAGAACACTCAGCCACCAGGCTTTTGCTTGCTCCTTCAAGGTCTTTGTAGAAACGTGTGTTTTCACTGCTGGAATACGTTTTGGGATTCATTGTTTCAATCTCTTGCAAGCTTCATGTTGTTTCTTACACAATGTGGAAATACAAGGAGTATGTTTCCCAAATCACTTGAAAATCAGGAAAACGCACACTGCATCACTCTTGCTCAAACACGCTCTTTCACCTAATGCGTTGAGAACATTCAAGAAAGTAGAAAAGAAGGGCATTTTGCAGTGAATTTCAAACGGGCATGTACAAAAAATCATTTCTATCGGTTGCAGAGTGCAAAAGCATGATTGACTTCATGTTCTCGAGGAAACCCTTACATTTCCAAGTGACCTGAATTAGGACTTTCCCAAAAAGATGTGTTTCCGTGTCTGTGGCGAATGGAGCTCTAAGTTGTGTATTCAGTGCTGGAGAGTGATACACTCTACACAGAATACACAGCGATTTGAGAGCACCAACATGCTTAACACTGATACTGCTAAAAGGTGTGTGTAGCATGGCGAATGAAGGCTTGTCATTTCAAAGAAAGAAGAGGAAACCAAAATCCAGGTAGTGAAACGAGCACACCAGTATGGGAGATGTGCATGTGTACAGTTTCAAGCAGCAGCTCTTTGTGGACACTTGGAAACAGCGCTGTGAAAAAATTTCGTACGAAGCGGGATTTGGCCAAAGTTGAAAGACCTTCCAAAACCAACCCTAAAGAACTTAGCCAAACAATGAATGTTGCAATGAGCTCCTGCAGGAAAGGTGCTTCTATGACACAACCCCCGAGCAGGTAGCTACATTCTGCACAGTACAAAACGCAGATGAATTCCAGGCTGAAAACTCACTCCAGAAGGATGAAATGCATGTGTTTCTCTCTGAAAGAACACTCAGCCACCAGGCTTTTGCTTGCTCCTTCAAGGTCTTTGTAGAAACGTGTGTTTTCACTGCTGGAATACGTTTTGGGATTCATTGTTTCAATCTCTTGCAAGCTTCATGTTGTTTCTTACACAATGTGGAAATACAAGGAGTATGTTTCCCAAATCACTTGGAAATCAGGAAAACGCACACTGCATCACTCTTGCTCAAACACCCTCTTTCACCTAATGCGTTGAGAACATTCAAGAAAGTAGAAAAGAAGGGCATTTTGCAGTGAATTTCAAACGGGCATGTACAAAAAATCATTTCTATCGGTTGCAGAGTGCAAAAGCATGATTGACTTCATGTTCTCGAAGAAACCCTTACATTTCCAAGTGACCTGAATTAGGACTTTCCCAAAAAGATGTGTTTGCGTGTCTGTGGCGAATGGAGCTCTAAGTTGTGTATTCAGTGCTGGAGAGTGATACACTCTACACAGAATACACAGCGATTTGAGAGCACCAACATGCTTAACACTGATACTGCTACAAGGTGTGTGTAGCATGGCGAATGAAGGCTTGTCATTTCAAAGAAAGAAGAGGAAACCAAAATCCAGGTAGTGAAACGAGCACACCAGTATGGGAGATGTGCATGTGTACAGTTTCAAGCAGCAGCTCTTTGTGGACACTTGGAAACAGCGCTGTGAAAAAATTTCGTACGAAGCGGGATTTGGCCAAAGTTGAAAGACCTTCCAAAACCAACCCTAAAGAACTTAGCCAAAGAATGAATGTTGCAATGAGCTCCTGCAGGAAAGGTGCTTCTATGACACAACCCCCGAGCAGGTAGCTACATTCTGCACAGTACAAAACGCATATGAATTCCAGGCTGAAAACTCACTCCAGAAGGATGAAATGCATGTGTTTCTCTCTGAAAGAACACTCAGCCACCAGGCTTTTGCTTGCTCCTTCAAGGTCTTTGTAGAAACGTGTGTTTTCACTGCTGGAATACGTTTTGGGATTCATTGTTTCAATCTCTTGCAAGCTTCATGTTGTTTCTTACACAATGTGGAAATACAAGGAGTATGTTTCCCAAATCACTTGAAAATCAGGAAAACGCACACTGCATCACTCTTGCTCAAACACGCTCTTTCACCTAATGCGTTGAGAACATTCAAGAAAGTAGAAAAGAAGGGCATTTTGCAGTGAATTTCAAACGGGCATGTACAAAAAATCATTTCTATCGGTTGCAGAGTGCAAAAGCATGATTGACTTCATGTTCTCGAAGAAACCCTTACATTTCCAAGTGACCTGAATTAGGACTTTCCCAAAAAGATGTGTTTCCGTGTCTGTGGGGAATGGAGCTCTAAGTTGTGTATTCAGTGCTAGAGAGTGATACACTCTACACAGAATACACAGCGATTTGAGAGCACCAACATGCTTAACACTGATACTGCTACAAGGTGTGTGTAGCATGGCGAATGAAGGCTTGTCATTTCAAAGAAAGAAGAGGAAACCAAAATCCAGGTAGTGAAACGAGCACACCAGTATGGGAGATGTGCATGTGTACAGTTTCAAGCAGCAGCTCTTTGTGGACACTTGGAAACAGCGCTGTGAAAAAATTTCGTACGAAGCGGGATTTGGCCAAAGTTGAAAGACCTTCCAAAACCAACCCTAAAGAACTTAGCCAAAGAATGAATGTTGCAATGAGCTCCTGCAGGAAAGGTGCTTCTATGACACAACCCCCGAGCAGGTAGCTACATTCTGCACAGTACAAAACGCATATGAATTCCAGGCTGAAAACTCACTCCAGAAGGATGAAATGCATATGTTTCTCTCTGAAAGAACACTCAGCCACCAGGCTTTTGCTTGCTCCTTCAAGGTCTTTGTAGAAACGTGTGTTTTCACTGCTGGAATACGTTTTGGGATTCATTGTTTCAATCTCTTGCAAGCTTCATGTTGTTTCTTACACAATGTGGAAATACAAGGAGTATGTTTCCCAAATCACTTGAAAATCAGGAAAACGCACACTGCATCACTCTTGCTCAAACACGCTCTTTCACCTAATGCGTTGAGAACATTCAAGAAAGTAGAAAAGAAGGGCATTTTGCAGTGAATTTCAAACGGGCATGTACAAAAAATCATTTCTATCGGTTGCAGAGTGCAAAAGCATGATTGACTTCATGTTCTCGAGGAAACCCTTACATTTCCAAGTGACCTGAATTAGGACTTTCCCAAAAAGATGTGTTTCCGTGTCTGTGGCGAATGGAGCTCTAAGTTGTGTATTCAGTGCTGGAGAGTGATACACTCTACACAGAATACACAGCGATTTGAGAGCACCAACATGCTTAACACTGATACTGCTAAAAGGTGTGTGTAGCATGGCGAATGAAGGCTTGTCATTTCAAAGAAAGAAGAGGAAACCAAAATCCAGGTAGTGAAACGAGCACACCAGTATGGGAGATGTGCATGTGTACAGTTTCAAGCAGCAGCTCTTTGTGGACACTTGGAAACAGCGCTGTGAAAAAATTTCGTACGAAGCGGGATTTGGCCAAAGTTGAAAGACCTTCCAAAACCAACCCTAAAGAACTTAGCCAAACAATGAATGTTGCAATGAGCTCCTGCAGGAAAGGTGCTTCTATGACACAACCCCCGAGCAGGTAGCTACATTCTGCACAGTACAAAACGCAGATGAATTCCAGGCTGAAAACTCACTCCAGAAGGATGAAATGCATGTGTTTCTCTCTGAAAGAACACTCAGCCACCAGGCTTTTGCTTGCTCCTTCAAGGTCTTTGTAGAAACGTGTGTTTTCACTGCTGGAATACGTTTTGGGATTCATTGTTTCAATCTCTTGCAAGCTTCATGTTGTTTCTTACACAATGTGGAAATACAAGGAGTATGTTTCCCAAATCACTTGGAAATCAGGAAAACGCACACTGCATCACTCTTGCTCAAACACCCTCTTTCACCTAATGCGTTGAGAACATTCAAGAAAGTAGAAAAGAAGGGCATTTTGCAGTGAATTTCAAACGGGCATGTACAAAAAATCATTTCTATCGGTTGCAGAGTGCAAAAGCATGATTGACTTCATGTTCTCGAAGAAACCCTTACATTTCCAAGTGACCTGAATTAGGACTTTCCCAAAAAGATGTGTTTGCGTGTCTGTGGCGAATGGAGCTCTAAGTTGTGTATTCAGTGCTGGAGAGTGATACACTCTACACAGAATACACAGCGATTTGAGAGCACCAACATGCTTAACACTGATACTGCTACAAGGTGTGTGTAGCATGGCGAATGAAGGCTTGTCATTTCAAAGAAAGAAGAGGAAACCAAAATCCAGGTAGTGAAACGAGCACACCAGTATGGGAGATGTGCATGTGTACAGTTTCAAGCAGCAGCTCTTTGTGGACACTTGGAAACAGCGCTGTGAAAAAATTTCGTACGAAGCGGGATTTGGCCAAAGTTGAAAGACCTTCCAAAACCAACCCTAAAGAACTTAGCCAAAGAATGAATGTTGCAATGAGCTCCTGCAGGAAAGGTGCTTCTATGACACAACCCCCGAGCAGGTAGCTACATTCTGCACAGTACAAAACGCATATGAATTCCAGGCTGAAAACTCACTCCAGAAGGATGAAATGCATATGTTTCTCTCTGAAAGAACACTCAGCCACCAGGCTTTTGCTTGCTCCTTCAAGGTCTTTGTAGAAACGTGTGTTTTCACTGCTGGAATACGTTTTGGGATTCATTGTTTCAATCTCTTGCAAGCTTCATGTTGTTTCTTACACAATGTGGAAATACAAGGAGTATGTTTCCCAAATCACTTGAAAATCAGGAAAACGCACACTGCATCACTCTTGCTCAAACACGCTCTTTCACCTAATGCGTTGAGAACATTCAAGAAAGTAGAAAAGAAGGGCATTTTGCAGTGAATTTCAGACGGGCATGTACAAAAAATCATTTCTATCGGTTGCAGAGTGCAAAAGCATGATTGACTTCATGTTCTCGAGGAAACCCTTACATTTCCAAGTGACCTGAATTAGGACTTTCCCAAAAAGATGTGTTTCCGTGTCTGTGGCGAATGGAGCTCTAAGTTGTGTATTCAGTGCTGGAGAGTGATACACTCTACACAGAATACACAGCGATTTGAGAGCACCAACATGCTTAACACTGATACTGCTAAAAGGTGTGTGTAGCATGGCGAATGAAGGCTTGTCATTTCAAAGAAAGAAGAGGAAACCAAAATCCAGGTAGTGAAACGAGCACACCAGTATGGGAGATGTGCATGTGTACAGTTTCAAGCAGCAGCTCTTTGTGGACACTTGGAAACAGCGCTGTGAAAAAATTTCGTACGAAGCGGGATTTGGCCAAAGTTGAAAGACCTTCCAAAACCAACCCTAAAGAACTTAGCCAAACAATGAATGTTGCAATGAGCTCCTGCAGGAAAGGTGCTTCTATGACACAACCCCCGAGCAGGTAGCTACATTCTGCACAGTACAAAACGCAGATGAATTCCAGGCTGAAAACTCACTCCAGAAGGATGAAATGCATGTGTTTCTCTCTGAAAGAACACTCAGCCACCAGGCTTTTGCTTGCTCCTTCAAGGTCTTTGTAGAAACGTGTGTTTTCACTGCTGGAATACGTTTTGGGATTCATTGTTTCAATCTCTTGCAAGCTTCATGTTGTTTCTTACACAATGTGGAAATACAAGGAGTATGTTTCCCAAATCACTTGGAAATCAGGAAAACGCACACTGCATCACTCTTGCTCAAACACCCTCTTTCACCTAATGCGTTGAGAACATTCAAGAAAGTAGAAAAGAAGGGCATTTTGCAGTGAATTTCAAACGGGCATGTACAAAAAATCATTTCTATCGGTTGCAGAGTGCAAAAGCATGATTGACTTCATGTTCTCGAAGAAACCCTTACATTTCCAAGTGACCTGAATTAGGACTTTCCCAAAAAGATGTGTTTGCGTGTCTGTGGCGAATGGAGCTCTAAGTTGTGTATTCAGTGCTGGAGAGTGATACACTCTACACAGAATACACAGCGATTTGAGAGCACCAACATGCTTAACACTGATACTGCTACAAGGTGTGTGTAGCATGGCGAATGAAGGCTTGTCATTTCAAAGAAAGAAGAGGAAACCAAAATCCAGGTAGTGAAACGAGCACACCAGTATGGGAGATGTGCATGTGTACAGTTTCAAGCAGCAGCTCTTTGTGGACACTTGGAAACAGCGCTGTGAAAAAATTTCGTACGAAGCGGGATTTGGCCAAAGTTGAAAGACCTTCCAAAACCAACCCTAAAGAACTTAGCCAAAGAATGAATGTTGCAATGAGCTCCTGCAGGAAAGGTGCTTCTATGACACAACCCCCGAGCAGGTAGCTACATTCTGCACAGTACAAAACGCATATGAATTCCAGGCTGAAAACTCACTCCAGAAGGATGAAATGCATATGTTTCTCTCTGAAAGAACACTCAGCCACCAGGCTTTTGCTTGCTCCTTCAAGGTCTTTGTAGAAACGTGTGTTTTCACTGCTGGAATACGTTTTGGGATTCATTGTTTCAATCTCTTGCAAGCTTCATGTTGTTTCTTACACAATGTGGAAATACAAGGAGTATGTTTCCCAAATCACTTGAAAATCAGGAAAACGCACACTGCATCACTCTTGCTCAAACACGCTCTTTCACCTAATGCGTTGAGAACATTCAAGAAAGTAGAAAAGAAGGGCATTTTGCAGTGAATTTCAAACGGGCATGTACAAAAAATCATTTCTATCGGTTGCAGAGTGCAAAAGCATGATTGACTTCATGTTCTCGAAGAAACCCTTACATTTCCAAGTGACCTGAATTAGGACTTTCCCAAAAAGATGTGTTTCCGTGTCTGTGGGGAATGGAGCTCTAAGTTGTGTATTCAGTGCTAGAGAGTGATACACTCTACACAGAATACACAGCGATTTGAGAGCACCAACATGCTTAACACTGATACTGCTACAAGGTGTGTGTAGCATGGCGAATGAAGGCTTGTCATTTCAAAGAAAGAAGAGGAAACCAAAATCCAGGTAGTGAAACGAGCACACCAGTATGGGAGATGTGCATGTGTACAGTTTCAAGCAGCAGCTCTTTGTGGACACTTGGAAACAGCGCTGTGAAAAAATTTCGTACGAAGCGGGATTTGGCCAAAGTTGAAAGACCTTCCAAAACCAACCCTAAAGAACTTAGCCAAAGAATGAATGTTGCAATGAGCTCCTGCAGGAAAGGTGCTTCTATGACACAACCCCCGAGCAGGTAGCTACATTCTGCACAGTACAAAACGCATATGAATTCCAGGCTGAAAACTCACTCCAGAAGGATGAAATGCATATGTTTCTCTCTGAAAGAACACTCAGCCACCAGGCTTTTGCTTGCTCCTTCAAGGTCTTTGTAGAAACGTGTGTTTTCACTGCTGGAATACGTTTTGGGATTCATTGTTTCAATCTCTTGCAAGCTTCATGTTGTTTCTTACACAATGTGGAAATACAAGGAGTATGTTTCCCAAATCACTTGAAAATCAGGAAAACGCACACTGCATCACTCTTGCTCAAACACGCTCTTTCACCTAATGCGTTGAGAACATTCAAGAAAGTAGAAAAGAAGGGCATTTTGCAGTGAATTTCAAACGGGCATGTACAAAAAATCATTTCTATCGGTTGCAGAGTGCAAAAGCATGATTGACTTCATGTTCTCGAGGAAACCCTTACATTTCCAAGTGACCTGAATTAGGACTTTCCCAAAAAGATGTGTTTCCGTGTCTGTGGCGAATGGAGCTCTAAGTTGTGTATTCAGTGCTGGAGAGTGATACACTCTACACAGAATACACAGCGATTTGAGAGCACCAACATGCTTAACACTGATACTGCTAAAAGGTGTGTGTAGCATGGCGAATGAAGGCTTGTCATTTCAAAGAAAGAAGAGGAAACCAAAATCCAGGTAGTGAAACGAGCACACCAGTATGGGAGATGTGCATGTGTACAGTTTCAAGCAGCAGCTCTTTGTGGACACTTGGAAACAGCGCTGTGAAAAAATTTCGTACGAAGCGGGATTTGGCCAAAGTTGAAAGACCTTCCAAAACCAACCCTAAAGAACTTAGCCAAACAATGAATGTTGCAATGAGCTCCTGCAGGAAAGGTGCTTCTATGACACAACCCCCGAGCAGGTAGCTACATTCTGCACAGTACAAAACGCAGATGAATTCCAGGCTGAAAACTCACTCCAGAAGGATGAAATGCATGTGTTTCTCTCTGAAAGAACACTCAGCCACCAGGCTTTTGCTTGCTCCTTCAAGGTCTTTGTAGAAACGTGTGTTTTCACTGCTGGAATACGTTTTGGGATTCATTGTTTCAATCTCTTGCAAGCTTCATGTTGTTTCTTACACAATGTGGAAATACAAGGAGTATGTTTCCCAAATCACTTGGAAATCAGGAAAACGCACACTGCATCACTCTTGCTCAAACACCCTCTTTCACCTAATGCGTTGAGAACATTCAAGAAAGTAGAAAAGAAGGGCATTTTGCAGTGAATTTCAAACGGGCATGTACAAAAAATCATTTCTATCGGTTGCAGAGTGCAAAAGCATGATTGACTTCATGTTCTCGAAGAAACCCTTACATTTCCAAGTGACCTGAATTAGGACTTTCCCAAAAAGATGTGTTTGCGTGTCTGTGGCGAATGGAGCTCTAAGTTGTGTATTCAGTGCTGGAGAGTGATACACTCTACACAGAATACACAGCGATTTGAGAGCACCAACATGCTTAACACTGATACTGCTACAAGGTGTGTGTAGCATGGCGAATGAAGGCTTGTCATTTCAAAGAAAGAAGAGGAAACCAAAATCCAGGTAGTGAAACGAGCACACCAGTATGGGAGATGTGCATGTGTACAGTTTCAAGCAGCAGCTCTTTGTGGACACTTGGAAACAGCGCTGTGAAAAAATTTCGTACGAAGCGGGATTTGGCCAAAGTTGAAAGACCTTCCAAAACCAACCCTAAAGAACTTAGCCAAAGAATGAATGTTGCAATGAGCTCCTGCAGGAAAGGTGCTTCTATGACACAACCCCCGAGCAGGTAGCTACATTCTGCACAGTACAAAACGCATATGAATTCCAGGCTGAAAACTCACTCCAGAAGGATGAAATGCATATGTTTCTCTCTGAAAGAACACTCAGCCACCAGGCTTTTGCTTGCTCCTTCAAGGTCTTTGTAGAAACGTGTGTTTTCACTGCTGGAATACGTTTTGGGATTCATTGTTTCAATCTCTTGCAAGCTTCATGTTGTTTCTTACACAATGTGGAAATACAAGGAGTATGTTTCCCAAATCACTTGAAAATCAGGAAAACGCACACTGCATCACTCTTGCTCAAACACGCTCTTTCACCTAATGCGTTGAGAACATTCAAGAAAGTAGAAAAGAAGGGCATTTTGCAGTGAATTTCAGACGGGCATGTACAAAAAATCATTTCTATCGGTTGCAGAGTGCAAAAGCATGATTGACTTCATGTTCTCGAGGAAACCCTTACATTTCCAAGTGACCTGAATTAGGACTTTCCCAAAAAGATGTGTTTCCGTGTCTGTGGCGAATGGAGCTCTAAGTTGTGTATTCAGTGCTGGAGAGTGATACACTCTACACAGAATACACAGCGATTTGAGAGCACCAACATGCTTAACACTGATACTGCTAAAAGGTGTGTGTAGCATGGCGAATGAAGGCTTGTCATTTCAAAGAAAGAAGAGGAAACCAAAATCCAGGTAGTGAAACGAGCACACCAGTATGGGAGATGTGCATGTGTACAGTTTCAAGCAGCAGCTCTTTGTGGACACTTGGAAACAGCGCTGTGAAAAAATTTCGTACGAAGCGGGATTTGGCCAAAGTTGAAAGACCTTCCAAAACCAACCCTAAAGAACTTAGCCAAACAATGAATGTTGCAATGAGCTCCTGCAGGAAAGGTGCTTCTATGACACAACCCCCGAGCAGGTAGCTACATTCTGCACAGTACAAAACGCAGATGAATTCCAGGCTGAAAACTCACTCCAGAAGGATGAAATGCATGTGTTTCTCTCTGAAAGAACACTCAGCCACCAGGCTTTTGCTTGCTCCTTCAAGGTCTTTGTAGAAACGTGTGTTTTCACTGCTGGAATACGTTTTGGGATTCATTGTTTCAATCTCTTGCAAGCTTCATGTTGTTTCTTACACAATGTGGAAATACAAGGAGTATGTTTCCCAAATCACTTGGAAATCAGGAAAACGCACACTGCATCACTCTTGCTCAAACACCCTCTTTCACCTAATGCGTTGAGAACATTCAAGAAAGTAGAAAAGAAGGGCATTTTGCAGTGAATTTCAAACGGGCATGTACAAAAAATCATTTCTATCGGTTGCAGAGTGCAAAAGCATGATTGACTTCATGTTCTCGAAGAAACCCTTACATTTCCAAGTGACCTGAATTAGGACTTTCCCAAAAAGATGTGTTTGCGTGTCTGTGGCGAATGGAGCTCTAAGTTGTGTATTCAGTGCTGGAGAGTGATACACTCTACACAGAATACACAGCGATTTGAGAGCACCAACATGCTTAACACTGATACTGCTACAAGGTGTGTGTAGCATGGCGAATGAAGGCTTGTCATTTCAAAGAAAGAAGAGGAAACCAAAATCCAGGTAGTGAAACGAGCACACCAGTATGGGAGATGTGCATGTGTACAGTTTCAAGCAGCAGCTCTTTGTGGACACTTGGAAACAGCGCTGTGAAAAAATTTCGTACGAAGCGGGATTTGGCCAAAGTTGAAAGACCTTCCAAAACCAACCCTAAAGAACTTAGCCAAAGAATGAATGTTGCAATGAGCTCCTGCAGGAAAGGTGCTTCTATGACACAACCCCCGAGCAGGTAGCTACATTCTGCACAGTACAAAACGCATATGAATTCCAGGCTGAAAACTCACTCCAGAAGGATGAAATGCATGTGTTTCTCTCTGAAAGAACACTCAGCCACCAGGCTTTTGCTTGCTCCTTCAAGGTCTTTGTAGAAACGTGTGTTTTCACTGCTGGAATACGTTTTGGGATTCATTGTTTCAATCTCTTGCAAGCTTCATGTTGTTTCTTACACAATGTGGAAATACAAGGAGTATGTTTCCCAAATCACTTGAAAATCAGGAAAACGCACACTGCATCACTCTTGCTCAAACACGCTCTTTCACCTAATGCGTTGAGAACATTCAAGAAAGTAGAAAAGAAGGGCATTTTGCAGTGAATTTCAAACGGGCATGTACAAAAAATCATTTCTATCGGTTGCAGAGTGCAAAAGCATGATTGACTTCATGTTCTCGAAGAAACCCTTACATTTCCAAGTGACCTGAATTAGGACTTTCCCAAAAAGATGTGTTTCCGTGTCTGTGGGGAATGGAGCTCTAAGTTGTGTATTCAGTGCTAGAGAGTGATACACTCTACACAGAATACACAGCGATTTGAGAGCACCAACATGCTTAACACTGATACTGCTACAAGGTGTGTGTAGCATGGCGAATGAAGGCTTGTCATTTCAAAGAAAGAAGAGGAAACCAAAATCCAGGTAGTGAAACGAGCACACCAGTATGGGAGATGTGCATGTGTACAGTTTCAAGCAGCAGCTCTTTGTGGACACTTGGAAACAGCGCTGTGAAAAAATTTCGTACGAAGCGGGATTTGGCCAAAGTTGAAAGACCTTCCAAAACCAACCCTAAAGAACTTAGCCAAAGAATGAATGTTGCAATGAGCTCCTGCAGGAAAGGTGCTTCTATGACACAACCCCCGAGCAGGTAGCTACATTCTGCACAGTACAAAACGCATATGAATTCCAGGCTGAAAACTCACTCCAGAAGGATGAAATGCATATGTTTCTCTCTGAAAGAACACTCAGCCACCAGGCTTTTGCTTGCTCCTTCAAGGTCTTTGTAGAAACGTGTGTTTTCACTGCTGGAATACGTTTTGGGATTCATTGTTTCAATCTCTTGCAAGCTTCATGTTGTTTCTTACACAATGTGGAAATACAAGGAGTATGTTTCCCAAATCACTTGAAAATCAGGAAAACGCACACTGCATCACTCTTGCTCAAACACGCTCTTTCACCTAATGCGTTGAGAACATTCAAGAAAGTAGAAAAGAAGGGCATTTTGCAGTGAATTTCAAACGGGCATGTACAAAAAATCATTTCTATCGGTTGCAGAGTGCAAAAGCATGATTGACTTCATGTTCTCGAGGAAACCCTTACATTTCCAAGTGACCTGAATTAGGACTTTCCCAAAAAGATGTGTTTCCGTGTCTGTGGCGAATGGAGCTCTAAGTTGTGTATTCAGTGCTGGAGAGTGATACACTCTACACAGAATACACAGCGATTTGAGAGCACCAACATGCTTAACACTGATACTGCTAAAAGGTGTGTGTAGCATGGCGAATGAAGGCTTGTCATTTCAAAGAAAGAAGAGGAAACCAAAATCCAGGTAGTGAAACGAGCACACCAGTATGGGAGATGTGCATGTGTACAGTTTCAAGCAGCAGCTCTTTGTGGACACTTGGAAACAGCGCTGTGAAAAAATTTCGTACGAAGCGGGATTTGGCCAAAGTTGAAAGACCTTCCAAAACCAACCCTAAAGAACTTAGCCAAACAATGAATGTTGCAATGAGCTCCTGCAGGAAAGGTGCTTCTATGACACAACCCCCGAGCAGGTAGCTACATTCTGCACAGTACAAAACGCATATGAATTCCAGGCTGAAAACTCACTCCAGAAGGATGAAATGCATGTGTTTCTCTCTGAAAGAACACTCAGCCACCAGGCTTTTGCTTGCTCCTTCAAGGTCTTTGTAGAAACGTGTGTTTTCACTGCTGGAATACGTTTTGGGATTCATTGTTTCAATCTCTTGCAAGCTTCATGTTGTTTCTTACACAATGTGGAAATACAAGGAGTATGTTTCCCAAATCACTTGGAAATCAGGAAAACGCACACTGCATCACTCTTGCTCAAACACCCTCTTTCACCTAATGCGTTGAGAACATTCAAGAAAGTAGAAAAGAAGGGCATTTTGCAGTGAATTTCAAACGGGCATGTACAAAAAATCATTTCTATCGGTTGCAGAGTGCAAAAGCATGATTGACTTCATGTTCTCGAAGAAACCCTTACATTTCCAAGTGACCTGAATTAGGACTTTCCCAAAAAGATGTGTTTGCGTGTCTGTGGCGAATGGAGCTCTAAGTTGTGTATTCAGTGCTGGAGAGTGATACACTCTACACAGAATACACAGCGATTTGAGAGCACCAACATGCTTAACACTGATACTGCTACAAGGTGTGTGTAGCATGGCGAATGAAGGCTTGTCATTTCAAAGAAAGAAGAGGAAACCAAAATCCAGGTAGTGAAACGAGCACACCAGTATGGGAGATGTGCATGTGTACAGTTTCAAGCAGCAGCTCTTTGTGGACACTTGGAAACAGCGCTGTGAAAAAATTTCGTACGAAGCGGGATTTGGCCAAAGTTGAAAGACCTTCCAAAACCAACCCTAAAGAACTTAGCCAAAGAATGAATGTTGCAATGAGCTCCTGCAGGAAAGGTGCTTCTATGACACAACCCCCGAGCAGGTAGCTACATTCTGCACAGTACAAAACGCATATGAATTCCAGGCTGAAAACTCACTCCAGAAGGATGAAATGCATATGTTTCTCTCTGAAAGAACACTCAGCCACCAGGCTTTTGCTTGCTCCTTCAAGGTCTTTGTAGAAACGTGTGTTTTCACTGCTGGAATACGTTTTGGGATTCATTGTTTCAATCTCTTGCAAGCTTCATGTTGTTTCTTACACAATGTGGAAATACAAGGAGTATGTTTCCCAAATCACTTGAAAATCAGGAAAACGCACACTGCATCACTCTTGCTCAAACACGCTCTTTCACCTAATGCGTTGAGAACATTCAAGAAAGTAGAAAAGAAGGGCATTTTGCAGTGAATTTCAGACGGGCATGTACAAAAAATCATTTCTATCGGTTGCAGAGTGCAAAAGCATGATTGACTTCATGTTCTCGAGGAAACCCTTACATTTCCAAGTGACCTGAATTAGGACTTTCCCAAAAAGATGTGTTTCCGTGTCTGTGGCGAATGGAGCTCTAAGTTGTGTATTCAGTGCTGGAGAGTGATACACTCTACACAGAATACACAGCGATTTGAGAGCACCAACATGCTTAACACTGATACTGGTAAAAGGTGTGTGTAGCATGGCGAATGAAGGCTTGTCATTTCAAAGAAAGAAGAGGAAACCAAAATCCAGGTAGTGAAACGAGCACACCAGTATGGGAGATGTGCATGTGTACAGTTTCAAGCAGCAGCTCTTTGTGGACACTTGGAAACAGCGCTGTGAAAAAATTTCGTACGAAGCGGGATTTGGCCAAAGTTGAAAGACCTTCCAAAACCAACCCTAAAGAACTTAGCCAAACAATGAATGTTGCAATGAGCTCCTGCAGGAAAGGTGCTTCTATGACACAACCCCCGAGCAGGTAGCTACATTCTGCACAGTACAAAACGCAGATGAATTCCAGGCTGAAAACTCACTCCAGAAGGATGAAATGCATGTGTTTCTCTCTGAAAGAACACTCAGCCACCAGGCTTTTGCTTGCTCCTTCAAGGTCTTTGTAGAAACGTGTGTTTTCACTGCTGGAATACGTTTTGGGATTCATTGTTTCAATCTCTTGCAAGCTTCATGTTGTTTCTTACACAATGTGGAAATACAAGGAGTATGTTTCCCAAATCACTTGGAAATCAGGAAAACGCACACTGCATCACTCTTGCTCAAACACCCTCTTTCACCTAATGCGTTGAGAACATTCAAGAAAGTAGAAAAGAAGGGCATTTTGCAGTGAATTTCAAACGGGCATGTACAAAAAATCATTTCTATCGGTTGCAGAGTGCAAAAGCATGATTGACTTCATGTTCTCGAAGAAACCCTTACATTTCCAAGTGACCTGAATTAGGACTTTCCCAAAAAGATGTGTTTGCGTGTCTGTGGCGAATGGAGCTCTAAGTTGTGTATTCAGTGCTGGAGAGTGATACACTCTACACAGAATACACAGCGATTTGAGAGCACCAACATGCTTAACACTGATACTGCTACAAGGTGTGTGTAGCATGGCGAATGAAGGCTTGTCATTTCAAAGAAAGAAGAGGAAACCAAAATCCAGGTAGTGAAACGAGCACACCAGTATGGGAGATGTGCATGTGTACAGTTTCAAGCAGCAGCTCTTTGTGGACACTTGGAAACAGCGCTGTGAAAAAATTTCGTACGAAGCGGGATTTGGCCAAAGTTGAAAGACCTTCCAAAACCAACCCTAAAGAACTTAGCCAAAGAATGAATGTTGCAATGAGCTCCTGCAGGAAAGGTGCTTCTATGACACAACCCCCGAGCAGGTAGCTACATTCTGCACAGTACAAAACGCATATGAATTCCAGGCTGAAAACTCACTCCAGAAGGATGAAATGCATGTGTTTCTCTCTGAAAGAACACTCAGCCACCAGGCTTTTGCTTGCTCCTTCAAGGTCTTTGTAGAAACGTGTGTTTTCACTGCTGGAATACGTTTTGGGATTCATTGTTTCAATCTCTTGCAAGCTTCATGTTGTTTCTTACACAATGTGGAAATACAAGGAGTATGTTTCCCAAATCACTTGAAAATCAGGAAAACGCACACTGCATCACTCTTGCTCAAACACGCTCTTTCACCTAATGCGTTGAGAACATTCAAGAAAGTAGAAAAGAAGGGCATTTTGCAGTGAATTTCAAACGGGCATGTACAAAAAATCATTTCTATCGGTTGCAGAGTGCAAAAGCATGATTGACTTCATGTTCTCGAAGAAACCCTTACATTTCCAAGTGACCTGAATTAGGACTTTCCCAAAAAGATGTGTTTCCGTGTCTGTGGGGAATGGAGCTCTAAGTTGTGTATTCAGTGCTAGAGAGTGATACACTCTACACAGAATACACAGCGATTTGAGAGCACCAACATGCTTAACACTGATACTGCTACAAGGTGTGTGTAGCATGGCGAATGAAGGCTTGTCATTTCAAAGAAAGAAGAGGAAACCAAAATCCAGGTAGTGAAACGAGCACACCAGTATGGGAGATGTGCATGTGTACAGTTTCAAGCAGCAGCTCTTTGTGGACACTTGGAAACAGCGCTGTGAAAAAATTTCGTACGAAGCGGGATTTGGCCAAAGTTGAAAGACCTTCCAAAACCAACCCTAAAGAACTTAGCCAAAAAATGAATGTTGCAATGAGCTCCTGCAGGAAAGGTGCCTCTATGACACAACCCCCGAGCAGGTAGCTACATTCTGCACAGTACAAAACGCATATGAATTCCAGGCTGAAAACTCACTCCAGAAGGATGAAATGCATGTGTTTCTCTCTGAAAGAACACTCAGCCACCAGGCTTTTGCTTGCTCCTTCAAGGTCTTTGTAGAAACGTGTGTTTTCACTGCTGGAATACGTTTTGGGATTCATTGTTTCAATCTCTTGCAAGCTTCATGTTGTTTCTTACACAATGTGGAAATACAAGGAATATGTTTCCCAAATCACTTGAAAATCAGGAAAACGCACACTGCATCACTCTTGCTCAAACACGCTCTTTCACCTAATGCGTTGAGAACATTCAAGAAAGTAGAAAAGAAGGGCATTTTGCAGTGAATTTCAAACGGGCATGTACAAAAAGTCATTTCTATCGGTTGCAGAGTGCAAAAGCATGATTGACTTCATGTTCTCGAAGAAACCCTTACATTTCCAAGTGACCTGAATTAGGACTTTCCCAAAAAGATGTGTTTCCGTGTCTGTGGCGAATGGAGCTCTAAGTTGTGTATTCAGTGCTGGAGAGTGATACACTCTACACAGGATACACAGCGATTTGAGAGCACCAACATGCTTAACACTGATACTGCTACAAGGTGTGTGTAGCATGGCGAATGAAGGCTTGTCATTTCAAAGAAAGAAGAGGAAAAAAAAATCCAGGTAGTGAAACAAGCACACCAGTATGGGAGATGTGCATGTGTACAGTTTCAAGCAGCAGCTCTTTGTGGACACTTGGAAACAGCGCTGTGAAAAAATTTCGTACGAAGCGGGATTTGGCCAAAGTTGAAAGACCTTCCAAAACCAACCCTAAAGAACTTAGCCAAAGAATGAATGTTGCAATGAGCTCCTGCAGGAAAGGTGCTTCTATGACACAACCCCCGAGCAGGTAGCTACATTCTGCACAGTACAAAACGCAGATGAATTCCAGGCTGAAAACTCACTCCAGAAGGATGAAATGCATGTGTTTCTCTCTGAAAGAACACTCAGCCACCAGGCTTTTGCTTGCTCCTTCAAGGTCTTTGTAGAAACGTGTGTTTTCACTGCTGGAATACGTTTTGGGATTCATTGTTTCAACCTCTTGCAAGCTTCATGTTGTTTCTTACACAATGTGGAAATACAAGGAGTATGTTTCCCAAATCACTTGAAAATCAGGAAAACGCACACTGCATCACTCTTGCTCAAACACGCTCTTTCACTTAATGCGTTGAGAACATTCAAGAAAGTAGAAAAGAAGGGCATTTTGCAGTGAATTTCAGACGGGCATGTACAAAAAATCATTTCTATCGGTTGCAGAGTGCAAAAGCATGATTGACTTCATGTTCTCGAAGAAACCCTTACATTTCCAAGTGACCTGAATTAGGACTTTCCCAAAAAGATGTGTTTGCGTGTCTGTGGCGAATGGAGCTCTAAGTTGTGTATTCAGTGCTGGAGAGTGATACACTCTACACAGAATACACAGCGATTTGAGAGCACCAACATGCTTAACACTGATACTGCTACAAGGTGTGTGTAGCATGGCGAATGAAGGCTTGTCATTTCAAAGAAAGAAGAGGAAACCAAAATCCAGGTAGTGAAACGAGCACACCAGTATGGGAGATGTGCATGTGTACAGTTTCAAGCAGCAGCTCTTTGTGGACACTTGGAAACAGCGCTGTGAAAAAATTTCGTACGAAGCGGGATTTGGCCAAAGTTGAAAGACCTTCCAAAACCAACCCTAAAGAACTTAGCCAAACAATGAATGTTGCAATGAGCTCCTGCAGGAAAGGTGCTTCTATGACACAACCCCCGAGCAGGTAGCTACATTCTGCACAGTACAAAACGCATATGAATTCCAGGCTGAAAACTCACTCCAGAAGGATGAAATGCATGTGTTTCTCTCTGAAAGAACACTCAGCCACCAGGCTTTTGCTTGCTCCTTCAAGGTCTTTGTAGAAACGTGTGTTTTCACTGCTGGAATACGTTTTGGGATTCATTGTTTCAATCTCTTGCAAGCTTCATGTTGTTTCTTACACAATGTGGAAATACAAGGAGTATGTTTCCCAAATCACTTGGAAATCAGGAAAACGCACACTGCATCACTCTTGCTCAAACACGCTCTTTCACCTAATGCGTTGAGAACATTCAAGAAAGTAGAAAAGAAGGGCATTTTGCAGTGAATTTCAAACGGGCATGTACAAAAAGTCATTTCTATCGGTTGCAGAGTGCAAAAGCATGATTGACTTCATGTTCTCGAAGAAACCCTTACATTTCCAAGTGACCTGAATTAGGACTTTCCCAAAAAGATGTGTTTGCGTGTCTGTGGCGAATGGAGCTCTAAGTTGTGTATTCAGTGCTGGAGAGTGATACACTCTACACAGAATACACAGCGATTTGAGAGCACCAACATGCTTAACACTGATACTGCTACAAGGTGTGTGTAGCATGGCGAATGAAGGCTTGTCATTTCAAAGAAAGAAGAGGAAACCAAAATCCAGGTAGTGAAAGGAGCACACCAGTATGGGAGATGTGCATGTGTACAGTTTCAAGCAGCAGCTCTTTGTGGACACTTGGAAACAGCGCTGTGAAAAAATTTCGTACGAAGCGGGATTTGGCCAAAGTTGAAAGACCTTCCAAAACCAACCCTAAAGAACTTAGCCAAAGAATGAATGTTGCAATGAGCTCCTGCAGGAAAGGTGCTTCTATGACACAACCCCCGAGCAGGTAGCTACATTCTGCACAGTACAAAACGCATATGAATTCCAGGCTGAAAACTCACTCCAAAAGGATGAAATGCATGTTTTTCTCTCTGAAAGAACACTCAGCCACCAGGCTTTTGCCTGATCCTTCAAGGTCTTTGTAGAAACGTGTGTTTTCACTGCTGGAATACGTTTTGGGATTCATTGTTTCAATCTCTTGCAAGCTTCATGTTGTTTCTTACACAATGTGGAAATACAAGGAGTATGTTTCCCAAATCACTTGAAAATCAGGAAAACGCACACTGCATCACTCTTGCTCAAACACGCTCTTTCACCTAATGCGTTGAGAACATTCAAGAAAGTAGAAAAGAAGGGCATTTTGCAGTGAATTTCAGACGGGCATGTACAAAAAATCATTTCTATCGGTTGCAGAGTGCAAAAGCATGATTGACTTCATGTTCTCGAAGAAACCCTTACATTTCCAAGTGACCTGAATTAGGACTTTCCCAAAAAGATGTGTTTCCGTGTCTGTGGCGAATGGAGCTCTAAGTGGTGTATTCAGTGCTGGAGAGTGATACACTCTACACAGGATACACAGCGATTTGAGAGCACCAACATGCTTAACACTGATACTGCTACAAGGTGTGTGTAGCATGGCGAATGAAGGCTTGTCATTTCAAAGAAAGAAGAGGAAACCAAAATCCAGGTAGTGAAACGAGCACACCAGTATGGGAGATGTGCATGTGTACAGTTTCAAGCAGCAGCTCTTTGTGGACACTTGGAAACAGCGCTGTGAAAAAATTTCGTACGAAGCGGGATTTGGCCAAAGTTGAAAGACCTTCCAAAACCAACCCTAAAGAACTTAGCCAAACAATGAATGTTGCAATGAGCTCCTGCAGGAAAGGTGCTTCTATGACACAACCCCCGAGCAGGTAGCTACATTCTGCACAGTACAAAACGCAGATGAATTCCAGGCTGAAAACTCACTCCAGAAGGATGAAATGCATGTGTTTCTCTCTGAAAGAACACTCAGCCACCAGGCTTTTGCTTGCTCCTTCAAGGTCTTTGTAGAAACGTGTGTTTTCACTGCTGGAATACGTTTTGGGATTCATTGTTTCAACCTCTTGCAAGCTTCATGTTGTTTCTTACACAATGTGGAAATACAAGGAGTATGTTTCCCAAATCACTTGAAAATCAGGAAAACGCACACTGTATCACTCTTGCTCAAACACGCTCTTTCACCTAATGCGTTGAGAACATTCAAGAAAGTAGAAAAGAAGGGCATTTTGCAGTGAATTTCAGACGGGCATGTACAAAAAATCATTTCTATCGGTTGCAGAGTGCAAAAGCATGATTGACTTCATGTTCTCGAAGAAACCCTTACATTTCCAAGTGACCTGAATTAGGACTTTCCCAAAAAGATGTGTTTGCGTGTCTGTGGCGAATGGAGCTCTAAGTTGTGTATTCAGTGCTGGAGAGTGATACACTCTACACAGAATACACAGCGATTTGAGAGCACCAACATGCTTAACACTGATACTGCTACAAGGTGTGTGTAGCATGGCGAATGAAGGCTTGTCATTTCAAAGAAAGAAGAGGAAACCAAAATCCAGGTAGTGAAACGAGCACACCAGTATGGGAGATGTGCATGTGTACAGTTTCAAGCAGCAGCTCTTTGTGGACACTTGGAAACAGCGCTGTGAAAAAATTTCGTACGAAGCGGGATTTGGCCAAAGTTGAAAGACCTTCCAAAACCAACCCTAAAGAACTTAGCCAAACAATGAATGTTGCAATGAGCTCCTGCAGGAAAGGTGCTTCTATGACACAACCCCCGAGCAGGTAGCTACATTCTGCACAGTACAAAACGCATATGAATTCCAGGCTGAAAACTCACTCCAGAAGGATGAAATGCATGTGTTTCTCTCTGAAAGAACACTCAGCCACCAGGCTTTTGCTTGCTCCTTCAAGGTCTTTGTAGAAACGTGTGTTTTCACTGCTGGAATACGTTTTGGGATTCATTGTTTCAATCTCTTGCAAGCTTCATGTTGTTTCTTACACAATGTGGAAATACAAGGAGTATGTTTCCCAAATCACTTGGAAATCAGGAAAACGCACACTGCATCACTCTTGCTCAAACACCCTCTTTCACCTAATGCGTTGAGAACATTCAAGAAAGTAGAAAAGAAGGGCATTTTGCAGTGAATTTCAAACGGGCATGTACAAAAAATCATTTCTATCGGTTGCAGAGTGCAAAAGCATGATTGACTTCATGTTCTCGAAGAAACCCTTACATTTCCAAGTGACCTGAATTAGGACTTTCCCAAAAAGATGTGTTTGCGTGTCTGTGGCGAATGGAGCTCTAAGTTGTGTATTCAGTGCTGGAGAGTGATACACTCTACACAGAATACACAGCGATTTGAGAGCACCAACATGCTTAACACTGATACTGCTACAAGGTGTGTGTAGCATGGCGAATGAAGGCTTGTCATTTCAAAGAAAGAAGAGGAAACCAAAATCCAGGTAGTGAAAGGAGCACACCAGTATGGGAGATGTGCATGTGTACAGTTTCAAGCAGCAGCTCTTTGTGGACACTTGGAAACAGCGCTGTGAAAAAATTTCGTACGAAGCGGGATTTGGCCAAAGTTGAAAGACCTTCCAAAACCAACCCTAAAGAACTTAGCCAAAGAATGAATGTTGCAATGAGCTCCTGCAGGAAAGGTGCTTCTATGACACAACCCCCGAGCAGGTAGCTACATTCTGCACAGTACAAAACGCATATGAATTCCAGGCTGAAAACTCACTCCAAAAGGATGAAATGCATGTTTTTCTCTCTGAAAGAACACTCAGCCACCAGGCTTTTGCCTGATCCTTCAAGGTCTTTGTAGAAACGTGTGTTTTCACTGCTGGAATACGTTTTGGGATTCATTGTTTCAATCTCTTGCAAGCTTCATGTTGTTTCTTACACAATGTGGAAATACAAGGAGTATGTTTCCCAAATCACTTGAAAATCAGGAAAACGCACACTGCATCACTCTTGCTCAAACACGCTCTTTCACCTAATGCGTTGAGAACATTCAAGAAAGTAGAAAAGAAGGGCATTTTGCAGTGAATTTCAGACGGGCATGTACAAAAAATCATTTCTATCGGTTGCAGAGTGCAAAAGCATGATTGACTTCATGTTCTCGAAGAAACCCTTACATTTCCAAGTGACCTGAATTAGGACTTTCCCAAAAAGATGTGTTTCCGTGTCTGTGGCGAATGGAGCTCTAAGTGGTGTATTCAGTGCTGGAGAGTGATACACTCTACACAGGATACACAGCGATTTGAGAGCACCAACATGCTTAACACTGATACTGCTACAAGGTGTGTGTAGCATGGCGAATGAAGGCTTGTCATTTCAAAGAAAGAAGAGGAAACCAAAATCCAGGTAGTGAAACGAGCACACCAGTATGGGAGATGTGCATGTGTACAGTTTCAAGCAGCAGCTCTTTGTGGACACTTGGAAACAGCGCTGTGAAAAAATTTCGTACGAAGCGGGATTTGGCCAAAGTTGAAAGACCTTCCAAAACCAACCCTAAAGAACTTAGCCAAACAATGAATGTTGCAATGAGCTCCTGCAGGAAAGGTGCTTCTATGACACAACCCCCGAGCAGGTAGCTACATTCTGCACAGTACAAAACGCAGATGAATTCCAGGCTGAAAACTCACTCCAGAAGGATGAAATGCATGTGTTTCTCTCTGAAAGAACACTCAGCCACCAGGCTTTTGCTTGCTCCTTCAAGGTCTTTGTAGAAACGTGTGTTTTCACTGCTGGAATACGTTTTGGGATTCATTGTTTCAACCTCTTGCAAGCTTCATGTTGTTTCTTACACAATGTGGAAATACAAGGAGTATGTTTCCCAAATCACTTGAAAATCAGGAAAACGCACACTGCATCACTCTTGCTCAAACACGCTCTTTCACCTAATGCGTTGAGAACATTCAAGAAAGTAGAAAAGAAGGGCATTTTGCAGTGAATTTCAGACGGGCATGTACAAAAAATCATTTCTATCGGTTGCAGAGTGCAAAAGCATGATTGACTTCATGTTCTCGAAGAAACCCTTACATTTCCAAGTGACCTGAATTAGGACTTTCCCAAAAAGATGTGTTTGCGTGTCTGTGGCGAATGGAGCTCTAAGTTGTGTATTCAGTGCTGGAGAGTGATACACTCTACACAGAATACACAGCGATTTGAGAGCACCAACATGCTTAACACTGATACTGCTACAAGGTGTGTGTAGCATGGCGAATGAAGGCTTGTCATTTCAAAGAAAGAAGAGGAAACCAAAATCCAGGTAGTGAAACGAGCACACCAGTATGGGAGATGTGCATGTGTACAGTTTCAAGCAGCAGCTCTTTGTGGACACTTGGAAACAGCGCTGTGAAAAAATTTCGTACGAAGCGGGATTTGGCCAAAGTTGAAAGACCTTCCAAAACCAACCCTAAAGAACTTAGCCAAAGAATGAATGTTGCAATGAGCTCCTGCAGGAAAGGTGCTTCTATGACACAACCCCCGAGCAGGTAGCTACATTCTGCACAGTACAAAACGCATATGAATTCCAGGCTGAAAACTCACTCCAGAAGGATGAAATGCATGTGTTTCTCTCTGAAAGGACACTCAGCCACCAGGCTTTTGCTTGCTCCTTCAAGGTCTTTGTAGAAACGTGTGTTTTCACTGCTGGAATACGTTTTGGGATTCATTGTTTCAATCTCTTGCAAGCTTCATGTTGTTTCTTACACAATGTGGAAATACAAGGAGTATGTTTCCCAAATCACTTGAAAATCAGGAAAACGCACACTGCATCACTCTTGCTCAAACACGCTCTTTCACCTAATGCGTTGAGAACATTCAAGAAAGTAGAAAAGAAGGGTATTTTGTAGTGAATTTCAAACGGGCATGTACAAAAAGTCATTTCTATCGGTTGCAGAGTGCAAAAGCATGATTGACTTCATGTTCTCGAAGAAACCCTTACATTTCCAAGTGACCTGAATTAGGACTTTCCCAGAAAGATGTGTTTCCGTGTCTGTGGCGAATGGAGCTCTAAGTTGTGTATTTAGTATTGTCGTGTGATTCACTCTTCACAGGATACACAGCGTTTTGAGAGCACCAACATGCTTAACACTGATACTGCTACAAGGTGTGTGTAGCATGGCGAATGAAGGCTTGTCATTTCAAAGAAAGAAGAGGAAACCAAAATCCAGGTAGTGAAACGAGCACACTAGCATGGGAGATGTGCATGTGTACAGTTTCAAGCAGCAGCTCTTTGTGGACACTTGGAAACAGCGCTGTGAAAAAATTTCGTACGAAGCGGGATTTGGCCAAAGTTGAAAGACCTTCCAAAACCAACCCTAAAGAACTTAGCCAAAGAATGAATGTTGCAATGAGCTCCTGCAGGAAAGGTGCTTCTATGACACAACCCCCGAGCAGGTAGCTACATTCTGCACAGTACAAAACGCATATGAATTCCAGGCTGAAAACTCACTCCAGAAGGATGAAATGCATGTGTTTCTCTCTGAAAGAACACTCAGCCACCAGGCTTTTGCTTGCTCCTTCAAGGTCTTTGTAGAAACGTGTGTTTTCACTGCTGGAATACGTTTTGGGATTCATTGTTTCAATCTCTTGCAAGCTTCATGTTGTTTCTTACACAATGTGGAAATACAAGGAATATGTTTCCCAAATCACTTGAAAATCAGGAAAACGCACACTGCATCACTCTTGCTCAAACACGCTCTTTCACCTAATGCGTTGAGAACATTCAAGAAAGTAGAAAAGAAGGGCATTTTGCAGTGAATTTCAAACGGGCATGTACAAAAAGTCATTTCTATCGGTTGCAGAGTGCAAAAGCATGATTGACTTCATGTTCTCGAAGAAACCCTTACATTTCCAAGTGAGCTGAATTAGGACTTTCCCAAAAAGATGTGTTTCCGTGTCTGTGGGGAATGGAGCTCTAAGTTGTGTATTTAGTATTGTCGAGTGATTCACTCTTCACAGGATACACAGCGTTTTGAGAGCACCAACGTGCTTAACACTGATACTGCTACAAGGTGTGTGTAGCATGGCGAATGAAGGCTTGTCATTTCAAAGAAAGAAGAGGAAACCGAAATCCAGGTAGTGAAACGAGCACACCAGTATGGGAGATGTGCATGTGTACAGTTTCAAGCAGCAGCTCTTTGTGGACACTTGGAAACAGCGCTGTGAAAAAATTTCGTACGAAGCGGGATTTGGCCAAAGTTGAAAGACCTTCCAAAACCAACCCTAAAGAACTTAGCCAAACAATGAATGTTGCAATGAGCTCCTGCAGGAAAGGTGCTTCTATGACACAACCCCCGAGCAGGTAGCTACATTCTGCACAGTACAAAACGCATATGAATTCCAGGCTGAAAACTCACTCCAGAAGGATGAAATGCATGTGTTTCTCTCTGAAAGAACACTCAGCCACCAGGCTTTTGCTTGCTCCTTCAAGGTCTTTGTAGAAACGTGTGTTTTCACTGCTGGAATACGTTTTGGGATTCATTGTTTCAATCTCTTGCAAACTTCATGTTGTTTCTTACACAATGTGGAAATACAAGGAGTATGTTTCCCAAATCACTTGGAAATCAGGAAAACGCACACTGCATCACTCTTGCTCAAACACGCTCTTTCACCTAATGAGTTGAGAACATTCAAGAAAGTAGAAAAGAAGGGCATTTTGCAGTGAATTTCAAACGGGCATGTACAAAAAGTCATTTCTATCGGTTGCAGAGTGCAAAAGCATGATTGACTTCATGTTCTCGAAGAAACCCTTACATTTCCAAGTGACCTGAATTAGGACTTTCCCAAAAAGATGTGTTTCCGTGTCTGTGGCGAATGGAGCTCTAAGTTGTGTATTTAGTATTGTAGAGTGATTCACTCTTCACAGGATACACAGCGTTTGGAGAGCACCAACATGCTTAACACTGATACGGCTACAAGGTGTGTGTAGCATGGCGAATGAAGGCTTGTCATTTCAAAGAAAAAAGAGGAAACCAAAATCCAGGTAGTGAAACGAGCACACCAGTATGGGAGATGTGCATGTGTACAGTTTCAAGCAGCAGCTCTTTGTGGACACTTGGAAACAGCGCTGTGAAAAAATTTCGTACGAAGCGGGATTTGGCCAAAGTTGAAAGACCTTCCAAAACCAACCCTAAAGAACTTAGCCAAACAATGAATGTTGCAATGAGCTCCTGCAGGAAAGGTGCTTCTATGACACAACCCCCGAGCAGGTAGCTACATTCTGCACAGTACAAAACGCATATGAATTCCAGGCTGAAAACTCACTCCAGAAGGATGAAATGCATGTGTTTCTCTCTGAAAGAACACTCAGCCACCAGGCTTTTGCTTGCTCCTTCAAGGTCTTTGTAGAAACGTGTGTTTTCACTGCTGGAATACGTTTTGGGATTCATTGTTTCAATCTCTTGCAAGCTTCATGTTGTTTCTTACACAATGTGGAAATACAAGGAGTATGTTTCCCAAATCACTTGGAAATCAGGAAAACGCACACTGCATCACTCTTGCTCAAACACGCTCTTTCACCTAATGCGTTGAGAACATTCAAGAAAGTAGAAAAGAAGGGCATTTTGCAGTGAATTTCAAACGGGCATGTACAAAAAGTCATTTCTATCGGTTGCAGAGTGCAAAAGCATGATTGACTTCATGTTCTCGAAGAAACCCTTACATTTCCAAGTGACCTGAATTAGGACTTTCCCAAAAAGATGTGTTTCCGTGTCTGTGGCGAATGGAGCTCTAAGTTGTGTATTTAGTATTGTAGAGTGATTCACTCTTCACAGGATACACAGCTTTATGAGAGCACCAACATGCTTAACACTGATACTGCTACAAGGTGTGTGTAGCATGGCGAATGAAGGCTTGTCATTTCAAAGAAAGAAGAGGAAACCAAAATCCAGGTAGTGAAACGAGCACACCAGTATGGGAGATGTGCATGTGTACAGTTTCAAGCAGCAGCTCTTTGTGGACACTTGGAAACAGCGCTGTGAAAAAATTTCGTACGAAGCGGGATTTGGCCAAAGTTGAAAGACCTTCCAAAACCAACCCTAAAGAACTTAGCCAAACAATGAATGTTGCAATGAGCTCCTGCAGGAAAGGTGCTTCTATGACACAACCCCCGAGCAGGTAGCTACATTCTGCACAGTACAAAACGCATATGAATTCCAGGCTGAAAACTCACTCCAGAAGGATGAAATGCATGTGTTTCTCTCTGAAAGAACACTCAGCCACCAGGCTTTTGCTTGCTCCTTCAAGGTCTTTGTAGAAACGTGTGTTTTCACTGCTGGAATACGTTTTGGGATTCATTGTTTCAATCTCTTGCAAGCTTCATGTTGTTTCTTACACAATGTGGAAATACAAGGAGTATGTTTCCCAAATCACTTGAAAATCAGGAAAACGCACACTGCATCACTCTTGCTCAAACACGCTCTTTCACCTAATGCGTTGAGAACATTCAAGAAAGTAGAAAAGAAGGGCATTTTGCAGTGACTTTCAAACGGGCATGTAGAAAAAGTCATTTCTATCGGTTGCAGAGTGCAAAAGCATGATTGACTTCATGTTCTCGAAGAAACCCTTACATTTCCAAGTGACCTGAATTAGGACTTTCCCAAAAAGATGTGTTTCCGTGTCTGTGGCGAATGGAGCTCTAAGTTGTGTATTCAGTGCTGGAGAGTGATACACTCTACACAGAATACACAGCGATTTGAGAGCACCAACATGCTTAACACTGATACTGCTACAAGGTGTGTGTAGCATGGCGAATGAAGGCTTGTCATTTCAAAGAAAGAAGAGGAAACCAAAATCCAGGTAGTGAAACGAGCACACCAGTATGGGAGATGTGCATGTGTACAGTTTCAAGCAGCAGCTCTTTGTGGACACTTGGAAACAGCGCTGTGAAAAAATTTCGTACGAAGCGGGATTTGCCCAAAGTTGAAAGACCTTCCAAAACCAACCCTAAAGAACTTAGCCAAACAATGAATGTTGCAATGAGCTCCTGCAGGAAAGGTGCTTCTATGACACAACCCCCGAGCAGGTAGCTACATTCTGCACAGTACAAAACGCATATGAATTCCAGGCTGAAAACTCACTCCAAAAGGATGAAATGCATGTTTTTCTCTCTGAAAGAACACTCAGCCACCAGGCTTTTGCCTGCTCCTTCAAGGTCTTTGTAGAAACGTGTGTTTTCACTGCTGGAATACGTTTTGGGATTCATTGTTTCAATCTCTTGCAAGCTTCATGTTGTTTCTTACACAATGTGGAAATACAAGGAGTATGTTTCCCAAATCACTTGAAAATCAGGAAAACGCACACTGCATCACTCTTGCTCAAACACGCTCTTTCACCTAATGCGTTGAGAACATTCAAGAAAGTAGAAAAGAAGGGCATTTCGCAGTGAATTTCAGACGGGCATGTACAAAAAGTCATTTCTATCGGTAGCAGAGTGCAAAAGCATGATTGACTTCAAGTTCTTGAAGAAACCCTTACATATCCAAGTGACCTGAATTAGGACTTTCCCCAAAAGATGTGTTTGCGTGTCTGTGGCGAATGGAGCTCTAAGTTGTGTATTTAGTATTGTAGAGTGATTCACTCTTCACAGGATACACAGCGTTTTGAGAGCACCAACATGCTTAACACTGATACTGCTACAAGGTGTGTGTAGCATGGCGAATGAAGGCTTGTTATTTCAAATAAAGAAGAGGAAACCAAAATCCAGGTAGTGAAACGAGCACACCAGTATGGGAGATGTGCATGTGTACAGTTTCAAGCAGCAGCTCTTTGTGGACACTTGGAAACAGCGCTGTGAAAAAATTTCGTACGAAGCGGGATTTGGCCAAAGTTGAAAGACCTTCCAAAACCAACCCTAAAGAACTTAGCCAAACAATGAATGTTGCAATGAGCTCCTGCAGGAAAGGTGCTTCTATGACACAACCCCCGAGCAGGTAGCTACATTCTGCACAGTACAAAACACAGATGAATTCCAGGCTGAAAACTCACTCCAGAAGGATGAAATGCATGTGTTTCTCTCTGAAAGAACACTCAGCCACCAGGCTTTTGCTTGCTCCTTCAAGGTCTTTGTAGAAACGTGTGTTTGCACTGCTGGAATACGTTTTGGGATTCATTGTTTCAACCTCTTGCAAGCTTCATGTTGTTTCTTACACAATGTGGAAATACAAGGAGTATGTTTCCCAAATCACTTGAAAATCAGGAAAACGCACACTGCATCACTCTTGCTCAAACACGCTCTTTCACCTAATGCGTTGAGAACATTCAAGAAAGTAGAAAAGAAGGGCATTTTGCAGTGAATTTCAGACGGGCATGTACAAAAAATCATTTCTATCGGTTGCAGAGTGCAAAAGCATGATTGACTTCATGTTCTCGAAGAAACCCTTACATTTCCAAGTGACCTGAATTAGGACTTTCCCAAAAAGATGTGTTTCCGTGTCTGTGGCGAATGGAGCTCTAAGTTGTGTATTCAGTGCTGGAGAGTGATACACTCTACACAGAATACACAGCGATTTGAGAGCACCAACATGCTTAACACTGATACTGCTACAAGGTGTGTGTAGCATGGCGAATGAAGGCTTGTCATTTCAAAGAAAGAAGAGGAAACCAAAATCCAGGTAGTGAAACGAGCACACCAGTATGGGAGATGTGCATGTGTACAGTTTCAAGCAGCAGCTCTTTGTGGACACTTGGAAACAGCGCTGTGAAAAAATTTCGTACGAAGCGGGATTTGGCCAAAGTTGAAAGACCTTCCAAAACCAACCCTAAAGAACTTAGCCAAACAATGAATGTTGCAATGAGCTCCTGCAGGAAAGGTGCTTCTATGACACAACCCCCGAGCAGGTAGCTACATTCTGCACAGTACAAAACGCAGATGAATTCCAGGCTGAAAACTCACTCCAGAAGGATGAAATGCATGTGTTTCTCTCTGAAAGAACACTCAGCCACCAGGCTTTTGCTTGCTCCTTCAAGGTCTTTGTAGAAACGTGTGTTTTCACTGCTGGAATACGTTTTGGGATTCATTGTTTCAATCTCTTGCAAGCTTCATGTTGTTTCTTACACAATGTGGAAATACAAGGAGTATGTTTCCCAAATCACTTGAAAATCAGGAAAACGCACACTGCATCACTCTTGCTCAAACACGCTCTTTCACCTAATGCGTTGAGAACATTCAAGAAAGTAGAAAAGAAGGGCATTTTGCAGTGAATTTCAAACGGGCATGTACAAAAAATCATTTCTATCGGTTGCAGAGTGCAAAAGCATGATTGACTTCATGTTCTCGAAGAAACCCTTACATTTCCAAGTGACCTGAATTAGGACTTTCCCAAAAAGATGTGTTTGCGTGTCTGTGGCGAATGGAGCTCTAAGTTGTGTATTCAGTGCTGGAGAGTGATACACTCTACACAGAATACACAGCGATTTGAGAGCACCAACATGCTTAACACTGATACTGCTACAAGGTGTGTGTAGCATGGCGAATGAAGGCTTGTCATTTCAAAGAAAGAAGAGGAAACAAAAATCCAGGTAGTGAAACGAGCACACCAGTATGGGAGATGTGCATGTGTACAGTTTCAAGCAGCAGCTCTTTGTGGACACTTGGAAACAGCGCTGTGAAAAAATTTCGTACGAAGCGGGATTTGGCCAAAGTTGAAAGACCTTCCAAAACCAACCCTAAAGAACTTAGCCAAAGAATGAATGTTGCAATGAGCTCCTGCAGGAAAGGTGCTTCTATGACACAACCCCCGAGCAGGTAGCTACATTCTGCACAGTACAAAACGCATATGAATTCCAGGCTGAAAACTCACTCCAGAAGGATGAAATGCATGTGTTTCTCTCTGAAAGAACACTCAGCCACCAGGCTTTTGCTTGCTCCTTCAAGGTCTTTGTAGAAACGTGTGTTTTCACTGCTGGAATACGTTTTGGGATTCATTGTTTCAATCTCTTGCAAGCTTCATGTTGTTTCTTACACAATGTGGAAATACAAGGAGTATGTTTCCCAAATCACTTGAAAATCAGGAAAACGCACACTGCATCACTCTTGCTCAAACACGCTCTTTCACCTTATGCGTTGAGAACATTCAAGAAAGTAGAAAAGAAGGGCATTTTGCAGTGAATTTCAGACGGGCATGTACAAAAAATCATTTCTATCGGTTGCAGAGTGCAAAAGCATGATTGACTTCATGTTCTCGAGGAAACCCTTACATTTCCAAGTGACCTGAATTAGGACTTTCCCAAAAAGATGTGTTTCCGTGTCTGTGGCGAATGGAGCTCTAAGTTGTGTATTCAGTGCTGGAGAGTGATACACTCTACACAGAATACACAGCGATTTGAGAGCACCAACATGCTTAACACTGATACTGCTACAAGGTGTGTGTAGCATGGCGAATGAAGGCTTGTCATTTCAAAGAAAGAAGAGGAAACCAAAATCCAGGTAGTGAAACGAGCACACCAGTATGGGAGATGTGCATGTGTACAGTTTCAAGCAGCAGCTCTTTGTGGACACTTGGAAACAGCGCTGTGAAAAAATTTCGTACGAAGCGGGATTTGGCCAAAGTTGAAAGACCTTCCAAAACCAACCCTAAAGAACTTAGCCAAAGAATGAATGTTGCAATGAGCTCCTGCAGGAAAGGTGCTTCTATGACACAACCCCCGAGCAGGTAGCTACATTCTGCACAGTACAAAACGCATATGAATTCCAGGCTGAAAACTCACTCCAGAAGGATGAAATGCATATGTTTCTCTCTGAAAGAACACTCAGCCACCAGGCTTTTGCTTGCTCCTTCAAGGTCTTTGTAGAAACGTGTGTTTTCACTGCTGGAATACGTTTTGGGATTCATTGTTTCAATCTCTTGCAAGCTTCATGTTGTTTCTTACACAATGTGGAAATACAAGGAGTATGCTTCCCAAATCACTTGAAAATCAGGAAAACGCACACTGCATCACTCTTGCTCAAACACGCTCTTTCACCTAATGCGTTGAGAACATTCAAGAAAGTAGAAAAGAAGGGCATTTTGCAGTGAATTTCAGACGGGCATGTACAAAAAATCATTTCTATCGGTTGCAGAGTGCAAAAGCATGATTGACTTCATGTTCTCGAGGAAACCCTTACATTTCCAAGTGACCTGAATTAGGACTTTCCCAAAAAGATGTGTTTCCGTGTCTGTGGCGAATGGAGCTCTAAGTTGTGTATTCAGTGCTGGAGAGTGATACACTCTACACAGAATGCACAGCGATTTGAGAGCACCAACATGCTTAACACTGATATTGCTAAAATGTGTGTGTAGCATGGCGAATGAAGGCTTGTCATTTCAAAGAAAGAAGAGGAAACCAAAATCCAGGTAGTGAAACGAGCACACCAGTATGGGAGATGTGCATGTGTACAGTTTCAAGCAGCAGCTCTTTGTGGACACTTGGAAACAGCGCTGTGAAAAAATTTCGTACGAAGCGGGATTTGGCCAAAGTTGAAAGACCTTCCAAAACCAACCCTAAAGAACTTAGCCAAAGAATGAATGTTGCAATGAGCTCCTGCAGGCAAGGTGCTTCTATGACACAACCCGCGAGCAGGTAGCTACATTCTGCACAGTACAAAACGCAGATGAATTCCAGGCTGAAAACTCACTCCAAAAGGATGAAATGCATGTGTTTCTCTCTGAAAGAACACTCAGCCACCAGGCTTTTGCTTGCTCCTTCAAGGTCTTTGTAGAAACGTGTGTTTTCACTGCTGGAATACGTTTTGGGATTCATTGTTTCAATCTCTTGCAAGCTTCATGTTGTTTCTTACACAATGTGGAAATACAAGGAGTATGTTTCCCAAATCACTTGAAAATCAGGAAAACGCACACTGCATCACTCTTGCTCATACACGCTCTTTCACCTAATGCGTTGAGAACATTCAAGAAAGTAGAAAAGAAGGGCATTTTGCAGTGAATTTCAAACGGGCATGTACAAAAAATCATTTCTATCGGTTGCAGAGTGCAAAAGCATGATTGACTTCATGTTCTCGAAGAAACCCTTACATTTCCAAGTGACCTGAATTAGGACTTTCCCAAAAAGATGTGTTTCCGTGTCTGTGGCGAATGGAGCTCTGAGTTGTGTATTCAGTGCTGGAGAGTGATACACTCTACACAGAATACACAGCAATTTGAGAGCACCAACATGCTTAACACTGATACTGCTACAAGGTGTGTGTAGCATGGCGAATGAAGGCTTGTCATTTCAAAGAAAGAAGAGGAAACCAAAATCCAGGTAGTGAAACGAGCACACCAGTATGGGAGATGTGCATGTGTACAGTTTCAAGCAGCAGCTCTTAGTGGACACTTGGAAACAGCGCTGTGAAAAAATTTCGTACGAAGCGGGATTTGGCCAAAGTTGAAAGACCTTCCAAAACCAACCCTAAAGAACTTAGCCAAACAATGAATGTTGCAATGAGCTCCTGCAGGAAAGGTGCTTCTATGACACAACCCCCGAGCAGGTAGCTACATTCTGCACAGTACAAAACGCAGATGAATTCCAGGCTGAAAACTCACTCCAGAAGGATGAAATGCATGTGTTTCTCTCTGAAAGAACACTCAGCCACCAGGCTTTTGCTTGCTCCTTCAAGGTCTTTGTAGAAACGTGTGTTTTCACTGCTGGAATACGTTTTGGGATTCATTGTTTCAATCTCTTGCAAGCTTCATGTTGTTTCTTACACAATGTGGAAATACAAGGAGTATGTTTCCCAAATCACTTGAAAATCAGGAAAACGCACACTGCATCACTCTTGCTCAAACACGCTCTTTCACCTAATGCGTTGAGAACATTCAAGAAAGTAGAAAACAAGGGCATTTTGCAGTGAATTTCAAACGGGCATGTACAAAAAGGCATTTCTATCGGTTGCAGAGTGCAAAAGCATGATTGACTTCATGTTCTCGAAGAAACCCTTACATTTCCAAGTGACCTGAATTAGGACTTTCCCAAAAAGATGTATTTCCGTGTCTGTGGGGAATGGAGCTCTAAGTTGTGTATTTAGTATTGTAGAGTGATTCACTCTTCACAGGATACACAGCGTATTGAGAGCACCAACATGCTTAACACTGATACTGCTACAAGGTGTGTGTAGCATGGCGAATGAAGGCTTGTCATTTCAAAGAAAGAAGAGGAAACCAAAATCCAGGTAGTGAAACGAGCACACCAGTATGGGAGATGTGCATGTGTACAGTTTCAAGCAGCAGCTCTTTGTGGACACTTGGAAACAGCGCTGTGAAAAAATTTCGTACGAAGCGGGATTTGGCCAAAGTTGAAAGACCTTCCAAAACCAACCCTAAAGAACTTAGCCAAACAATGAATGTTGCAATGAGCTCCTGCAGGAAAGGTGCTTCTATGACACAACCCCCGAGCAGGTAGCTACATTCTGCACAGTACAAAACGCAGATGAATTCCAGGCTGAAAACTCACTCCAGAAGGATGAAATGCATGTGTTTCTCTCTGAAAGAACACTCAGCCACCAGGCTTTTGCTTGCTCCTTCAAGGTCTTTGTAGAAACGTGTGTTTTCACTGCTGGAATACGTTTTGGGATTCATTGTTTCAATCTCTTGCAAGCTTCATGTTGTTTCTTACACAATGTGGAAATACAAGGAGTATGTTTCCCAAATCACTTGAAAATCAGGAAAACGCACACTGCATCACTCTTGCTCAAACACGCTCTTTCACCTAATGCGTTGAGAACATTCAAGAAAGTAGAAAAGAAGGGCATTTTGCAGTGAATTTCAAACGGGCATGTACAAAAAGTCATTTCTATCGGTTGCAGAGTGCAAAAGCATGATTGACTTCATGTTCTCGAAGAAACCCTAACATTTCCAAGTGACCTGAATTAGGACTTTCCCAAAAAGATGTATTTCCGTGTCTGTGGGGAATGGAGCTCTAAGTTGTGTATTTAGTATTGTAGAGTGATTCACTCTTCACAGGATACACAGCGTTTTGAGAGCACCAACGTGCTTAACACTGATACTGCTACAAGGTGTGTGTAGCATGGCGAATGAAGGCTTGTCATTTCAAAGAAGGAAGAGGAAACTGAAATCCAGGTAGTGAAACGAGCACACCAGTATGGGAGATGTGCATGTGTACAGTTTCAAGCAGCAGCTCTTTGTGGACACTTGGAAACAGCGCTGTGAAAAAATTTCGTACGAAGCGGGATTTGGCCAAAGTTGAAAGACCTTCCAAAACCAACCCTAAAGAACTTAGCCAAACAATGAATGTTGCAATGAGCTCCTGCAGGAAAGGTGCTTCTATGACACAACCCCCGAGCAGGTAGCTACATTCTGCACAGTACAAAACGCAGATGAATTCCAGGCTGAAAACTCACTCCAGAAGGATGAAATGCATGTGTTTCTCTCTGAAAGAACACTCAGCCACCAGGCTTTTGCTTGCTCCTTCAAGGTCTTTGTAGAAACGTGTGTTTTCACTGCTGGAATACGTTTTGGGATTCATTGTTTCAATCTCTTGCAAGCTTCATGTTGTTTCTTACACAATGTGGAAATACAAGGAATATGTTTCCCAAATCACTTGAAAATCAGGAAAACGCACACTGCATCACTCTTGCTCAAACACGCTCTTTCACCTAATGCGTTGAGAACATTCAAGAAAGTAAAAGACGGGCATTTTGCAGTGAATTTCAAACGGGCATGTACAAAAAGTCATTTCTATCGGTTGCAGAGTGCAAAAGCATGATTGACTTCATGTTCTCGAAGAAACCCTTACATTTCCAAGTGACCTGAATTAGGACTTTCCCAAAAAGATGTATTTCCGTGTCTGTGGGGAATGGAGCTCTAAGTTGTGTATTTAGTATTGTAGAGTGATTCACTCTTCACAGGATACACAGCGTTTTGAGAGCACCAACGTGCTTAACACTGATACTGCTACAAGGTGTGTGTAGCATGGCGAATGAAGGCTTGTCATTTCAAAGAAGGAAGAGGAATCTGAAATCCAGGTAGTGAAACGAGCACACCAGTATGGGAGATGTGCATGTGTACAGTTTCAAGCAGCAGCTCTTTGTGGACACTTGGAAACAGCGCTGTGAAAAAATTTCGTACGAAGCGGGATTTGGCCAAAGTTGAAAGACCTTCCAAAACCAACCCTAAAGAACTTAGCCAAACAATGAATGTTGCAATGAGCTCCTGCAGGAAAGGTGCTTCTATGACACAACCCCCGAGCAGGTAGCTACATTCTGCACAGTACAAAACGCATATGAATTCCAGGCTGAAAACTCACTCCAGAAGGATGAAATGCATGTGTTTCTCTCTGAAAGAACACTCAGCCACCAGGCTTTTGCTTGCTCCTTCAAGGTCTTTGTAGAAACGTGTGTTTTCACTGCTGGAATACGTTTTGGGATTCATTGTTTCAATCTCTTGCAAGCTTCATGTTGTTTCTTACACAATGTGGAAATACAAGGAGTATGTTTCCCAAATCACTTGAAAATCAGGAAAACGCACACTGCATCACTCTTGCTCAAACACGCTCTTTCACCTAATGCGTTGAGAACATTCAAGAAAGTAGAAAAGAAGGGCATTTTGCAGTGAATTTCAAACGGGCATGTACAAAAAGTCATTTCTATCGGTTGCAGAGTGCAAAAGCATGATTGACTTCATGTTCTCGAAGAAACCCTTACATTTCCAAGTGACCTGAATTAGGACTTTCCCAAAAAGATGTATTTCCGTGTCTGTGGGGAATGGAGCTCTAAGTTGTGTATTTAGTATTGTAGAGTGATTCACTCTTCACAGGATACACAGCGTTTTGAGAGCACCAACATGCTTAACACTGATACTGCTACAAGGTGTGTGTAGCATGGCGAATGAAGGCTTGTCATTTCAAAGAAAGAAGAGGAAACCAAAATCCAGGTAGTGAAACGAGCACACCAGTATGGGAGATGTGCATGTGTACAGTTTCAAGCAGCAGCTCTTTGTGGACACTTGGAAACAGCGCTGTGAAAAAATTTCGTACGAAGCGGGATTTGGCCAAAGTTGAAAGACCTTCCAAAACCAACCCTAAAGAACTTAGCCAAACAATGAATGTTGCAATGAGCTCCTGCAGGAAAGGTGCTTCTATGACACAACCCCCGAGCAGGTAGCTACATTCTGCACAGTACAAAACGCATATGAATTCCAGGCTGAAAACTCACTCCAGAAGGATGAAATGCATGTGTTTCTCTCTGAAAGAACACTCAGCCACCAGGCTTTTGCTTGCTCCTTCAAGGTCTTTGTAGAAACGTGTGTTTTCACTGCTGGAATACGTTTTGGGATTCATTGTTTCAATCTCTTGCAAGCTTCATGTTGTTTCTTACACAATGTGGAAATACAAGGAGTATGTTTCCCAAATCACTTGAAAATCAGGAAAACGCACACTGCATCACTCTTGCTCAAACACGCTCTTTCACCTAATGCGTTGAGAACATTCAAGAAAGTAGAAAAGAAGGGCATTTTGCAGTGAATTTCAAACGGGCATGTACAAAAAGTCATTTCTATCGGTTGCAGAGTGCAAAAGCATGATTGACTTCATGTTCTCGAAGAAACCCTTACATTTCCAAGTGACCTGAATTAGGACTTTCCCAAAAAGATGTATTTCCGTGTCTGTGGCGAATGGAGCTCTAAGTTGTGTATTTAGTATTGTCGAGTGATTCACTCTTCACAGGATACACAGCGTTTTGAGAGCACCAACATGCTTAACACTGATACTGCTACAAGGTGTGTGTAGCATGGTGAATGAAGGCTTGTCATTTCAAAGAAAGAAGAGGAAACCAAAATCCAGGTAGTGAAACGAGCACACCAGTATGGGAGATGTGCATGTGTACAGTTTCAAGCAGCAGCTCTTTGTGGACACTTGGAAACAGCGCTGTGAAAAAATTTCGTACGAAGCGGGATTTGGCCAAAGTTGAAAGACCTTCCAAAACCAACCCTAAAGAACTTAGCCAAACAATGAATGTTGCAATGAGCTCCTGCAGGAAAGGTGCTTCTATGACACAACCCCCGAGCAGGTAGCTACATTCTGCACAGTACAAAACGCAGATGAATTCCAGGCTGAAAACTCACTCCAGAAGGATGAAATGCATGTGTTTCTCTCTGAAAGAACACTCAGCCACCAGGCTTTTGCTTGCTCCTTCAAGGTCTTTGTAGAAACGTGTGTTTTCACTGCTGGAATACGTTTTGGGATTCATTGTTTCAATCTCTTGCAAGCTTCATGTTGTTTCTTACACAATGTGGAAATACAAGGAGTATGTTTCCCAAATCACTTGAAAATCAGGAAAACGCACACTGCATCACTCTTGCTCAAACACGCTCTTTCACCTAATGCGTTGAGAACATTCAAGAAAGTAGAAAAGAAGGGCATTTTGCAGTGAATTTCAAACGGGCATGTACAAAAAGTCATTTCTATCGGTTGCAGAGTGCAAAAGCATGATTGACTTCATGTTCTCGAAGAAACCCTTACATTTCCAAGTGACCTGAATTAGGACTTTCCCAAAAAGATGTGTTTGCGTGTCTGTGGCGAATGGAGCTCTAAGTTGTGTATTCAGTGCTGGAGAGTGATACACTCTACACAGAATACACAGCGATTTGAGAGCACCAACATGCTTAACACTGATACTGCTACAAGGTGTGTGTAGCATGGCGAATGAAGGCTTGTCATTTCAAAGAAAGAAGAGGAAACCAAAATCCAGGTAGTGAAACGAGCACACCAGTATGGGAGATGTGCATGTGTACAGTTTCAAGCAGCAGCTCTTTGTGGACACTTGGAAACAGCGCTGTGAAAAAATTTCGTACGAAGCGGGATTTGGCCAAAGTTGAAAGACCTTCCAAAACCAACCCTAAAGAACTTAGCCAAACAATGAATGTTGCAATGAGCTCCTGCAGGAAAGGTGCTTCTATGACACAACCCCCGAGCAGGTAGCTACATTCTGCACAGTACAAAACGCAGATGAATTCCAGGCTGAAAACTCACTCCAGAAGGATGAAATGCATGTGTTTCTCTCTGAAAGAACACTCAGCCACCAGGCTTTTGCTTGCTCCTTCAAGGTCTTTGTAGAAACGTGTGTTTTCACTGCTGGAATACGTTTTGGGATTCATTGTTTCAATCTCTTGCAAGCTTCATGTTGTTTCTTACACAATGTGGAAATACAAGGAATATGTTTCCCAAATCACTTGAAAATCAGGAAAACGCACAATGCATCACTCTTGCTCAAACACGCTCTTTCACCTAATGCGTTGAGAACATTCAAGAAAGTAAAAGACGGGCATTTTGCAGTGAATTTCAAACGGGCATGTACAAAAAGTCATTTCTATCGGTTGCAGAGTGCAAAAGCATGATTGACTTCATGTTCTCGAAGAAACCCTTACATTTCCAAGTGACCTGAATTAGGACTTTCCCAAAAAGATGTATTTCCGTGTCTGTGGGGAATGGAGCTCTAAGTTGTGTATTTAGTATTGTAGAGTGATTCACTCTTCACAGGATACACAGCGTTTTGAGAGCACCAACGTGCTTAACACTGATACTGCTACAAGGTGTGTGTAGCATGGCGAATGAAGGCTTGTCATTTCAAAGAAGGAAGAGGAATCTGAAATCCAGGTAGTGAAACGAGCACACCAGTATGGGAGATGTGCATGTGTACAGTTTCAAGCAGCAGCTCTTTGTGGACACTTGGAAACAGCGCTGTGAAAAAATTTCGTACGAAGCGGGATTTGGCCAAAGTTGAAAGACCTTCCAAAACCAACCCTAAAGAACTTAGCCAAACAATGAATGTTGCAATGAGCTCCTGCAGGAAAGGTGCTTCTATGACACAACCCCCGAGCAGGTAGCTACATTCTGCACAGTACAAAACGCATATGAATTCCAGGCTGAAAACTCACTCCAGAAGGATGAAATGCATGTGTTTCTCTCTGAAAGAACACTCAGCCACCAGGCTTTTGCTTGCTCCTTCAAGGTCTTTGTAGAAACGTGTGTTTTCACTGCTGGAATACGTTTTGGGATTCATTGTTTCAATCTCTTGCAAGCTTCATGTTGTTTCTTACACAATGTGGAAATACAAGGAGTATGTTTCCCAAATCACTTGAAAATCAGGAAAACGCACACTGCATCACTCTTGCTCAAACACGCTCTTTCACCTAATGCGTTGAGAACATTCAAGAAAGTAGAAAAGAAGGGCATTTTGCAGTGAATTTCAAACGGGCATGTACAAAAAGTCATTTCTATCGGTTGCAGAGTGCAAAAGCATGATTGACTTCATGTTCTCGAAGAAACCCTTACATTTCCAAGTGACCTGAATTAGGACTTTCCCAAAAAGATGTATTTCCGTGTCTGTGGGGAATGGAGCTCTAAGTTGTGTATTTAGTATTGTAGAGTGATTCACTCTTCACAGGATACACAGCGTTTTGAGAGCACCAACATGCTTAACACTGATACTGCTACAAGGTGTGTGTAGCATGGCGAATGAAGGCTTGTCATTTCAAAGAAAGAAGAGGAAACCGAAATCCAGGTAGTGAAACGAGCACACCAGTATGGGAGATGTGCATGTGTACAGTTTCAAGCAGCAGCTCTTTGTGGACACTTGGAAACAGCGCTGTGAAAAAATTTCGTACGAAGCGGGATTTGGCCAAAGTTGAAAGACCTTCCAAAACCAACCCTAAAGAACTTAGCCAAACAATGAATGTTGCAATGAGCTCCTGCAGGAAAGGTGCTTCTATGACACAACCCCCGAGCAGGTAGCTACATTCTGCACAGTACAAAACGCATATGAATTCCAGGCTGAAAACTCACTCCAGAAGGATGAAATGCATGTGTTTCTCTCTGAAAGAACACTCAGCCACCAGGCTTTTGCTTGCTCCTTCAAGGTCTTTGTAGAAACGTGTGTTTTCACTGCTGGAATACGTTTTGGGATTCATTGTTTCAATATCTTGCAAGCTTCATGTTGTTTCTTACACAATGTGGAGATACAAGGAATATGTTTCCCAAATCACTTGAAAATCAGGAAAACGCACACTGCATCACTCTTGCTCAAACACGCTCTTTCACTTAATGCGTTGAGAACATATAAGAAAGTAAAAAAGAAGGGCATTTTGCAGTGAATTTCAAACGGGCATGTACAAAAAGTCATTTCTATCGGTTGCAGAGTGCAAAAGCATGATTGACTTCATGTTCTCGAAGAAACCCTTACATTTCCAAGTGACCTGAATTAGGACTTTCCCAAAAAGATGTGTTTGCGTGTCTGTGGCGAATGGAGCTCTAAGTTGTGTATTCAGTGCTGGAGAGTGATACACTCTACACAGAATACACAGCGATTTGAGAGCACCAACATGCTTAACACTGATACTGCTACAAGGTGTGTGTAGCATGGCGAATGAAGGCTTGTCATTTCAAAGAAAGAAGAGGAAACCAAAATCCAGGTAGTGAAACGAGCACACCAGTATGGGAGATGTGCATGTGTACAGTTTCAAGCAGCAGCTCTTTGTGGACACTTGGAAACAGCGCTGTGAAAAAATTTCGTACGAAGCGGGATTTGGCCAAAGTTGAAAGACCTTCCAAAACCAACCCTAAAGAACTTAGCCAAACAATGAATGTTGCAATGAGCTCCTGCAGGAAAGGTGCTTCTATGACACAACCCCCGAGCAGGTAGCTACATTCTGCACAGTACAAAACGCATATGAATTCCAGGCTGAAAACTCACTCCAGAAGGATGAAATGCATGTGTTTCTCTCTGAAAGAACACTCAGCCACCAGGCTTTTGCTTGCTCCTTCAAGGTCTTTGTAGAAACGTGTGTTTTCACTGCTGGAATACGTTTTGGGATTCATTGTTTCAATCTCTTGCAAGCTTCATGTTGTTTCTTACACAATGTGGAAATACAAGGAATATGTTTCCCAAATCACTTGAAAATCAGGAAAACGCACACTGCATCACTCTTGCTCAAACACGCTCTTTCACCTAATGCGTTGAGAACATTCAAGAAAGTAAAAGACGGGCATTTTGCAGTGAATTTCAAACGGGCATGTACAAAAAGTCATTTCTATCGGTTGCAGAGTGCAAAAGCATGATTGACTTCATGTTCTCGAAGAAACCCTTACATTTCCAAGTGACCTGAATTAGGACTTTCCCAAAAAGATGTATTTCCGTGTCTGTGGGGAATGGAGCTCTAAGTTGTGTATTTAGTATTGTAGAGTGATTCACTCTTCACAGGATACACAGCGTTTTGAGAGCACCAACGTGCTTAACACTGATACTGCTACAAGGTGTGTGTAGCATGGCGAATGAAGGCTTGTCATTTCAAAGAAGGAAGAGGAATCTGAAATCCAGGTAGTGAAACGAGCACACCAGTATGGGAGATGTGCATGTGTACAGTTTCAAGCAGCAGCTCTTTGTGGACACTTGGAAACAGCGCTGTGAAAAAATTTCGTACGAAGCGGGATTTGGCCAAAGTTGAAAGACCTTCCAAAACCAACCCTAAAGAACTTAGCCAAACAATGAATGTTGCAATGAGCTCCTGCAGGAAAGGTGCTTCTATGACACAACCCCCGAGCAGGTAGCTACATTCTGCACAGTACAAAACGCATATGAATTCCAGGCTGAAAACTCACTCCAGAAGGATGAAATGCATGTGTTTCTCTCTGAAAGAACACTCAGCCACCAGGCTTTTGCTTGCTCCTTCAAGGTCTTTGTAGAAACGTGTGTTTTCACTGCTGGAATACGTTTTGGGATTCATTGTTTCAATCTCTTGCAAGCTTCATGTTGTTTCTTACACAATGTGGAAATACAAGGAGTATGTTTCCCAAATCACTTGAAAATCAGGAAAACGCACACTGCATCACTCTTGCTCAAACACGCTCTTTCACCTAATGCGTTGAGAACATTCAAGAAAGTAGAAAAGAAGGGCATTTTGCAGTGAATTTCAAACGGGCATGTACAAAAAGTCATTTCTATCGGTTGCAGAGTGCAAAAGCATGATTGACTTCATGTTCTCGAAGAAACCCTTACATTTCCAAGTGACCTGAATTAGGACTTTCCCAAAAAGATGTATTTCCGTGTCTGTGGGGAATGGAGCTCTAAGTTGTGTATTTAGTATTGTAGAGTGATTCACTCTTCACAGGATACACAGCGTTTTGAGAGCACCAACATGCTTAACACTGATACTGCTACAAGGTGTGTGTAGCATGGCGAATGAAGGCTTGTCATTTCAAAGAAAGAAGAGGAAACCAAAATCCAGGTAGTGAAACGAGCACACCAGTATGGGAGATGTGCATGTGTACAGTTTCAAGCAGCAGCTCTTTGTGGACACTTGGAAACAGCGCTGTGAAAAAATTTCGTACGAAGCGGGATTTGGCCAAAGTTGAAAGACCTTCCAAAACCAACCCTAAAGAACTTAGCCAAACAATGAATGTTGCAATGAGCTCCTGCAGGAAAGGTGCTTCTATGACACAACCCCCGAGCAGGTAGCTACATTCTGCACAGTACAAAACGCATATGAATTCCAGGCTGAAAACTCACTCCAGAAGGATGAAATGCATGTGTTTCTCTCTGAAAGAACACTCAGCCACCAGGCTTTTGCTTGCTCCTTCAAGGTCTTTGTAGAAACGTGTGTTTTCACTGCTGGAATACGTTTTGGGATTCATTGTTTCAATCTCTTGCAAGCTTCATGTTGTTTCTTACACAATGTGGAAATACAAGGAGTATGTTTCCCAAATCACTTGAAAATCAGGAAAACGCACACTGCATCACTCTTGCTCAAACACGCTCTTTCACCTAATGCGTTGAGAACATTCAAGAAAGTAGAAAAGAAGGGCATTTTGCAGTGAATTTCAAACGGGCATGTACAAAAAGTCATTTCTATCGGTTGCAGAGTGCAAAAGCATGATTGACTTCATGTTCTCGAAGAAACCCTTACATTTCCAAGTGACCTGAATTAGGACTTTCCCAAAAAGATGTATTTCCGTGTCTGTGGGGAATGGAGCTCTAAGTTGTGTATTTAGTATTGTAGAGTGATTCACTCTTCACAGGATACACAGCGTTTTGAGAGCACCAACATGCTTAACACTGATACTTCTACAAGGTGTGTGTAGCATGGCGAATGAAGGCTTGTCATTTCAAAGAAAGAAGAGGAAACCAAAATCCAGGTAGTGAAACGAGCACACCAGTATGGGAGATGTGCATGTGTACAGTTTCAAGCAGCAGCTCTTTGTGGACACTTGGAAACAGCGCTGTGAAAAAATTTCGTACGAAGCGGGATTTGGCCAAAGTTGAAAGACCTTCCAAAACCAACCCTAAAGAACTTAGCCAAACAATGAATGTTGCAATGAGCTCCTGCAGGAAAGGTGCTTCTATGACACAACCCCCGAGCAGGTAGCTACATTCTGCACAGTACAAAACGCAGATGAATTCCAGGCTGAAAACTCACTCCAGAAGGATGAAATGCATGTGTTTCTCTCTGAAAGAACACTCAGCCACCAGGCTTTTGCTTGCTCCTTCAAGGTCTTTGTAGAAACGTGTGTTTTCACTGCTGGAATACGTTTTGGGATTCATTGTTTCAATCTCTTGCAAGCTTCATGTTGTTTCTTACACAATGTGGAAATACAAGGAGTATGTTTCCCAAATCACTTGAAAATCAGGAAAACGCACACTGCATCACTCTTGCTCAAACACGCTCTTTCACCTAATGCGTTGAGAACATTCAAGAAAGTAGAAAAGAAGGGCATTTTGCAGTGAATTTCAAACGGGCATGTACAAAAAGTCATTTCTATCGGTTGCAGAGTGCAAAAGCATGATTGACTTCATGTTCTCGAAGAAACCCTTACATTTCCAAGTGACCTGAATTAGGACTTTCCCAAAAAGATGTATTTCCGTGTCTGTGGGGAATGGAGCTCTAAGTTGTGTATTTAGTATTGTAGAGTGATTCACTCTTCACAGGATACACAGCGTTTTGAGAGCACCAACATGCTTAACACTGATACTGCTACAAGGTGTGTGTAGCATGGCGAATGAAGGCTTGTCATTTCAAAGAAAGAGGAGGAAACCAAAATCCAGGTAGTGAAACGAGCACACCAGTATGGGAGATGTGCATGTGTACAGTTTCAAGCAGCAGCTCTTTGTGGACACTTGGAAACAGCGCTGTGAAAAAATTTCGTACGAAGCGGGATTTGGCCAAAGTTGAAAGACCTTCCAAAACCAACCCTAAAGAACTTAGCCAAACAATGAATGTTGCAATGAGCTCCTACAGGAAAGGTGCTTCTATGACACAACCCCCGAGCAGGTAGCTACATTCTGCACAATACAAAACGCATATGAATTCCAGGCTGAAAACTCACTCCAGAAGGATGAAATGCATGTGTTTCTCTCTGAAAGAACACTCAGCCACCAGGCTTTTGCTTGCTCCTTCAAGGTCTTTGTAGAAACGTGTGTTTTCACTGCTGGAATACGTTTTGGGATTCATTGTTTCAATCTCTTGCAAGCTTCATGTTGTTTCTTACACAATGTGGAAATACAAGGAATATGTTTCCCGAATCACTTGAAAATCAGGAAAACGCACACTGCATCACTCTTGCTCAAAGACGCTCTTTCAACTAATGCGTTGAGAACATACAAGAAAGTAGAAAAGAAGGGCATTTTGCAGTGAATTTCAAACGGGCATGTACAAAAAGTCATTTCTAGCGGTTGCAGAGTGCAAAAGCATGATTGACTTCATGTTCTCGAAGAAACCCTTACATTTCCAAGTGACCTGAATTAGGACTTTCCCAAAAAGATGTGTTTGCGTGTCTGTGGCGAATGGAGCTCTAAGTTGTGTATTTAGTATTGTCGAGTGATTCACTCTTCACAGGATACACAGCGTATTGAGAGCACCAACGTGCTTAACACTGATACTGCTACAAGGTGTGTGTAGCATGGCGAATGAAGGCTTGTCATTTCAAAGAAAGAAGAGGAAACCGAAATCCAGGTAGTGAAACGAGCACACCAGTATGGGAGATGTGCATGTGTACAGTTTCAAGCAGCAGCTCTTTGTGGACACTTGGAAACAGCGCTGTGAAAAAATTTCGTACGAAGCGGGATTTGGCCAAAGTTGAAAGACCTTCCAAAACCAACCCTAAAGAACTTAGCCAAACAATGAATGTTGCAATGAGCTCCTGCAGGAAAGGTGCTTCTATGACACAACCCCCGAGCAGGTAGCTACATTCTGCACAGTACAAAACGCATATGAATTCCAGGCTGAAAACTCACTCCAGAAGGATGAAATGCATGTGTTTCTCTCTGAAAGAACACTCAGCCACCAGGCTTTTGCTTGCTCCTTCAAGGTCTTTGTAGAAACGTGTGTTTTCACTGCTGGAATACGTTTTGGGATTCATTGTTTCAATATCTTGCAAGCTTCATGTTGTTTCTTACACAATGTGGAAATACAAGGAATATGTTTCCCAAATCACTTGAAAATCAGGAAAACGCACACTGCATCACTCTTGCTCAAACACGCTCTTTCACTTAATGCGTTGAGAACATATAAGAAAGTAAAAAAGAAGGGCATTTTGCAGTGAATTTCAAACGGGCATGTACAAAAAGTCATTTCTATCGGTTGCAGAGTGCAAAAGCATGATTGACTTCATGTTCTCGAAGAAACCCTTACATTTCCAAGTGACCTGAATTAGGACTTTCCCAAAAAGATGTGTTTGCGTGTCTGTGGGGAATGGAGCTCTAAGTTGTGTATTCAGTGCTGGAGAGTGATACACTCTACACAGAATACACAGCGATTTGAGAGCACCAACATGCTTAACACTGATACTGCTACAAGGTGTGTGTAGCATGGCGAATGAAGGCTTGTCATTTCAAAGAAAGAAGAGGAAACCAAAATCCAGGTAGTGAAACGAGCACACCAGTATGGGAGATGTGCATGTGTACAGTTTCAAGCAGCAGCTCTTTGTGGACACTTGGAAACAGCGCTGTGAAAAAATTTCGTACGAAGCGGGATTTGGCCAAAGTTGAAAGACCTTCCAAAACCAACCCTAAAGAACTTAGCCAAACAATGAATGTTGCAATGAGCTCCTGCAGGAAAGGTGCTTCTATGACACAACCCCCGAGCAGGTAGCTACATTCTGCACAGTACAAAACGCAGATGAATTCCAGGCTGAAAACTCACTCCAGAAGGATGAAATGCATGTGTTTCTCTCTGAAAGAACACTCAGCCACCAGGCTTTTGCTTGCTCCTTCAAGGTCTTTGTAGAAACGTGTGTTTTCACTGCTGGAATACGTTTTGGGATTCATTGTTTCAATCTCTTGCAAGCTTCATGTTGTTTCTTACACAATGTGGAAATACAAGGAATAAGTTTCCCAAATCACTTGAAAATCAGGAAAACGCACACTGCATCACTCTTGCTCAAATACGCTCTTTCACCTAATGCGTTGAGAACATACAAGAAAGTAGAAAAGAAGGGCATTTTGCAGTGAATTTCAAACGGGCATGTACAAAAAGTCATTTCTAGCGGTTGCAGAGTGCAAAAGCATGATTGACTTCATGTTCTCGAAGAAACCCTTACATTTCCAAGTGACCTGAATTAGGACTTTCCCAAAAAGATGTGTTTGCGTGTCTGTGGCGAATGGAGCTCTAAGTTGTGTATTTAGTATTGTCGAGTGATTCACTCTTCACAGGATACACAGCGTATTGAGAGCACCAACGTGCTTAACACTGATACTGCTACAAGGTGTGTGTAGCATGGCGAATGAAGGCTTGTCATTTCAAAGAAAGAAGAGGAAACCGAAATCCAGGTAGTGAAACGAGCACACCAGTATGGGAGATGTGCATGTGTACAGTTTCAAGCAGCAGCTCTTTGTGGACACTTGGAAACAGCGCTGTGAAAAAATTTCGTACGAAGCGGGATTTGGCCAAAGTTGAAAGACCTTCCAAAACCAACCCTAAAGAACTTAGCCAAACAATGAATGTTGCAATGAGCTCCTGCAGGAAAGGTGCTTCTATGACACAACCCCCGAGCAGGTAGCTACATTCTGCACAGTACAAAACGCAGATGAATTCCAGGCTGAAAACTCACTCCAGAAGGATGAAATGCATGTGTTTCTCTCTGAAAGAACACTCAGCCACCAGGCTTTTGCTTGCTCCTTCAAGGTCTTTGTAGAAACGTGTGTTTTCACTGCTGGAATACGTTTTGGGATTCATTGTTTCAATCTCTTGCAAGCTTCATGTTGTTTCTTACACAATGTGGAAATACAAGGAGTATGTTTCCCAAATCACTTGAAAATCAGGAAAACGCACACTGCATCAGTCTTGCTCAAACACGCTCTTTCACCTAATGCGTTGAGAACATTCAAGAAAGTAAAAGAAGGGCATTTTGCAGTGAATTTCAAACGGGCATGTACAAAAAGTCATTTCTATCGGTTGCAGAGTGCAAAAGCATGATTGACTTCATGTTCTCGAAGAAACCCTTACATTTCCAAGTGACCTGAATTAGGACTTTCCCAAAAAGATGTATTTCCGTGTCTGTGGGGAATGGAGCTCTAAGTTGTGTATTTAGTATTGTAGAGTGATTCACTCTTCACAGGATACACAGCGTTTTGAGAGCACCAACGTGCTTAACACTGATACTGCTACAAGGTGTGTGTAGCATGGCGAATGAAGGCTTGTCATTTCAAAGAAGGAAGAGGAATCTGAAATCCAGGTAGTGAAACGAGCACACCAGTATGGGAGATGTGCATGTGTACAGTTTCAAGCAGCAGCTCTTTGTGGACACTTGGAAACAGCGCTGTGAAAAAATTTCGTACGAAGCGGGATTTGGCCAAAGTTGAAAGACCTTCCAAAACCAACCCTAAAGAACTTAGCCAAACAATGAATGTTGCAATGAGCTCCTGCAGGAAAGGTGCTTCTATGACACAACCCCCGAGCAGGTAGCTACATTCTGCACAGTACAAAACGCATATGAATTCCAGGCTGAAAACTCACTCCAGAAGGATGAAATGCATGTGTTTCTCTCTGAAAGAACACTCAGCCACCAGGCTTTTGCTTGCTCCTTCAACGTCTTTGTAGAAACGTGTGTTTTCACTGCTGGAATACGTTTTGGGATTCATTGTTTCAATCTCTTGCAAGCTTCATGTTGTTTCTTACACAATGTGGAAATACAAGGAGTATGTTTCCCAAATCACTTGAAAATCAGGAAAACGCACACTGCATCACTCTTGCTCAAACACGCTCTTTCACCTAATGCGTTGAGAACATACAAGAAAGTAGAAAAGAAGGGCATTTTGCAGTGAATTTCAAACGGGCATGTACAAAAAGTCATTTCTATCGGTTGCAGAGTGCAAAAGCATGATTGACTTCATGTTCTCGAAGAAACCCTTACATTTCCAAGTGACCTGAATTAGGACTTTCCCAAAAAGATGTATTTCCGTGTCTGTGGGGAATGGAGCTCTAAGTTGTGTATTTAGTATTGTAGAGTGATTCACTCTTCACAGGATACACAGCGTTTTGAGAGCACCAACATGCTTAACACTGATACTGCTACAAGGTGTGTGTAGCATGGCGAATGAAGGCTTGTCATTTCAAAGAAAGAAGAGGAAACCAAAATCCAGGTAGTGAAACGAGCACACCAGTATGGGAGATGTGCATGTGTACAGTTTCAAGCAGCAGCTCTTTGTGGACACTTGGAAACAGCGCTGTGAAAAAATTTCGTACGAAGCGGGATTTGGCCAAAGTTGAAAGACCTTCCAAAACCAACCCTAAAGAACTTAGCCAAACAATGAATGTTGCAATGAGCTCCTGCAGGAAAGGTGCTTCTATGACACAACCCCCGAGCAGGTAGCTACATTCTGCACAGTACAAAACGCAGATGAATTCCAGGCTGAAAACTCACTCCAGAAGGATGAAATGCATGTGTTTCTCTCTGAAAGAACACTCAGCCACCAGGCTTTTGCTTGCTCCTTCAAGGTCTTCGTAGAAACGTGTGTTTTCACTGCTGGAATACGTTTTGGGATTCATTGTTTCAATCTCTTGCAAGCTTCATGTTGTTTCTTACACAATGTGGAAATACAAGGAGTATGTTTCCCAAATCACTTGAAAATCAGGAAAACGCACACTGCATCAGTCTTGCTCAAACACGCTCTTTCACCTAATGCGTTGAGAACATTCAAGAAAGTAAAAGAAGGGCATTTTGCAGTGAATTTCAAACGGGCATGTACAAAAAGTCATTTCTATCGGTTGCAGAGTGCAAAAGCATGATTGACTTCATGTTCTCGAAGAAACCCTTACATTTCCAAGTGACCTGAATTAGGACTTTCCCAAAAAGATGTATTTCCGTGTCTGTGGGGAATGGAGCTCTAAGTTGTGTATTTAGTATTGTAGAGTGATTCACTCTTCACAGGATACACAGCGTTTTGAGAGCACCAACGTGCTTAACACTGATACTGCTACAAGGTGTGTGTAGCATGGCGAATGAAGGCTTGTCATTTCAAAGAAGGAAGAGGAATCTGAAATCCAGGTAGTGAAACGAGCACACCAGTATGGGAGATGTGCATGTGTACAGTTTCAAGCAGCAGCTCTTTGTGGACACTTGGAAACAGCGCTGTGAAAAAATTTCGTACGAAGCGGGATTTGGCCAAAGTTGAAAGACCTTCCAAAACCAACCCTAAAGAACTTAGCCAAACAATGAATGTTGCAATGAGCTCCTGCAGGAAAGGTGCTTCTATGACACAACCCCCGAGCAGGTAGCTACATTCTGCACAGTACAAAACGCATATGAATTCCAGGCTGAAAACTCACTCCAGAAGGATGAAATGCATGTGTTTCTCTCTGAAAGAACACTCAGCCACCAGGCTTTTGCTTGCTCCTTCAAGGTCTTTGTAGAAACGTGTGTTTTCACTGCTGGAATACGTTTTGGGATTCATTGTTTCAATCTCTTGCAAGCTTCATGTTGTTTCTTACACAATGTGGAAATACAAGGAGTATGTTTCCCAAATCACTTGAAAATCAGGAAAACGCACACTGCATCACTCTTGCTCAAACACGCTCTTTCACCTAATGCGTTGAGAACATACAAGAAAGTAGAAAAGAAGGGCATTTTGCAGTGAATTTCAAACGGGCATGTACAAAAAGTCATTTCTATCGGTTGCAGAGTGCAAAAGCATGATTGACTTCATGTTCTCGAAGAAACCCTTACATTTCCAAGTGACCTGAATTAGGACTTTCCCAAAAAGATGTATTTCCGTGTCTGTGGGGAATGGAGCTCTAAGTTGTGTATTTAGTATTGTAGAGTGATTCACTCTTCACAGGATACACAGCGTTTTGAGAGCACCAACATGCTTAACACTGATACTGCTACAAGGTGTGTGTAGCATGGCGAATGAAGGCTTGTCATTTCAAAGAAAGAAGAGGAAACCAAAATCCAGGTAGTGAAACGAGCACACCAGTATGGGAGATGTGCATGTGTACAGTTTCAAGCAGCAGCTCTTTGTGGACACTTGGAAACAGCGCTGTGAAAAAATTTCGTACGAAGCGGGATTTGGCCAAAGTTGAAAGACCTTCCAAAACCAACCCTAAAGAACTTAGCCAAACAATGAATGTTGCAATGAGCTCCTGCAGGAAAGGTGCTTCTATGACACAACCCCCGAGCAGGTAGCTACATTCTGCACAGTACAAAACGCAGATGAATTCCAGGCTGAAAACTCACTCCAGAAGGATGAAATGCATGTGTTTCTCTCTGAAAGAACACTCAGCCACCAGGCTTTTGCTTGCTCCTTCAAGGTCTTTGTAGAAACGTGTGTTTTCACTGCTGGAATACGTTTTGGGATTCATTGTTTCAATCTCTTGCAAGCTTCATGTTGTTTCTTACACAATGTGGAAATACAAGGAGTATGTTTCCCAAATCACTTGAAAATCAGGAAAACGCACACTGCATCACTCTTGCTCAAACACGCTCTTTCACCTAATGCGTTGAGAACATTCAAGAAAGTAGAAAAGAAGGGCATTTTGCAGTGAATTTCAAACGGGCATGTACAAAAAGTCATTTCTATCGGTTGCAGAGTGCAAAAGCATGATTGACTTCATGTTCTCGAAGAAACCCTTACATTTCCAAGTGACCTGAATTAGGACTTTCCCAAAAAGATGTATTTCCGTGTCTGTGGGGAATGGAGCTCTAAGTTGTGTATTTAGTATTGTAGAGTGATTCACTCTTCACAGGATACACAGCGTTTTGAGAGCACCAACATGCTTAACACTGATACTGCTACAAGGTGTGTGTAGCATGGCGAATGAAGGCTTTTCATTTCAAAGAAAGAGGAGGAAACCAAAATCCAGGTAGTGAAACGAGCACACCAGTATGGGAGATGTGCATGTGTACAGTTTCAAGCAGCAGCTCTTTGTGGACACTTGGAAACAGCGCTGTGAAAAAATTTCGTACGAAGCGGGATTTGGCCAAAGTTGAAAGACCTTCCAAAACCAACCCTAAAGAACTTAGCCAAACAATGAATGTTGCAATGAGCTCCTACAGGAAAGGTGCTTCTATGACACAACCCCCGAGCAGGTAGCTACATTCTGCACAATACAAAACGCATATGAATTCCAGGCTGAAAACTCACTCCAGAAGGATGAAATGCATGTGTTTCTCTCTGAAAGAACACTCAGCCACCAGGCTTTTGCTTGCTCCTTCAAGGTCTTTGTAGAAACGTGTGTTTTCACTGCTGGAATACGTTTTGGGATTCATTGTTTCAATCTCTTGCAAGCTTCATGTTGTTTCTTACACAATGTGGAAATACAAGGAATATGTTTCCCGAATCACTTGAAAATCAGGAAAACGCACACTGCATCACTCTTGCTCAAAGACGCTCTTTCAACTAATGCGTTGAGAACATACAAGAAAGTAGAAAAGAAGGGCATTTTGCAGTGAATTTCAAACGGGCATGTACAAAAAGTCATTTCTAGCGGTTGCAGAGTGCAAAAGCATGATTGACTTCATGTTCTCGAAGAAACCCTTACATTTCCAAGTGACCTGAATTAGGACTTTCCCAAAAAGATGTGTTTGCGTGTCTGTGGCGAATGGAGCTCTAAGTTGTGTATTTAGTATTGTCGAGTGATTCACTCTTCACAGGATACACAGCGTATTGAGAGCACCAACGTGCTTAACACTGATACTGCTACAAGGTGTGTGTAGCATGGCGAATGAAGGCTTGTCATTTCAAAGAAAGAAGAGGAAACCGAAATCCAGGTAGTGAAACGAGCACACCAGTATGGGAGATGTGCATGTGTACAGTTTCAAGCAGCAGCTCTTTGTGGACACTTGGAAACAGCGCTGTGAAAAAATTTCGTACGAAGCGGGATTTGGCCAAAGTTGAAAGACCTTCCAAAACCAACCCTAAAGAACTTAGCCAAACAATGAATGTTGCAATGAGCTCCTGCAGGAAAGGTGCTTCTATGACACAACCCCCGAGCAGGTAGCTACATTCTGCACAGTACAAAACGCATATGAATTCCAGGCTGAAAACTCACTCCAGAAGGATGAAATGCATGTGTTTCTCTCTGAAAGAACACTCAGCCACCAGGCTTTTGCTTGCTCCTTCAAGGTCTTTGTAGAAACGTGTGTTTTCACTGCTGGAATACGTTTTGGGATTCATTGTTTCAATCTCTTGCAAGCTTCATGTTGTTTCTTACACAATGTGGAAATACAAGGAGTATGTTTCCCAAATCACTTGAAAATCAGGAAAACGCACACTGCATCAGTCTTGCTCAAACACGCTCTTTCACCTAATGCGTTGAGAACATTCAAGAAAGTAAAAGAAGGGCATTTTGCAGTGAATTTCAAACGGGCATGTACAAAAAGTCATTTCTATCGGTTGCAGAGTGCAAAAGCATGATTGACTTCATGTTCTCGAAGAAACCCTTACATTTCCAAGTGACCTGAATTAGGACTTTCCCAAAAAGATGTATTTCCGTGTCTGTGGGGAATGGAGCTCTAAGTTGTGTATTTAGTATTGTAGAGTGATTCACTCTTCACAGGATACACAGCGTTTTGAGAGCACCAACGTGCTTAACACTGATACTGCTACAAGGTGTGTGTAGCATGGCGAATGAAGGCTTGTCATTTCAAAGAAGGAAGAGGAATCTGAAATCCAGGTAGTGAAACGAGCACACCAGTATGGGAGATGTGCATGTGTACAGTTTCAAGCAGCAGCTCTTTGTGGACACTTGGAAACAGCGCTGTGAAAAAATTTCGTACGAAGCGGGATTTGGCCAAAGTTGAAAGACCTTCCAAAACCAACCCTAAAGAACTTAGCCAAACAATGAATGTTGCAATGAGCTCCTGCAGGAAAGGTGCTTCTATGACACAACCCCCGAGCAGGTAGCTACATTCTGCACAGTACAAAACGCATATGAATTCCAGGCTGAAAACTCACTCCAGAAGGATGAAATGCATGTGTTTCTCTCTGAAAGAACACTCAGCCACCAGGCTTTTGCTTGCTCCTTCAAGGTCTTTGTAGAAACGTGTGTTTTCACTGCTGGAATACGTTTTGGGATTCATTGTTTCAATCTCTTGCAAGCTTCATGTTGTTTCTTACACAATGTGGAAATACAAGGAGTATGTTTCCCAAATCACTTGAAAATCAGGAAAACGCACACTGCATCACTCTTGCTCAAACACGCTCTTTCACCTAATGCGTTGAGAACATACAAGAAAGTAGAAAAGAAGGGCATTTTGCAGTGAATTTCAAACGGGCATGTACAAAAAGTCATTTCTATCGGTTGCAGAGTGCAAAAGCATGATTGACTTCATGTTCTCGAAGAAACCCTTACATTTCCAAGTGACCTGAATTAGGACTTTCCCAAAAAGATGTATTTCCGTGTCTGTGGGGAATGGAGCTCTAAGTTGTGTATTTAGTATTGTAGAGTGATTCACTCTTCACAGGATACACAGCGTTTTGAGAGCACCAACATGCTTAACACTGATACTGCTACAAGGTGTGTGTAGCATGGCGAATGAAGGCTTGTCATTTCAAAGAAAGAAGAGGAAACCAAAATCCAGGTAGTGAAACGAGCACACCAGTATGGGAGATGTGCATGTGTACAGTTTCAAGCAGCAGCTCTTTGTGGACACTTGGAAACAGCGCTGTGAAAAAATTTCGTACGAAGCGGGATTTGGCCAAAGTTGAAAGACCTTCCAAAACCAACCCTAAAGAACTTAGCCAAACAATGAATGTTGCAATGAGCTCCTGCAGGAAAGGTGCTTCTATGACACAACCCCCGAGCAGGTAGCTACATTCTGCACAGTACAAAACGCATATGAATTCCAGGCTGAAAACTCACTCCAGAAGGATGAAATGCATGTGTTTCTCTCTGAAAGAACACTCAGCCACCAGGCTTTTGCTTGCTCCTTCAAGGTCTTTGTAGAAACGTGTGTTTTCACTGCTGGAATACGTTTTGGGATTCATTGTTTCAATATCTTGCAAGCTTCATGTTGTTTCTTACACAATGTGGAAATACAAGGAATATGTTTCCCAAATCACTTGAAAATCAGGAAAACGCACACTGCATCACTCTTGCTCAAACACGCTCTTTCACTTAATGCGTTGAGAACATATAAGAAAGTAAAAAAGAAGGGCATTTTGCAGTGAATTTCAAACGGGCATGTACAAAAAGTCATTTCTATCGGTTGCAGAGTGCAAAAGCATGATTGACTTCATGTTCTCGAAGAAACCCTTACATTTCCAAGTGACCTGAATTAGGACTTTCCCAAAAAGATGTGTTTGCGTGTCTGTGGCGAATGGAGCTCTAAGTTGTGTATTTAGTATTGTCGAGTGATTCACTCTTCACAGGATACACAGCGTATTGAGAGCACCAACGTGCTTAACACTGATACTGCTACAAGGTGTGTGTAGCATGGCGAATGAAGGCTTGTCATTTCAAAGAAAGAAGAGGAAACCGAAATCCAGGTAGTGAAACGAGCACACCAGTATGGGAGATGTGCATGTGTACAGTTTCAAGCAGCAGCTCTTTGTGGACACTTGGAAACAGCGCTGTGAAAAAATTTCGTACGAAGCGGGATTTGGCCAAAGTTGAAAGACCTTCCAAAACCAACCCTAAAGAACTTAGCCAAACAATGAATGTTGCAATGAGCTCCTGCAGGAAAGGTGCTTCTATGACACAACCCCCGAGCAGGTAGCTACATTCTGCACAGTACAAAACGCAGATGAATTCCAGGCTGAAAACTCACTCCAGAAGGATGAAATGCATGTGTTTCTCTCTGAAAGAACACTCAGCCACCAGGCTTTTGCTTGCTCCTTCAAGGTCTTTGTAGAAACGTGTGTTTTCACTGCTGGAATACGTTTTGGGATTCATTGTTTCAATCTCTTGCAAGCTTCATGTTGTTTCTTACACAATGTGGAAATACAAGGAGTATGTTTCCCAAATCACTTGAAAATCAGGAAAACGCACACTGCATCACTCTTGCTCAAACACGCTCTTTCACCTAATGCGTTGAGAACATTCAAGAAAGTAGAAAAGAAGGGCATTTTGCAGTGAATTTCAAACGGGCATGTACAAAAAGTCATTTCTAGCGGTTGCAGAGTGCAAAAGCATGATTGACTTCATGTTCTCTAAGAAACCCTTACATTTCCAAGTGACCTGAATTAGGACTTTCCCAAAAAGATGTGTTTGCGTGTCTGTGGCGAATGGAGCTCTAAGTTGTGTATTTAGTATTGTCGAGTGATTCACTCTTCACAGGATACACAGCGTATTGAGAGCACCAACATGCTTAACACTGATACTGCTACAAGGTGTGTGTAGCATGGCGAATGAAGGCTTGTCATTTCAAAGAAAGAAGAGGAAACCAAAATCCAGGTAGTGAAACGAGCACACCAGTATGGGAGATGTGCATGTGTACAGTTTCAAGCAGCAGCTCTTTGTGGACACTTGGAAACAGCGCTGTGAAAAAATTTCGTACGAAGCGGGATTTGGCCAAAGTTGAAAGACCTTCCAAAACCAACCCTAAAGAACTTAGCCAAACAATGAATGTTGCAATGAGCTCCTGCAGGAAAGGTGCTTCTATGACACAACCCCCGAGCAGGTAGCTACATTCTGCACAGTACAAAACGCATATGAATTCCAGGCTGAAAACTCACTCCAGAAGGATGAAATGCATGTGTTTCTCTCTGAAAGAACACTCAGCCACCAGGCTTTTGCTTGCTCCTTCAAGGTCTTTGTAGAAACGTGTGTTTTCACTGCTGGAATACGTTTTGGGATTCATTGTTTCAATCTCTTGCAAGCTTCATGTTGTTTCTTACACAATGTGGAAATACAAGGAATATGTTTCCCAAATCACTTGAAAATCAGGAAAACGCACACTGCATCACTCTTGCTCAAACACGCTCTTTCACCTAATGCGTTGAGAACATACAAGAAAGTAGAAAAGAAGGGCATTTTGCAGTGAATTTCAAACGGGCATGAACAAAAAGTCATTTCTAGCGGTTGCAGAGTGCAAAAGCATGATTGACTTCATGTTCTCGAAGAAACCCTTACATTTCCAAGTGACCTGAATTAGGACTTTCCCAAAAAGATGTGTTTGCGTGTCTGTGGCGAATGGAGCTCTAAGTTGTGTATTTAGTATTGTCGAGTGATTCACTCTTCACAGGATACACAGCGTATTGAGAGCACCAACGTGCTTAACACTGATACTGCTACAAGGTGTGTGTAGCATGGCGAATGAAGGCTTGTCATTTCAAAGAAAGAAGAGGAAACCGAAATCCAGGTAGTGAAACGAGCACACCAGTATGGGAGATGTGCATGTGTACAGTTTCAAGCAGCAGCTCTTTGTGGACACTTGGAAACAGCGCTGTGAAAAAATTTCGTACGAAGCGGGATTTGGCCAAAGTTGAAAGACCTTCCAAAACCAACCCTAAAGAACTTAGCCAAACAATGAATGTTGCAATGAGCTCCTGCAGGAAAGGTGCTTCTATGACACAACCCCCGAGCAGGTAGCTACATTCTGCACAGTACAAAACGCAGATGAATTCCAGGCTGAAAACTCACTCCAGAAGGATGAAATGCATGTGTTTCTCTCTGAAAGAACACTCAGCCACCAGGCTTTTGCTTGCTCCTTCAAGGTCTTTGTAGAAACGTGTGTTTTCACTGCTGGAATACGTTTTGGGATTCATTGTTTCAATCTCTTGCAAGCTTCATGTTGTTTCTTACACAATGTGGAAATACAAGGAGTATGTTTCCCAAATCACTTGAAAATCAGGAAAACGCACACTGCATCACTCTTGCTCAAACACGCTCTTTCACCTAATGCGTTGAGAACATTCAAGAAAGTAGAAAAGAAGGGCATTTTGCAGTGAATTTCAAACGGGCATGTACAAAAAGTCATTTCTAGCGGTTGCAGAGTGCAAAAGCATGATTGACTTCATGTTCTCGAAGAAACCCTTACATTTCCAAGTGACCTGAATTAGGACTTTCCCAAAAAGATGTGTTTGCGTGTCTGTGGCGAATGGAGCTCTAAGTTGTGTATTTAGTATTGTAGAGTGATTCACTCTTCACAGGATACACAGCGTTTTGAGAGCACCAACATGCTTAACACTGATACTGCTACAAGGTGTGTGTAGCATGGCGAATGAAGGCTTGTCATTTCAAAGAAAGAAGAGGAAACCAAAATCCAGGTAGTGAAACGAGCACACCAGTATGGGAGATGTGCATGTGTACAGTTTCAAGCAGCAGCTCTTTGTGGACACTTGGAAACAGCGCTGTGAAAAAATTTCGTACGAAGCGGGATTTGGCCAAAGTTGAAAGACCTTCCAAAACCAACCCTAAAGAACTTAGCCAAACAATGAATGTTGCAATGAGCTCCTGCAGGAAAGGTGCTTCTATGACACAACCCCCGAGCAGGTAGCTACATTCTGCACAGTACAAAACGCAGATGAATTCCAGGCTGAAAACTCACTCCAGAAGGATGAAATGCATGTGTTTCTCTCTGAAAGAACACTCAGCCACCAGGCTTTTGCTTGCTCCTTCAAGGTCTTTGTAGAAACGTGTGTTTTCACTGCTGGAATACGTTTTGGGATTCATTGTTTCAATCTCTTGCAAGCTTCATGTTGTTTCTTACACAATGTGGAAATACAAGGAGTATGTTTCCCAAATCACTTGAAAATCAGGAAAACGCACACTGCATCACTCTTGCTCAAACACGCTCTTTCACCTAATGCGTTGAGAACATTCAAGAAAGTAGAAAAGAAGGGCATTTTGCAGTGAATTTCAAACGGGCATGTACAAAAAGTCATTTCTATCGGTTGCAGAGTGCAAAAGCATGATTGACTTCATGTTCTCGAAGAAACCCTTACATTTCCAAGTGACCTGAATTAGGACTTTCCCAAAAAGATGTGTTTGCGTGTCTGTGGCGAATGGAGCTCTAAGTTGTGTATTTAGTATTGTAGAGTGATTCACTCTTCACAGGATACACAGCGTATTGAGAGCACCAACATGCTTAACACTGATACTGCTACAAGGTGTGTGTAGCATGGCGAATGAAGGCTTGTCATTTCAAAGAAAGAAGAGGAAACCAAAATCCAGGTAGTGAAACGAGCACACCAGTATGGGAGATGTGCATGTGTACAGTTTCAAGCAGCAGCTCTTTGTGGACACTTGGAAACAGCGCTGTGAAAAAATTTCGTACGAAGCGGGATTTGGCCAAAGTTGAAAGACCTTCCAAAACCAACCCTAAAGAACTTAGCCAAACAATGAATGTTGCAATGAGCTCCTGCAGGAAAGGTGCTTCTATGACACAACCCCCGGGCAGGTAGCTACATTCTGCACAGTACAAAACGCATATGAATTCCAGGCTGAAAACTCACTCCAGAAGGATGAAATGCATGTGTTTCTCTCTGAAAGAACACTCAGCCACCAGGCTTTTGCTTGCTCCTTCAAGGTCTTTGTAGAAACGTGTGTTTTCACTGCTGGAATACGTTTTGGGATTCATTGTTTCAATCTCTTGCAAGCTTCATGTTGTTTCTTACACAATGTGGAAATACAAGGAATATGTTTCCCAAATCACTTGAAAATCAGGAAAACGCACACTGCATCACTCTTGCTCAAACACGCTCTTTCACCTAATGCGTTGAGAACATACAAGAAAGTAGAAAAGAAGGGCATTTTGCAGTGAATTTCAAACGGGCATGTACAAAAAGTCATTTCTATCGGTTGCAGAGTGCAAAAGCATGATTGACTTCATGTTCTCGAAGAAACCCTTACATTTCCAAGTGACCTGAATTAGGACTTTCCCAAAAAGATGTGTTTGCGTGTCTGTGGCGAATGGAGCTCTAAGTTGTGTATTTAGTATTGTCGAGTGATTCACTCTTCACAGGATACACAGCGTATTGAGAGCACCAACGTGCTTAACACTGATACTGCTACAAGGTGTGTGTAGCATGGCGAATGAAGGCTTGTCATTTCAAAGAAAGAAGAGGAAACCGAAATCCAGGTAGTGAAACGAGCACACCAGTATGGGAGATGTGCATGTGTACAGTTTCAAGCAGCAGCTCTTTGTGGACACTTGGAAACAGCGCTGTGAAAAAATTTCGTACGAAGCGGGATTTGGCCAAAGTTGAAAGACCTTCCAAAACCAACCCTAAAGAACTTAGCCAAACAATGAATGTTGCAATGAGCTCCTGCAGGAAAGGTGCTTCTATGACACAACCCCCGAGCAGGTAGCTACATTCTGCACAGTACAAAACGCATATGAATTCCAGGCTGAAAACTCACTCCGGAAGGATGAAATGCATGTGTTTCTCTCTGAAAGAACACTCAGCCACCAGGCTTTTGCTTGCTCCTTCAAGGTCTTTGTAGAAACGTGTGTTTTCACTGCTGGAATACGTTTTGGGATTCATTGTTTCAATCTCTTGCAAGCTTCATGTTGTTTCTTACACAATGTGGAAATACAAGAAGTATGTTTCCCAAATCACTTGAAAATCAGGAAAACGCACACTGCATCACTCTTGCTCAAACACGCTCTTTCACCTAATGCGTTGAGAACATTCAAGAAAGTAGAAAAGAAGGGCATTTTGCAGTGAATTTCAAACTGGCATGTACAAAAAGTCATTTCTATCGGTTGCAGAGTGCAAAAGCATGATTGACTTCATGTTCTCGAAGAAACCCTTACATTTCCAAGTGACCTGAATTAGGACTTTCCCAAAAAGATGTGTTTCCGTGTCTGTGGCGAATGGAGCTCTAAGTTGTGTATTTAGTATTGTAGAGTGATTCACTCTTCACAGGATACACAGCGTTTTGAGAGCACCAACATGCTTAACACTGATACTGCTACAAGGTGTGTGTAGCATGGCGAATGAAGGCTTGTCATTTCAAAGAAAGAAGAGGAAACCAAAATCCAGGTAGTGAAACGAGCACACCAGTATGGGAGATGTGCATGTGTACAGTTTCAAGCAGCAGCTCTTTGTGGACACTTGGAAACAGCGCTGTGAAAAAATTTCGTACGAAGCGGGATTTGGCCAAAGTTGAAAGACCTTCCAAAACCAACCCTAAAGAACTTAGCCAAACAATGAATGTTGCAATGAGCTCCTGCAGGAAAGGTGCTTCTATGACACAACCCCCGAGCAGGTAGCTACATTCTGCACAGTACAAAACGCATATGAATTCCAGGCTGAAAACTCACTCCAGAAGGATGAAATGCATGTGTTTCTCTCTGAAAGAACACTCAGCCACCAGGCTTTTGCTTGCTCCTTCAAGGTCTTTGTAGAAACGTGTGTTTTCACTGCTGGAATACGTTTTGGGATTCATTGTTTCAATCTCTTGCAAGCTTCATGTTGTTTCTTACACAATGTGGAAATACAAGAAGTATGTTTCCCAAATCACTTGAAAATCAGGAAAACGCACACTGCATCACTCTTGCTCAAACACGCTCTTTCACCTAATGCGTTGAGAACATTCAAGAAAGTAGAAAAGAAGGGCATTTTGCAGTGAATTTCAAACTGGCATGTACAAAAAGTCATTTCTATCGGTTGCAGAGTGCAAAAGCATGATTGACTTCATGTTCTCGAAGAAACCCTTACATTTCCAAGTGACCTGAATTAGGACTTTCCCAAAAAGATGTGTTTCCGTGTCTGTGGCGAATGGAGCTCTAAGTTGTGTATTTAGTATTGTAGAGTGATTCACTCTTCACAGGATACACAGCGTTTTGAGAGCACCAACGTGCTTAACACTGATACTGCTACAAGGTGTGTGTAGCATGGCGAATGAAGGCTTGTCATTTCAAAGAAAGAAGAGGAAACCAAAATCCAGGTAGTGAAACGAGCACACCAGTATGGGAGATGTGCATGTGTACAGTTTCAAGCAGCAGCTCTTTGTGGACACTTGGAAACAGCGCTGTGAAAAAATTTCGTACGAAGCGGGATTTGGCCAAAGTTGAAAGACCTTCCAAAACCAACCCTAAAGAACTTAGCCAAACAATGAATGTTGCAATGAGCTCCTGCAGGAAAGGTGCTTCTATGACACAACCCCCGAGCAGGTAGCTACATTCTGCACAGTACAAAACGCAGATGAATTCCAGGCTGAAAACTCACTCCAGAAGGATGAAATGCATGTGTTTCTCTCTGAAAGAACACTCAGCCACCAGGCTTTTGCTTGCTCCTTCAAGGTCTTTGTAGAAACGTGTGTTTTCACTGCTGGAATACGTTTTGGGATTCATTGTTTCAATCTCTTGCAAGCTTCATGTTGTTTCTTACACAATGTGGAAATACAAGGAGTATGTTTCCCAAATCACTTGAAAATCAGGAAAACGCACACTGCATCACTCTTGCTCAAACACGCTCTTTCACCTAATGCGTTGAGAACATTCAAGAAAGTAGAAAAGAAGGGCATTTTGCAGTGAATTTCAAACGGGCATGTACAAAAAGTCATTTCTAGCGGTTGCAGAGTGCAAAAGCATGATTGACTTCATGTTCTCGAAGAAACCCTTACATTTCCAAGTGACCTGAATTAGGACTTTCCCAAAAAGATGTGTTTGCGTGTCTGTGGCGAATGGAGCTCTAAGTTGTGTATTTAGTATTGTAGAGTGATTCACTCTTCACAGGATACACAGCGTTTTGAGAGCACCAACATGCTTAACACTGATACTGCTACAAGGTGTGTGTAGCATGGCGAATGAAGGCTTGTCATTTCAAAGAAAGAAGAGGAAACCAAAATCCAGGTAGTGAAACGAGCACACCAGTATGGGAGATGTGCATGTGTACAGTTTCAAGCAGCAGCTCTTTGTGGACACTTGGAAACAGCGCTGTGAAAAAATTTCGTACGAAGCGGGATTTGGCCAAAGTTGAAAGACCTTCCAAAACCAACCCTAAAGAACTTAGCCAAACAATGAATGTTGCAATGAGCTCCTGCAGGAAAGGTGCTTCTATGACACAACCCCCGAGCAGGTAGCTACATTCTGCACAGTACAAAACGCAGATGAATTCCAGGCTGAAAACTCACTCCAGAAGGATGAAATGCATGTGTTTCTCTCTGAAAGAACACTCAGCCACCAGGCTTTTGCTTGCTCCTTCAAGGTCTTTGTAGAAACGTGTGTTTTCACTGCTGGAATACGTTTTGGGATTCATTGTTTCAATCTCTTGCAAGCTTCATGTTGTTTCTTACACAATGTGGAAATACAAGGAATATGTTTCCCAAATCACTTGAAAATCAGGAAAACGCACACTGCATCACTCTTGCTCAAACACGCTCTTTCACCTAATGCGTTGAGAACATACAAGAAAGTAGAAAAGAAGGGCATTTTGCAGTGAATTTCAAACGGGCATGAACAAAAAGTCATTTCTAGCGGTTGCAGAGTGCAAAAGCATGATTGACTTCATGTTCTCGAAGAAACCCTTACATTTCCAAGTGACCTGAATTAGGACTTTCCCAAAAAGATGTGTTTGCGTGTCTGTGGCGAATGGAGCTCTAAGTTGTGTATTTAGTATTGTCGAGTGATTCACTCTTCACAGGATACACAGCGTATTGAGAGCACCAACGTGCTTAACACTGATACTGCTACAAGGTGTGTGTAGCATGGCGAATGAAGGCTTGTCATTTCAAAGAAAGAAGAGGAAACCGAAATCCAGGTAGTGAAACGAGCACACCAGTATGGGAGATGTGCATGTGTACAGTTTCAAGCAGCAGCTCTTTGTGGACACTTGGAAACAGCGCTGTGAAAAAATTTCGTACGAAGCGGGATTTGGCCAAAGTTGAAAGACCTTCCAAAACCAACCCTAAAGAACTTAGCCAAACAATGAATGTTGCAATGAGCTCCTGCAGGAAAGGTGCTTCTATGACACAACCCCCGAGCAGGTAGCTACATTCTGCACAGTACAAAACGCAGATGAATTCCAGGCTGAAAACTCACTCCAGAAGGATGAAATGCATGTGTTTCTCTCTGAAAGAACACTCAGCCACCAGGCTTTTGCTTGCTCCTTCAAGGTCTTTGTAGAAACGTGTGTTTTCACTGCTGGAATACGTTTTGGGATTCATTGTTTCAATCTCTTGCAAGCTTCATGTTGTTTCTTACACAATGTGGAAATACAAGGAGTATGTTTCCCAAATCACTTGAAAATCAGGAAAACGCACACTGCATCACTCTTGCTCAAACACGCTCTTTCACCTAATGCGTTGAGAACATTCAAGAAAGTAGAAAAGAAGGGCATTTTGCAGTGAATTTCAAACGGGCATGTACAAAAAGTCATTTCTAGCGGTTGCAGAGTGCAAAAGCATGATTGACTTCATGTTCTCGAAGAAACCCTTACATTTCCAAGTGACCTGAATTAGGACTTTCCCAAAAAGATGTGTTTGCGTGTCTGTGGCGAATGGAGCTCTAAGTTGTGTATTTAGTATTGTAGAGTGATTCACTCTTCACAGGATACACAGCGTTTTGAGAGCACCAACGTGCTTAACACTGATACTGCTACAAGGTGTGTGTAGCATGGCGAATGAAGGCTTGTCATTTCAAAGAAAGAAGAGGAAACCGAAATCCAGGTAGTGAAACGAGCACACCAGTATGGGAGATGTGCATGTGTACAGTTTCAAGCAGCAGCTCTTTGTGGACACTTGGAAACAGCGCTGTGAAAAAATTTCGTACGAAGCGGGATTTGGCCAAAGTTGAAAGACCTTCCAAAACCAACCCTAAAGAACTTAGCCAAACAATGAATGTTGCAATGAGCTCCTGCAGGAAAGGTGCTTCTATGACACAACCCCCGAGCAGGTAGCTACATTCTGCACAGTACAAAACGCAGATGAATTCCAGGCTGAAAACTCACTCCAGAAGGATGAAATGCATGTGTTTCTCTCTGAAAGAACACTCAGCCACCAGGCTTTTGCTTGCTCCTTCAAGGTCTTTGTAGAAACGTGTGTTTTCACTGCTGGAATACGTTTTGGGATTCATTGTTTCAATCTCTTGCAAGCTTCATGTTGTTTCTTACACAATGTGGAAATACAAGGAGTATGTTTCCCAAATCACTTGAAAATCAGGAAAACGCACACTGCATCACTCTTGCTCAAACACGCTCTTTCACCTAATGCGTTGAGAACATTCAAGAAAGTAGAAAAGAAGGGCATTTTGCAGTGAATTTCAAACGGGCATGTACAAAAAGTCATTTCTAGCGGTTGCAGAGTGCAAAAGCATGATTGACTTCATGTTCTCGAAGAAACCCTTACATTTCCAAGTGACCTGAATTAGGACTTTCCCAAAAAGATGTGTTTGCGTGTCTGTGGCGAATGGAGCTCTAAGTTGTGTATTTAGTATTGTCGAGTGATTCACTCTTCACAGGATACACAGCGTTTTGAGAGCACCAACATGCTTAACACTGATACTGCTACAAGGTGTGTGTAGCATGGCGAATGAAGGCTTGTCATTTCAAAGAAAGAAGAGGAAACCAAAATCCAGGTAGTGAAACGAGCACACCAGTATGGGAGATGTGCATGTGTACAGTTTCAAGCAGCAGCTCTTTGTGGACACTTGGAAACAGCGCTGTGAAAAAATTTCGTACGAAGCGGGATTTGGCCAAAGTTGAAAGACCTTCCAAAACCAACCCTAAAGAACTTAGCCAAACAATGAATGTTGCAATGAGCTCCTGCAGGAAAGGTGCTTCTATGACACAACCCCCGAGCAGGTAGCTACATTCTGCACAGTACAAAACGCAGATGAATTCCAGGCTGAAAACTCACTCCAGAAGGATGAAATGCATGTGTTTCTCTCTGAAAGAACACTCAGCCACCAGGCTTTTGCTTGCTCCTTCAAGGTCTTTGTAGAAACGTGTGTTTTCACTGCTGGAATACGTTTTGGGATTCATTGTTTCAATCTCTTGCAAGCTTCATGTTGTTTCTTACACAATGTGGAAATACAAGGAGTATGTTTCCCAAATCACTTGAAAATCAGGAAAACGCACACTGCATCACTCTTGCTCAAACACGCTCTTTCACCTAATGCGTTGAGAACATTCAAGAAAGTAGAAAAGAAGGGCATTTTGCAGTGAATTTCAAACGGGCATGTACAAAAAGTCATTTCTATCGGTTGCAGAGTGCAAAAGCATGATTGACTTCATGTTCTCTAAGAAACCCTTACATTTCCAAGTGACCTGAATTAGGACTTTCCCAAAAAGATGTGTTTGCGTGTCTGTGGCGAATGGAGCTCTAAGTTGTGTATTTAGTATTGTCGAGTGATTCACTCTTCACAGGATACACAGCGTATTGAGAGCACCAACATGCTTAACACTGATACTGCTACAAGGTGTGTGTAGCATGGCGAATGAAGGCTTGTCATTTCAAAGAAAGAAGAGGAAACCAAAATCCAGGTAGTGAAACGAGCACACCAGTATGGGAGATGTGCATGTGTACAGTTTCAAGCAGCAGCTCTTTGTGGACACTTGGAAACAGCGCTGTGAAAAAATTTCGTACGAAGCGGGATTTGGCCAAAGTTGAAAGACCTTCCAAAACCAACCCTAAAGAACTTAGCCAAACAATGAATGTTGCAATGAGCTCCTGCAGGAAAGGTGCTTCTATGACACAACCCCCGAGCAGGTAGCTACATTCTGCACAGTACAAAACGCATATGAATTCCAGGCTGAAAACTCACTCCAGAAGGATGAAATGCATGTGTTTCTCTCTGAAAGAACACTCAGCCACCAGGCTTTTGCTTGCTCCTTCAAGGTCTTTGTAGAAACGTGTGTTTTCACTGCTGGAATACGTTTTGGGATTCATTGTTTCAATCTCTTGCAAGCTTCATGTTGTTTCTTACACAATGTGGAAATACAAGGAATATGTTTCCCAAATCACTTGAAAATCAGGAAAACGCACACTGCATCACTCTTGCTCAAACACGCTCTTTCACCTAATGCGTTGAGAACATACAAGAAAGTAGAAAAGAAGGGCATTTTGCAGTGAATTTCAAACGGGCATGTACAAAAAGTCATTTCTATCGGTTGCAGAGTGCAAAAGCATGATTGACTTCATGTTCTCGAAGAAACCCTTACATTTCCAAGTGACCTGAATTAGGACTTTCCCAAAAAGATGTGTTTGCGTGTCTGTGGCGAATGGAGCTCTAAGTTGTGTATTTAGTAATGTCGAGTGATTCACTCTTCACAGGATACACAGCGTATTGAGAGCACCAACGTGCTTAACACTGATACTGCTACAAGGTGTGTGTAGCATGGCGAATGAAGGCTTGTCATTTCAAAGAAAGAAGAGGAAACCGAAATCCAGGTAGTGAAACGAGCACACCAGTATGGGAGATGTGCATGTGTACAGTTTCAAGCAGCAGCTCTTTGTGGACACTTGGAAACAGCGCTGTGAAAAAATTTCGTACGAAGCGGGATTTGGCCAAAGTTGAAAGACCTTCCAAAACCAACCCTAAAGAACTTAGCCAAACAATGAATGTTGCAATGAGCTCCTGCAGGAAAGGTGCTTCTATGACACAACCCCCGAGCAGGTAGCTACATTCTGCACAGTACAAAACGCATATGAATTCCAGGCTGAAAACTCACTCCAGAAGGATGAAATGCATGTGTTTCTCTCTGAAAGAACACTCAGCCACCAGGCTTTTGCTTGCTCCTTCAAGGTCTTTGTAGAAACGTGTGTTTTCACTGCTGGAATACGTTTTGGGATTCATTGTTTCAATCTCTTGCAAGCTTCATGTTGTTTCTTACACAATGTGGAAATACAAGAAGTATGTTTCCCAAATCACTTGAAAATCAGGAAAACGCACACTGCATCACTCTTGCTCAAACACGCTCTTTCACCTAATGCGTTGAGAACATTCAAGAAAGTAGAAAAGAAGGGCATTTTGCAGTGAATTTCAAACTGGCATGTACAAAAAGTCATTTCTATCGGTTGCAGAGTGCAAAAGCATGATTGACTTCATGTTCTCGAAGAAACCCTTACATTTCCAAGTGACCTGAATTAGGACTTTCCCAAAAAGATGTGTTTCCGTGTCTGTGGCGAATGGAGCTCTAAGTTGTGTATTTAGTATTGTCGAGTGATTCACTCTTCACAGGATACACAGCGTTTTGAGAGCACCAACATGCTTAACACTGATACTGCTACAAGGTGTGTGTAGCATGGCGAATGAAGGCTTGTCATTTCAAAGAAAGAAGAGGAAACCAAAATCCAGGTAGTGAAACGAGCACACCAGTATGGGAGATGTGCATGTGTACAGTTTCAAGCAGCAGCTCTTTGTGGACACTTGGAAACAGCGCTGTGAAAAAATTTCGTACGAAGCGGGATTTGGCCAAAGTTGAAAGACCTTCCAAAACCAACCCTAAAGAACTTAGCCAAACAATGAATGTTGCAATGAGCTCCTGCAGGAAAGGTGCTTCTATGACACAACCCCCGAGCAGGTAGCTACATTCTGCACAGTACAAAACGCAGATGAATTCCAGGCTGAAAACTCACTCCAGAAGGATGAAATGCATGTGTTTCTCTCTGAAAGAACACTCAGCCACCAGGCTTTTGCTTGCTCCTTCAAGGTCTTTGTAGAAACGTGTGTTTTCACTGCTGGAATACGTTTTGGGATTCATTGTTTCAATCTCTTGCAAGCTTCATGTTGTTTCTTACACAATGTGGAAATACAAGGAGTATGTTTCCCAAATCACTTGAAAATCAGGAAAACGCACACTGCATCACTCTTGCTCAAACACGCTCTTTCACCTAATGCGTTGAGAACATTCAAGAAAGTAGAAAAGAAGGGCATTTTGCAGTGAATTTCAAACGGGCATGTACAAAAAGTCATTTCTATCGGTTGCAGAGTGCAAAAGCATGATTGACTTCATGTTCTCGAAGAAACCCTTACATTTCCAAGTGACCTGAATTAGGACTTTCCCAAAAAGATGTGTTTGCGTGTCTGTGGCGAATGGAGCTCTAAGTTGTGTATTTAGTATTGTCGAGTGATTCACTCTTCACAGGATACACAGCGTATTGAGAGCACCAACGTGCTTAACACTGATACTGCTACAAGGTGTGTGTAGCATGGCGAATGAAGGCTTGTCATTTCAAAGAAAGAAGAGGAAACCGAAATCCAGGTAGTGAAACGAGCACACCAGTATGGGAGATGTGCATGTGTACAGTTTCAAGCAGCAGCTCTTTGTGGACACTTGGAAACAGCGCTGTGAAAAAATTTCGTACGAAGCGGGATTTGGCCAAAGTTGAAAGACCTTCCAAAACCAACCCTAAAGAACTTAGCCAAACAATGAATGTTGCAATAAGCTCCTGCAGGAAAGGTGCTTCTATGACACAACCCCCGAGCAGGTAGCTACATTCTGCACAGTACAAAACGCAGATGAATTCCAGGCTGAAAACTCACTCCAGAAGGATGAAATGCATGTGTTTCTCTCTGAAAGAACACTCAGCCACCAGGCTTTTGCTTGCTCCTTCAAGGTCTTTGTAGAAACGTGTGTTTTCACTGCTGGAATACGTTTTGGGATTCATTGTTTCAATCTCTTGCAAGCTTCATGTTGTTTCTTACACAATGTGGAAATACAAGGAGTATGTTTCCCAAATCACTTGAAAATCAGGAAAACGCACACTGCATCACTCTTGCTCAAACACGCTCTTTCACCTAATGCGTTGAGAACATTCAAGAAAGTAGAAAAGAAGGGCATTTTGCAGTGAATTTCAAACGGGCATGTACAAAAAGTCATTTCTATCGGTTGCAGAGTGCAAAAGCATGATTGACTTCATGTTCTCTAAGAAACCCTTACATTTCCAAGTGACCTGAATTAGGACTTTCCCAAAAAGATGTGTTTGCGTGTCTGTGGCGAATGGAGCTCTAAGTTGTGTATTTAGTATTGTCGAGTGATTCACTCTTCACAGGATACACAGCGTATTGAGAGCACCAACATGCTTAACACTGATACTGGACAAGGTGTGTGTAGCATGGCGAATGAAGGCTTGTCATTTCAAAGAAAGAAGAGGAAACCGAAATCCAGGTAGTGAAACGAGCACACCAGTATGGGAGATGTGCATGTGTACAGTTTCAAGCAGCAGCTCTTTGTGGACACTTGGAAACAGCGCTGTGAAAAAATTTCGTACGAAGCGGGATTTGGCCAAAGTTGAAAGACCTTCCAAAACCAACCCTAAAGAACTTAGCCAAACAATGAATGTTGCAATGAGCTCCTGCAGGAAAGGTGCTTCTATGACACAACCCCCGAGCAGGTAGCTACATTCTGCACAGTACAAAACGCATATGAATTCCAGGCTGAAAACTCACTCCAGAAGGATGAAATGCATGTGTTTCTCTCTGAAAGAACACTCAGCCACCAGGCTTTTGCTTGCTCCTTCAAGGTCTTTGTAGAAACGTGTGTTTTCACTGCTGGAATACGTTTTGGGATTCATTGTTTCAATCTCTTGCAAGCTTCATGTTGTTTCTTACACAATGTGGAAATACAAGGAGTATGTTTCCCAAATCACTTGAAAATCAGGAAAACGCACACTGCATCACTCTTGCTCAAACACGCTCTTTCACCTAATGCGTTGAGAACATTCAAGAAAGTAGAAAAGAAGGGCATTTTGCAGTGAATTTCAAACGGGCATGTACAAAAAGTCATTTCTATCGGTTGCAGAGTGCAAAAGCATGATTGACTTCATGTTCTCTAAGAAACCCTTACATTTCCAAGTGACCTGAATTAGGACTTTCCCAAAAAGATGTGTTTGCGTGTCTGTGGCGAATGGAGCTCTAAGTTGTGTATTTAGTATTGTCGAGTGATTCACTCTTCACAGGATACACAGCGTATTGAGAGCACCAACATGCTTAACACTGATACTGCTACAAGGTGTGTGTAGCATGGCGAATGAAGGCTTGTCATTTCAAAGAAAGAAGAGGAAACCAAAATCCAGGTAGTGAAACGAGCACACCAGTATGGGAGATGTGCATGTGTACAGTTTCAAGCAGCAGCTCTTTGTGGACACTTGGAAACAGCGCTGTGAAAAAATTTCGTACGAAGCGGGATTTGGCCAAAGTTGAAAGACCTTCCAAAACCAACCCTAAAGAACTTAGCCAAACAATGAATGTTGCAATGAGCTCCTGCAGGAAAGGTGCTTCTATGACACAACCCCCGAGCAGGTAGCTACATTCTGCACAGTACAAAACGCAGATGAATTCCAGGCTGAAAACTCACTCCAGAAGGATGAAATGCATGTGTTTCTCTCTGAAAGAACACTCAGCCACCAGGCTTTTGCTTGCTCCTTCAAGGTCTTTGTAGAAACGTGTGTTTTCACTGCTGGAATACGTTTTGGGATTCATTGTTTCAATCTCTTGCAAGCTTCATGTTGTTTCTTACACAATGTGGAAATACAAGGAGTATGTTTCCCAAATCACTTGAAAATCAGGAAAACGCACACTGCATCACTCTTGCTCAAACACGCTCTTTCACCTAATGCGTTGAGAACATTCAAGAAAGTAGAAAAGAAGGGCATTTTGCAGTGAATTTCAAACGGGCATGTACAAAAAGTCATTTCTATCGGTTGCAGAGTGCAAAAGCATGATTGACTTCATGTTCTCGAAGAAACCCTTACATTTCCAAGTGACCTGAATTAGGACTTTCTCAAAAAGATGTGTTTCCGTGTCTGTGGCGAATGGAGCTCTAAGTTGTGTATTTAGTATTGTCGAGTGATTCACTCTTCTCAGGATACACAGCGTATTGAGAGCACCAACATGCTTAACACTGATACTGCTATAAGGTGTGTGTAGCATGGCGAATGAAGGCTTGTCATTTCAAAGAAAGAAGAGGAAACCAAAATCCAGGTAGTGAAACGAGCACACCAGTATGGGAGATGTGCATGTGTACAGTTTCAAGCAGCAGCTCTTTGTGGACACTTGGAAACAGCGCTGTGAAAAAATTTCGTACGAAGCGGGATTTGGCCAAAGTTGAAAGACCTTCCAAAACCAACCCTAAAGAACTTAGCCAAACAATGAATGTTGCAATGAGCTCCTGCAGGAAAGGTGCTTCTATGACACAACCCCCGAGCAGGTAGCTACATTCTGCACAGTACAAAACGCAGATGAATTCCAGGCTGAAAACTCACTCCAGAAGGATGAAATGCATGTGTTTCTCTCTGAAAGAACACTCAGCCACCAGGCTTTTGCTTGCTCCTTCAAGGTCTTTGTAGAAACGTGTGTTTTCACTGCTGGAATACGTTTTGGGATTCATTGTTTCAATCTCTTGCAAGCTTCATGTTGTTTCTTACACAATGTGGAAATACAAGGAATATGTTTCCCAAATCACTTGAAAATCAGGAAAACGCACACTGCATCACTCTTGCTCAAACACGCTCTTTCACCTAATGCGTTGAGAACATACAAGAAAGTAGAAAAGAAGGGCATTTTGCAGTGAATTTCAAACGGGCATGTACAAAAAGTCATTTCTAGCGGTTGCAGAGTGCAAAAGCATGATTGACTTCATGTTCTCGAAGAAACCCTTACATTTCCAAGTGACCTGAATTAGGACTTTCCCAAAAAGATGTGTTTGCGTGTCTGTGGCGAATGGAGCTCTAAGTTGTGTATTTAGTATTGTCGAGTGATTCACTCTTCACAGGATACACAGCGTATTGAGAGCACCAACGTGCTTAACACTGATACTGCTACAAGGTGTGTGTAGCATGGCGAATGAAGGCTTGTCATTTCAAAGAAAGAAGAGGAAACCGAAATCCAGGTAGTGAAACGAGCACACCAGTATGGGAGATGTGCATGTGTACAGTTTCAAGCAGCAGCTCTTTGTGGACACTTGGAAACAGCGCTGTGAAAAAATTTCGTACGAAGCGGGATTTGGCCAAAGTTGAAAGACCTTCCAAAACCAACCCTAAAGAACTTAGCCAAACAATGAATGTTGCAATGAGCTCCTGCAGGAAAGGTGCTTCTATGACACAACCCCCGAGCAGGTAGCTACATTCTGCACAGTACAAAACGCATATGAATTCCAGGCTGAAAACTCACTCCAGAAGGATGAAATGCATGTGTTTCTCTCTGAAAGAACACTCAGCCACCAGGCTTTTGCTTGCTCCTTCAAGGTCTTTGTAGAAACGTGTGTTTTCACTGCTGGAATACGTTTTGGGATTCATTGTTTCAATCTCTTGCAAGCTTCATGTTGTTTCTTACACAATGTGGAAATACAAGAAGTATGTTTCCCAAATCACTTGAAAATCAGGAAAACGCACACTGCATCACTCTTGCTCAAACACGCTCTTTCACTTAATGCGTTGAGAACATTCAAGAAAGTAGAAAAGAAGGGCATTTTGCAGTGAATTTCAAACGGGCATGTACAAAAAGTCATTTCTATCGGTTGCAGAGTGCAAAAGCATGATTGACTTCATGTTCTCGAAGAAACCCTTACATTTCCAAGTGACCTGAATTAGGACTTTCCCAAAAAGATGTGTTTCCGTGTCTGTGGCGAATGGAGCTCTAAGTTGTGTATTTAGTATTGTAGAGTGATTCACTCTTCACAGGATACACAGCGTTTTGAGAGCACCAACATGCTTAACACTGATACTGCTACAAGGTGTGTGTAGCATGGCGAATGAAGGCTTGTCATTTCAAAGAAAGAAGAGGAAACCAAAATCCAGGTAGTGAAACGAGCACACCAGTATGGGAGATGTGCATGTGTACAGTTTCAAGCAGCAGCTCTTTGTGGACACTTGGAAACAGCGCTGTGAAAAAATTTCGTACGAAGCGGGATTTGGCCAAAGTTGAAAGACCTTCCAAAACCAACCCTAAAGAACTTAGCCAAACAATGAATGTTGCAATGAGCTCCTGCAGGAAAGGTGCTTCTATGACACAACCCCCGAGCAGGTAGCTACATTCTGCACAGTACAAAACGCAGATGAATTCCAGGCTGAAAACTCACTCCAGAAGGATGAAATGCATGTGTTTCTCTCTGAAAGAACACTCAGCCACCAGGCTTTTGCTTGCTCCTTCAAGGTCTTTGTAGAAACGTGTGTTTTCACTGCTGGAATACGTTTTGGGATTCATTGTTTCAATCTCTTGCAAGCTTCATGTTGTTTCTTACACAATGTGGAAATACAAGGAGTATGTTTCCCAAATCACTTGAAAATCAGGAAAACGCACACTGCATCACTCTTGCTCAAACACGCTCTTTCACCTAATGCGTTGAGAACATTCAAGAAAGTAGAAAAGAAGGGCATTTTGCAGTGAATTTCAAACGGGCATGTACAAAAAGTCATTTCTAGCGGTTGCAGAGTGCAAAAGCATGATTGACTTCATGTTCTCGAAGAAACCCTTACATTTCCAAGTGACCTGAATTAGGACTTTCCCAAAAAGATGTGTTTGCGTGTCTGTGGCGAATGGAGCTCTAAGTTGTGTATTTAGTATTGTCGAGTGATTCACTCTTCACAGGATACACAGCGTATTGAGAGCACCAACGTGCTTAACACTGATACTGCTACAAGGTGTGTGTAGCATGGCGAATGAAGGCTTGTCATTTCAAAGAAAGAAGAGGAAACCGAAATCCAGGTAGTGAAACGAGCACACCAGTATGGGAGATGTGCATGTGTACAGTTTCAAGCAGCAGCTCTTTGTGGACACTTGGAAACAGCGCTGTGAAAAAATTTCGTACGAAGCGGGATTTGGCCAAAGTTGAAAGACCTTCCAAAACCAACCCTAAAGAACTTAGCCAAACAATGAATGTTGCAATGAGCTCCTGCAGGAAAGGTGCTTCTATGACACAACCCCCGAGCAGGTAGCTACATTCTGCACAGTACAAAACGCAGATGAATTCCAGGCTGAAAACTCACTCCAGAAGGATGAAATGCATGTGTTTCTCTCTGAAAGAACACTCAGCCACCAGGCTTTTGCTTGCTCCTTCAAGGTCTTTGTAGAAACGTGTGTTTTCACTGCTGGAATACGTTTTGGGATTCATTGTTTCAATCTCTTGCAAGCTTCATGTTGTTTCTTACACAATGTGGAAATACAAGAAGTATGTTTCCCAAATCACTTGAAAATCAGGAAAACGCACACTGCATCACTCTTGCTCAAACACGCTCTTTCACTTAATGCGTTGAGAACATTCAAGAAAGTAGAAAAGAAGGGCATTTTGCAGTGAATTTCAAACTGGCATGTACAAAAAGTCATTTCTATCGGTTGCAGAGTGCAAAAGCATGATTGACTTCATGTTCTCGAAGAAACCCTTACATTTCCAAGTGACCTGAATTAGGACTTTCCCAAAAAGATGTGTTTCCGTGTCTGTGGCGAATGGAGCTCTAAGTTGTGTATTTAGTATTGTAGAGTGATTCACTCTTCACAGGATACACAGCGTTTTGAGAGCACCAACATGCTTAACACTGATACTGCTACAAGGTGTGTGTAGCATGGCGAATGAAGGCTTGTCATTTCAAAGAAAGAAGAGGAAACCAAAATCCAGGTAGTGAAACGAGCACACCAGTATGGGAGATGTGCATGTGTACAGTTTCAAGCAGCAGCTCTTTGTGGACACTTGGAAACAGCGCTGTGAAAAAATTTCGTACGAAGCGGGATTTGGCCAAAGTTGAAAGACCTTCCAAAACCAACCCTAAAGAACTTAGCCAAACAATGAATGTTGCAATGAGCTCCTGCAGGAAAGGTGCTTCTATGACACAACCCCCGAGCAGGTAGCTACATTCTGCACAGTACAAAACGCATATGAATTCCAGGCTGAAAACTCACTCCAGAAGGATGAAATGCATGTGTTTCTCTCTGAAAGAACACTCAGCCACCAGGCTTTTGCTTGCTCCTTCAAGGTCTTTGTAGAAACGTGTGTTTTCACTGCTGGAATACGTTTTGGGATTCATTGTTTCAATCTCTTGCAAGCTTCATGTTGTTTCTTACACAATGTGGAAATACAAGAAGTATGTTTCCCAAATCACTTGAAAATCAGGAAAACGCACACTGCATCACTCTTGCTCAAACACGCTCTTTCACCTAATGCGTTGAGAACATTCAAGAAAGTAGAAAAGAAGGGCATTTTGCAGTGAATTTCAAACTGGCATGTACAAAAAGTCATTTCTATCGGTTGCAGAGTGCAAAAGCATGATTGACTTCATGTTCTCGAAGAAACCCTTACATTTCCAAGTGACCTGAATTAGGACTTTCCCAAAAAGATGTGTTTCCGTGTCTGTGGCGAATGGAGCTCTAAGTTGTGTATTTAGTATTGTAGAGTGATTCACTCTTCACAGGATACACAGCGTTTTGAGAGCACCAACATGCTTAACACTGATACTGCTACAAGGTGTGTGTAGCATGGCGAATGAAGGCTTGTCATTTCAAAGAAAGAAGAGGAAACCAAAATCCAGGTAGTGAAACGAGCACACCAGTATGGGAGATGTGCATGTGTACAGTTTCAAGCAGCAGCTCTTTGTGGACACTTGGAAACAGCGCTGTGAAAAAATTTCGTACGAAGCGGGATTTGGCCAAAGTTGAAAGACCTTCCAAAACCAACCCTAAAGAACTTAGCCAAACAATGAATGTTGCAATGAGCTCCTGCAGGAAAGGTGCTTCTATGACACAACCCCCGAGCAGGTAGCTACATTCTGCACAGTACAAAACGCAGATGAATTCCAGGCTGAAAACTCACTCCAGAAGGATGAAATGCATGTGTTTCTCTCTGAAAGAACACTCAGCCACCAGGCTTTTGCTTGCTCCTTCAAGGTCTTTGTAGAAACGTGTGTTTTCACTGCTGGAATACGTTTTGGGATTCATTGTTTCAATCTCTTGCAAGCTTCATGTTGTTTCTTACACAATGTGGAAATACAAGGAGTATGTTTCCCAAATCACTTGAAAATCAGGAAAACGCACACTGCATCACTCTTGCTCAAACACGCTCTTTCACCTAATGCGTTGAGAACATTCAAGAAAGTAGAAAAGAAGGGCATTTTGCAGTGAATTTCAAACGGGCATGTACAAAAAGTCATTTCTAGCGGTTGCAGAGTGCAAAAGCATGATTGACTTCATGTTCTCGAAGAAACCCTTACATTTCCAAGTGACCTGAATTAGGACTTTCCCAAAAAGATGTGTTTGCGTGTCTGTGGCGAATGGAGCTCTAAGTTGTGTATTTAGTATTGTCGAGTGATTCACTCTTCACAGGATACACAGCGTATTGAGAGCACCAACGTGCTTAACACTGATACTGCTACAAGGTGTGTGTAGCATGGCGAATGAAGGCTTGTCATTTCAAAGAAAGAAGAGGAAACCGAAATCCAGGTAGTGAAACGAGCACACCAGTATGGGAGATGTGCATGTGTACAGTTTCAAGCAGCAGCTCTTTGTGGACACTTGGAAACAGCGCTGTGAAAAAATTTCGTACGAAGCGGGATTTGGCCAAAGTTGAAAGACCTTCCAAAACCAACCCTAAAGAACTTAGCCAAACAATGAATGTTGCAATGAGCTCCTGCAGGAAAGGTGCTTCTATGACACAACCCCCGAGCAGGTAGCTACATTCTGCACAGTACAAAACGCAGATGAATTCCAGGCTGAAAACTCACTCCAGAAGGATGAAATGCATGTGTTTCTCTCTGAAAGAACACTCAGCCACCAGGCTTTTGCTTGCTCCTTCAAGGTCTTTGTAGAAACGTGTGTTTTCACTGCTGGAATACGTTTTGGGATTCATTGTTTCAATCTCTTGCAAGCTTCATGTTGTTTCTTACACAATGTGGAAATACAAGAAGTATGTTTCCCAAATCACTTGAAAATCAGGAAAACGCACACTGCATCACTCTTGCTCAAACACGCTCTTTCACTTAATGCGTTGAGAACATTCAAGAAAGTAGAAAAGAAGGGCATTTTGCAGTGAATTTCAAACTGGCATGTACAAAAAGTCATTTCTATCGGTTGCAGAGTGCAAAAGCATGATTGACTTCATGTTCTCGAAGAAACCCTTACATTTCCAAGTGACCTGAATTAGGACTTTCCCAAAAAGATGTGTTTCCGTGTCTGTGGCGAATGGAGCTCTAAGTTGTGTATTTAGTATTGTAGAGTGATTCACTCTTCACAGGATACACAGCGTTTTGAGAGCACCAACATGCTTAACACTGATACTGCTACAAGGTGTGTGTAGCATGGCGAATGAAGGCTTGTCATTTCAAAGAAAGAAGAGGAAACCAAAATCCAGGTAGTGAAACGAGCACACCAGTATGGGAGATGTGCATGTGTACAGTTTCAAGCAGCAGCTCTTTGTGGACACTTGGAAACAGCGCTGTGAAAAAATTTCGTACGAAGCGGGATTTGGCCAAAGTTGAAAGACCTTCCAAAACCAACCCTAAAGAACTTAGCCAAACAATGAATGTTGCAATGAGCTCCTGCAGGAAAGGTGCTTCTATGACACAACCCCCGAGCAGGTAGCTACATTCTGCACAGTACAAAACGCAGATGAATTCCAGGCTGAAAACTCACTCCAGAAGGATGAAATGCATGTGTTTCTCTCTGAAAGAACACTCAGCCACCAGGCTTTTGCTTGCTCCTTCAAGGTCTTTGTAGAAACGTGTGTTTTCACTGCTGGAATACGTTTTGGGATTCATTGTTTCAATCTCTTGCAAGCTTCATGTTGTTTCTTACACAATGTGGAAATACAAGGAGTATGTTTCCCAAATCACTTGAAAATCAGGAAAACGCACACTGCATCACTCTTGCTCAAACACGCTCTTTCACCTAATGCGTTGAGAACATTCAAGAAAGTAGAAAAGAAGGGCATTTTGCAGTGAATTTCAAACGGGCATGTACAAAAAGTCATTTCTAGCGGTTGCAGAGTGCAAAAGCATGATTGACTTCATGTTCTCGAAGAAACCCTTACATTTCCAAGTGACCTGAATTAGGACTTTCCCAAAAAGATGTGTTTGCGTGTCTGTGGCGAATGGAGCTCTAAGTTGTGTATTTAGTATTGTCGAGTGATTCACTCTTCACAGGATACACAGCGTATTGAGAGCACCAACGTGCTTAACACTGATACTGCTACAAGGTGTGTGTAGCATGGCGAATGAAGGCTTGTCATTTCAAAGAAAGAAGAGGAAACCGAAATCCAGGTAGTGAAACGAGCACACCAGTATGGGAGATGTGCATGTGTACAGTTTCAAGCAGCAGCTCTTTGTGGACACTTGGAAACAGCGCTGTGAAAAAATTTCGTACGAAGCGGGATTTGGCCAAAGTTGAAAGACCTTCCAAAACCAACCCTAAAGAACTTAGCCAAACAATGAATGTTGCAATGAGCTCCTGCAGGAAAGGTGCTTCTATGACACAACCCCCGAGCAGGTAGCTACATTCTGCACAGTACAAAACGCAGATGAATTCCAGGCTGAAAACTCACTCCAGAAGGATGAAATGCATGTGTTTCTCTCTGAAAGAACACTCAGCCACCAGGCTTTTGCTTGCTCCTTCAAGGTCTTTGTAGAAACGTGTGTTTTCACTGCTGGAATACGTTTTGGGATTCATTGTTTCAATCTCTTGCAAGCTTCATGTTGTTTCTTACACAATGTGGAAATACAAGAAGTATGTTTCCCAAATCACTTGAAAATCAGGAAAACGCACACTGCATCACTCTTGCTCAAACACGCTCTTTCACTTAATGCGTTGAGAACATTCAAGAAAGTAGAAAAGAAGGGCATTTTGCAGTGAATTTCAAACTGGCATGTACAAAAAGTCATTTCTATCGGTTGCAGAGTGCAAAAGCATGATTGACTTCATGTTCTCGAAGAAACCCTTACATTTCCAAGTGACCTGAATTAGGACTTTCCCAAAAAGATGTGTTTCCGTGTCTGTGGCGAATGGAGCTCTAAGTTGTGTATTTAGTATTGTAGAGTGATTCACTCTTCACAGGATACACAGCGTTTTGAGAGCACCAACATGCTTAACACTGATACTGCTACAAGGTGTGTGTAGCATGGCGAATGAAGGCTTGTCATTTCAAAGAAAGAAGAGGAAACCAAAATCCAGGTAGTGAAACGAGCACACCAGTATGGGAGATGTGCATGTGTACAGTTTCAAGCAGCAGCTCTTTGTGGACACTTGGAAACAGCGCTGTGAAAAAATTTCGTACGAAGCGGGATTTGGCCAAAGTTGAAAGACCTTCCAAAACCAACCCTAAAGAACTTAGCCAAACAATGAATGTTGCAATGAGCTCCTGCAGGAAAGGTGCTTCTATGACACAACCCCCGAGCAGGTAGCTACATTCTGCACAGTACAAAACGCAGATGAATTCCAGGCTGAAAACTCACTCCAGAAGGATGAAATGCATGTGTTTCTCTCTGAAAGAACACTCAGCCACCAGGCTTTTGCTTGCTCCTTCAAGGTCTTTGTAGAAACGTGTGTTTTCACTGCTGGAATACGTTTTGGGATTCATTGTTTCAATCTCTTGCAAGCTTCATGTTGTTTCTTACACAATGTGGAAATACAAGGAGTATGTTTCCCAAATCACTTGAAAATCAGGAAAACGCACACTGCATCACTCTTGCTCAAACACGCTCTTTCACCTAATGCGTTGAGAACATTCAAGAAAGTAGAAAAGAAGGGCATTTTGCAGTGAATTTCAAACGGGCATGTACAAAAAGTCATTTCTATCGGTTGCAGAGTGCAAAAGCATGATTGACTTCATGTTCTCTAAGAAACCCTTACATTTCCAAGTGACCTGAATTAGGACTTTCCCAAAAAGATGTGTTTGCATGTCTGTGGCGAATGGAGCTCTAAGTTGTGTATTTAGTATTGTCGAGTGATTCACTCTTCACAGGATACACAGCGTATTGAGAGCACCAACATGCTTAACACTGATACTGCTACAAGGTGTGTGTAGCATGGCGAATGAAGGCTTGTCATTTCAAAGAAAGAAGAGGAAACCAAAATCCAGGTAGTGAAACGAGCACACCAGTATGGGAGATGTGCATGTGTACAGTTTCAAGCAGCAGCTCTTTGTGGACACTTGGAAACAGCGCTGTGAAAAAATTTCGTACGAAGCGGGATTTGGCCAAAGTTGAAAGACCTTCCAAAACCAACCCTAAAGAACTTAGCCAAACAATGAATGTTGCAATGAGCTCCTGCAGGAAAGGTGCTTCTATGACACAACCCCCGAGCAGGTAGCTACATTCTGCACAGTACAAAACGCATATGAATTCCAGGCTGAAAACTCACTCCAGAAGGATGAAATGCATGTGTTTCTCTCTGAAAGAACACTCAGCCACCAGGCTTTTGCTTGCTCCTTCAAGGTCTTTGTAGAAACGTGTGTTTTCACTGCTGGAATACGTTTTGGGATTCATTGTTTCAATCTCTTGCAAGCTTCATGTTGTTTCTTACACAATGTGGAAATACAAGGAATATGTTTCCCAAATCACTTGAAAATCAGGAAAACGCACACTGCATCACTCTTGCTCAAACACGCTCTTTCACCTAATGCGTTGAGAACATACAAGAAAGTAGAAAAGAAGGGTATTTTGCAGTGAATTTCAAACGGGCATGTACAAAAAGTCATTTCTAGCGGTTGCAGAGTGCAAAAGCATGATTGACTTCATGTTCTCGAAGAAACCCTTACATTTCCAAGTGACCTGAATTAGGACTTTCCCAAAAAGATGTGTTTGCGTGTCTGTGGCGAATGGAGCTCTAAGTTGTGTATTTAGTATTGTCGAGTGATTCACTCTTCACAGGATACACAGCGTATTGAGAGCACCAACGTGCTTAACACTGATACTGCTACAAGGTGTGTGTAGCATGGCGAATGAAGGCTTGTCATTTCAAAGAAAGAAGAGGAAACCGAAATCCAGGTAGTGAAACGAGCACACCAGTATGGGAGATGTGCATGTGTACAGTTTCAAGCAGCAGCTCTTTGTGGACACTTGGAAACAGCGCTGTGAAAAAATTTCGTACGAAGCGGGATTTGGCCAAAGTTGAAAGACCTTCCAAAACCAACCCTAAAGAACTTAGCCAAACAATGAATGTTGCAATGAGCTCCTGCAGGAAAGGTGCTTCTATGACACAACCCCCGAGCAGGTAGCTACATTCTGCACAGTACAAAACGCAGATGAATTCCTGGCTGAAAACTCACTCCAGAAGGATGAAATGCATGTGTTTCTCTCTGAAAGAACACTCAGCCACCAGGCTTTTGCTTGCTCCTTCAAGGTCTTTGTAGAAACGTGTGTTTTCACTGCTGGAATACGTTTTGGGATTCATTGTTTCAATCTCTTGCAAGCTTCATGTTGTTTCTTACACAATGTGGAAATACAAGGAGTATGTTTCCCAAATCACTTGAAAATCAGGAAAACGCACACTGCATCACTCTTGCTCAAACACGCTCTTTCACCTAATGCGTTGAGAACATTCAAGAAAGTAGAAAAGAAGGGCATTTTGCAGTGAATTTCAAACGGGCATGTACAAAAAGTCATTTCTATCGGTTGCAGAGTGCAAAAGCATGATTGACTTCATGTTCTCTAAGAAACCCTTACATTTCCAAGTGACCTGAATTAGGACTTTCCCAAAAAGATGTGTTTGCGTGTCTGTGGCGAATGGAGCTCTAAGTTGTGTATTTAGTATTGTCGAGTGATTCACTCTTCACAGGATACACAGCGTATTGAGAGCACCAACATGCTTAACACTGATACTGCTACAAGGTGTGTGTAGCATGGCGAATGAAGGCTTGTCATTTCAAAGAAAGAAGAGGAAACCAAAATCCAGGTAGTGAAACGAGCACACCAGTATGGGAGATGTGCATGTGTACAGTTTCAAGCAGCAGCTCTTTGTGGACACTTGGAAACAGCGCTGTGAAAAAATTTCGTACGAAGCGGGATTTGGCCAAAGTTGAAAGACCTTCCAAAACCAACCCTAAAGAACTTAGCCAAACAATGAATGTTGCAATGAGCTCCTGCAGGAAAGGTGCTTCTATGACACAACCCCCGAGCAGGTAGCTACATTCTGCACAGTACAAAACGCATATGAATTCCAGGCTGAAAACTCACTCCAGAAGGATGAAATGCATGTGTTTCTCTCTGAAAGAACACTCAGCCACCAGGCTTTTGCTTGCTCCTTCAAGGTCTTTGTAGAAACGTGTGTTTTCACTGCTGGAATACGTTTTGGGATTCATTGTTTCAATCTCTTGCAAGCTTCATGTTGTTTCTTACACAATGTGGAAATACAAGGAATATGTTTCCCAAATCACTTGAAAATCAGGAAAACGCACACTGCATCACTCTTGCTCAAACACGCTCTTTCACCTAATGCGTTGAGAACATACAAGAAAGTAGAAAAGAAGGGCATTTTGCAGTGAATTTCAAACGGGCATGTACAAAAAGTCATTTCTAGCGGTTGCAGAGTGCAAAAGCATGATTGACTTCATGTTCTCGAAGAAACCCTTACATTTCCAAGTGACCTGAATTAGGACTTTCCCAAAAAGATGTGTTTGCGTGTCTGTGGCGAATGGAGCTCTAAGTTGTGTATTTAGTATTGTCGAGTGATTCACTCTTCACAGGATACACAGCGTATTGAGAGCACCAACGTGCTTAACACTGATACTGCTACAAGGTGTGTGTAGCATGGCGAATGAAGGCTTGTCATTTCAAAGAAAGAAGAGGAAACCGAAATCCAGGTATTGAAACGAGCACACCAGTATGGGAGATGTGCATGTGTACAGTTTCAAGCAGCAGCTCTTTGTGGACACTTGGAAACAGCGCTGTGAAAAAATTTCGTACGAAGCGGGATTTGGCCAAAGTTGAAAGACCTTCCAAAACCAACCCTAAAGAACTTAGCCAAACAATGAATGTTGCAATGAGCTCCTGCAGGAAAGGTGCTTCTATGACACAACCCCCGAGCAGGTAGCTACATTCTGCACAGTACAAAACGCAGATGAATTCCAGGCTGAAAACTCACTCCAGAAGGATGAAATGCATGTGTTTCTCTCTGAAAGAACACTCAGCCACCAGGCTTTTGCTTGCTCCTTCAAGGTCTTTGTAGAAACGTGTGTTTTCACTGCTGGAATACGTTTTGGGATTCATTGTTTCAATCTCTTGCAAGCTTCATGTTGTTTCTTACACAATGTGGAAATACAAGGAATATGTTTCCCAAATCACTTGAAAATCAGGAAAACGCACACTGCATCACTCTTGCTCAAACACGCTCTTTCACCTAATGCGTTGAGAACATACAAGAAAGTAGAAAAGAAGGGCATTTTGCAGTGAATTTCAAACGGGCATGTACAAAAAGTCATTTCTAGCGGTTGCAGAGTGCAAAAGCATGATTGACTTCATGTTCTCGAAGAAACCCTTACATTTCCAAGTGACCTGAATTAGGACTTTCCCAAAAAGATGTGTTTGCGTGTCTGTGGCGAATGGAGCTCTAAGTTGTGTATTTAGTATTGTCGAGTGATTCACTCTTCACAGGATACACAGCGTATTGAGAGCACCAACGTGCTTAACACTGATACTGCTACAAGGTGTGTGTAGCATGGCGAATGAAGGCTTGTCATTTCAAAGAAAGAAGAGGAAACCGAAATCCAGGTAGTGAAACGAGCACACCAGTATGGGAGATGTGCATGTGTACAGTTTCAAGCAGCAGCTCTTTGTGGACACTTGGAAACAGCGCTGTGAAAAAATTTCGTACGAAGCGGGATTTGGCCAAAGTTGAAAGACCTTCCAAAACCAACCCTAAAGAACTTAGCCAAACAATGAATGTTGCAATGAGCTCCTGCAGGAAAGGTGCTTCTATGACACAACCCCCGAGCAGGTAGCTACATTCTGCACAGTACAAAACGCAGATGAATTCCAGGCTGAAAACTCACTCCAGAAGGATGAAATGCATGTGTTTCTCTCTGAAAGAACACTCAGCCACCAGGCTTTTGCTTGCTCCTTCAAGGTCTTTGTAGAAACGTGTGTTTTCACTGCTGGAATACGTTTTGGGATTCATTGTTTCAATCTCTTGCAAGCTTCATGTTGTTTCTTACACAATGTGGAAATACAAGGAATATGTTTCCCAAATCACTTGAAAATCAGGAAAACGCACACTGCATCACTCTTGCTCAAACACGCTCTTTCACCTAATGCGTTGAGAACATACAAGAAAGTAGAAAAGAAGGGCATTTTGCAGTGAATTTCAAACGGGCATGTACAAAAAGTCATTTCTAGCGGTTGCAGAGTGCAAAAGCATGATTGACTTCATGTTCTCGAAGAAACCCTTACATTTCCAAGTGACCTGAATTAGGACTTTCCCAAAAAGATGTGTTTGCGTGTCTGTGGCGAATGGAGCTCTAAGTTGTGTATTTAGTATTGTCGAGTGATTCACTCTTCACAGGATACACAGCGTATTGAGAGCACCAACGTGCTTAACACTGATACTGCTACAAGGTGTGTGTAGCATGGCGAATGAAGGCTTGTCATTTCAAAGAAAGAAGAGGAAACCGAAATCCAGGTAGTGAAACGAGCACACCAGTATGGGAGATGTGCATGTGTACAGTTTCAAGCAGCAGCTCTTTGTGGACACTTGGAAACAGCGCTGTGAAAAAATTTCGTACGAAGCGGGATTTGGCCAAAGTTGAAAGACCTTCCAAAACCAACCCAAAAGAACTTAGCCAAACAATGAATGTTGCAATGAGCTCCTGCAGGAAAGGTGCTTCTATGACACAACCCCCGAGCAGGTAGCTACATTCTGCACAGTACAAAACGCAGATGAATTCCAGGCTGAAAACTCACTCCAGAAGGATGAAATGCATGTGTTTCTCTCTGAAAGAACACTCAGCCACCAGGCTTTTGCTTGCTCCTTCAAGGTCTTTGTAGAAACGTGTGTTTTCACTGCTGGAATACGTTTTGGGATTCATTGTTTCAATCTCTTGCAAGCTTCATGTTGTTTCTTACACAATGTGGAAATACAAGGAGTATGTTTCCCAAATCACTTGAAAATCAGGAAAACGCACACTGCATCACTCTTGCTCAAACACGCTCTTTCACCTAATGCGTTGAGAACATTCAAGAAAGTAGAAAAGAAGGGCATTTTGCAGTGAATTTCAAACGGGCATGTACAAAAAGTCATTTCTATCGGTTGCAGAGTGCAAAAGCATGATTGACTTCATGTTCTCGAAGAAACCCTTACATTTCCAAGTGACCTGAATTAGGACTTTCCCAAAAAGATGTGTTTGCGTGTCTGTGGCGAATGGAGCTCTAAGTTGTGTATTTAGTATTGTCGAGTGATTCACTCTTCACAGGATACACAGCGTATTGAGAGCACCAACGTGCTTAACACTGATACTGCTACAAGGTGTGTGTAGCATGGCGAATGAAGGCTTGTCATTTCAAAGAAAGAAGAGGAAACCGAAATCCAGGTAGTGAAACGAGCACACCAGTATGGGAGATGTGCATGTGTACAGTTTCAAGCAGCAGCTCTTTGTGGACACTTGGAAACAGCGCTGTGAAAAAATTTCGTACGAAGCGGGATTTGGCCAAAGTTGAAAGACCTTCCAAAACCAACCCTAAAGAACTTAGCCAAACAATGAATGTTGCAATGAGCTCCTGCAGGAAAGGTGCTTCTATGACACAACCCCCGAGCAGGTAGCTACATTCTGCACAGTACAAAACGCATATGAATTCCAGGCTGAAAACTCACTCCAGAAGGATGAAATGCATGTGTTTCTCTCTGAAAGAACACTCAGCCACCAGGCTTTTGCTTGCTCCTTCAAGGTCTTTGTAGAAACGTGTGTTTTCACTGCTGGAATACGTTTTGGGATTCATTGTTTCAATCTCTTGCAAGCTTCATGTTGTTTCTTACACAATGTGGAAATACAAGGAGTATGTTTCCCAAATCACTTGAAAATCAGGAAAACGCACACTGCATCACTCTTGCTCAAACACGCTCTTTCACCTAATGCGTTGAGAATATTCAAGAAAGTAGAAAAGAAGGGCATTTTGCAGTGAATTTCAAACGGGCATGTACAAAAAGTCATTTCTATCGGTTGCAGAGTGCAAAAGCATGATTGACTTCATGTTCTCTAAGAAACCCTTACATTTCCAAGTGACCTGAATTAGGACTTTCCCAAAAAGATGTGTTTGCGTGTCTGTGGCGAATGGAGCTCTAAGTTGTGTATTTAGTATTGTCGAGTGATTCACTCTTCACAGGATACACAGCGTATTGAGAGCACCAACATGCTTAACACTGATACTGCTACAAGGTGTGTGTAGCATGGCGAATGAAGGCTTGTCATTTCAAAGAAAGAAGAGGAAACCGAAATCCAGGTAGTGAAACGAGCACACCAGTATGGGAGATGTGCATGTGTACAGTTTCAAGCAGCAGCTCTTTGTGGACACTTGGAAACAGCGCTGTGAAAAAATTTCGTACGAAGCGGGATTTGGCCAAAGTTGAAAGACCTTCCAAAACCAACCCTAAAGAACTTAGCCAAACAATGAATGTTGCAATGAGCTCCTGCAGGAAAGGTGCTTCTATGACACAACCCCCGAGCAGGTAGCTACATTCTGCACAGTACAAAACGCAGATGAATTCCAGGCTGAAAACTCACTCCAGAAGGATGAAATGCATGTGTTTCTCTCTGAAAGAACACTCAGCCACCAGGCTTTTGCTTGCTCCTTCAAGGTCTTTGTAGAAACGTGTGTTTTCACTGCTGGAATACGTTTTGGGATTCATTGTTTCAATCTCTTGCAAGCTTCATGTTGTTTCTTACACAATGTGGAAATACAAGGAGTATGTTTCCCAAATCACTTGAAAATCAGGAAAACGCACACTGCATCACTCTTGCTCAAACACGCTCTTTCACCTAATGCGTTGAGAACATTCAAGAAAGTAGAAAAGAAGGGCATTTTGCAGTGAATTTCAAACGGGCATGTACAAAAAGTCATTTCTATCGGTTGCAGAGTGCAAAATCATGATTGACTTCATGTTCTCGAAGAAACCCTTACATTTCCAAGTGACCTGAATTAGGACTTTCTCAAAAAGATGTGTTTCCGTGTCTGTGGCGAATGGAGCTCTAAGTTGTGTATTTAGTATTGTCGAGTGATTCACTCTTCACAGGATACACAGCGTATTGAGAGCACCAACATGCTTAACACTGATACTGCTACAAGGTGTGTGTAGCATGGCGAATGAAGGCTTGTCATTTCAAAGAAAGAAGAGGAAACCAAAATCCAGGTAGTGAAACGAGCACACCAGTATGGGAGATGTGCATGTGTACAGTTTCAAGCAGCAGCTCTTTGTGGACACTTGGAAACAGCGCTGTGAAAAAATTTCGTACGAAGCGGGATTTGGCCAAAGTTGAAAGACCTTCCAAAACCAACCCTAAAGAACTTAGCCAAACAATGAATGTTGCAATGAGCTCCTGCAGGAAAGGAGCTTCTATGACACAACCCCCGAGCAGGTAGCTACATTCTGCACAGTACAAAACGCAGATGAATTCCAGGCTGAAAACTCACTCCAGAAGGATGAAATGCATGTGTTTCTCTCTGAAAGAACACTCAGCCACCAGGCTTTTGCTTGCTCCTTCAAGGTCTTTGTAGAAACGTGTGTTTTCACTGCTGGAATACGTTTTGGGATTCATTGTTTCAATCTCTTGCAAGCTTCATGTTGTTTCTTACACAATGTGGAAATACAAGGAATATGTTTCCCAAATCACTTGAAAATCAGGAAAACGCACACTGCATCACTCTTGCTCAAACACGCTCTTTCACCTAATGCGTTGAGAACATACAAGAAAGTAGAAAAGAAGGGCATTTTGCAGTGAATTTCAAACGGGCATGTACAAAAAGTCATTTCTAGCGGTTGCAGAGTGCAAAAGCATGATTGACTTCATGTTCTCGAAGAAACCCTTACATTTCCAAGTGACCTGAATTAGGACTTTCCCAAAAAGATGTGTTTGCGTGTCTGTGGCGAATGGAGCTCTAAGTTGTGTATTTAGTATTGTCGAGTGATTCACTCTTCACAGGATACACAGCGTATTGAGAGCACCAACGTGCTTAACACTGATACTGCTACAAGGTGTGTGTAGCATGGCGAATGAAGGCTTGTCATTTCAAAGAAAGAAGAGGAAACCGAAATCCAGGTAGTGAAACGAGCACACCAGTATGGGAGATGTGCATGTGTACAGTTTCAAGCAGCAGCTCTTTGTGGACACTTGGAAACAGCGCTGTGAAAAAATTTCGTACGAAGCGGGATTTGGCCAAAGTTGAAAGACCTTCCAAAACCAACCCTAAAGAACTTAGCCAAACAATGAATGTTGCAATGAGCTCCTGCAGGAAAGGTGCTTCTATGACACAACCCCCGAGCAGGTAGCTACATTCTGCACAGTACAAAACGCATATGAATTCCAGGCTGAAAACTCACTCCAGAAGGATGAAATGCATGTGTTTCTCTCTGAAAGAACACTCAGCCACCAGGCTTTTGCTTGCTCCTTCAAGGTCTTTGTAGAAACGTGTGTTTTCACTGCTGGAATACGTTTTGGGATTCATTGTTTCAATCTCTTGCAAGCTTCATGTTGTTTCTTACACAATGTGGAAATACAAGAAGTATGTTTCCCAAATCACTTGAAAATCAGGAAAACGCACACTGCATCACTCTTGCTCAAACACGCTCTTTCACTTAATGCGTTGAGAACATTCAAGAAAGTAGAAAAGAAGGGCATTTTGCAGTGAATTTCAAACTGGCATGTACAAAAAGTCATTTCTATCGGTTGCAGAGTGCAAAAGCATGATTGACTTCATGTTCTCGAAGAAACCCTTACATTTCCAAGTGACCTGAATTAGGACTTTCCCAAAAAGATGTGTTTCCGTGTCTGTGGCGAATGGAGCTCTAAGTTGTGTATTTAGTATTGTAGAGTGATTCACTCTTCACAGGATACACAGCGTTTTGAGAGCACCAACATGCTTAACACTGATACTGCTACAAGGTGTGTGTAGCATGGCGAATGAAGGCTTGTCATTTCAAAGAAAGAAGAGGAAACCAAAATCCAGGTAGTGAAACGAGCACACCAGTATGGGAGATGTGCATGTGTACAGTTTCAAGCAGCAGCTCTTTGTGGACACTTGGAAACAGCGCTGTGAAAAAATTTCGTACGAAGCGGGATTTGGCCAAAGTTGAAAGACCTTCCAAAACCAACCCTAAAGAACTTAGCCAAACAATGAATGTTGCAATGAGCTCCTGCAGGAAAGGTGCTTCTATGACACAACCCCCGAGCAGGTAGCTACATTCTGCACAGTACAAAACGCAGATGAATTCCAGGCTGAAAACTCACTCCAGAAGGATGAAATGCATGTGTTTCTCTCTGAAAGAACACTCAGCCACCAGGCTTTTGCTTGCTCCTTCAAGGTCTTTGTAGAAACGTGTGTTTTCACTGCTGGAATACGTTTTGGGATTCATTGTTTCAATCTCTTGCAAGCTTCATGTTGTTTCTTACACAATGTGGAAATACAAGGAGTATGTTTCCCAAATCACTTGAAAATCAGGAAAACGCACACTGCATCACTCTTGCTCAAACACGCTCTTTCACCTAATGCGTTGAGAACATTCAAGAAAGTAGAAAAGAAGGGCATTTTGCAGTGAATTTCAAACGGGCATGTACAAAAAGTCATTTCTATCGGTTGCAGAGTGCAAAAGCATGATTGACTTCATGTTCTCGAAGAAACCCTTACATTTCCAAGTGACCTGAATTAGGACTTTCCCAAAAAGATGTGTTTGCGTGTCTGTGGCGAATGGAGCTCTAAGTTGTGTATTTAGTATTGTCGAGTGATTCACTCTTCACAGGATACACAGCGTATTGAGAGCACCAACATGCTTAACACTGATACTGCTACAAGGTGTGTGTAGCATGGCGAATGAAGGCTTGTCATTTCAAAGAAAGAAGAGGAAACCAAAATCCAGGTAGTGAAACGAGCACACCAGTATGGGAGATGTGCATGTGTACAGTTTCAAGCAACAGCTCTTTGTGGACACTTGGAAACAGCGCTGTGAAAAAATTTCGTACGAAGCGGGATTTGGCCAAAGTTGAAAGACCTTCCAAAACCAACCCTAAAGAACTTAGCCAAACAATGAATGTTGCAATGAGCTCCTGCAGGAAAGGTGCTTCTATGACACAACCCCCGAGCAGGTAGCTACATTCTGCACAGTACAAAACGCATATGAATTCCAGGCTGAAAACTCACTCCAGAAGGATGAAATGCATGTGTTTCTCTCTGAAAGAACACTCAGCCACCAGGCTTTTGCTTGCTCCTTCAAGGTCTTTGTAGAAACGTGTGTTTTCACTGCTGGAATACGTTTTGGGATTCATTGTTTCAATCTCTTGCAAGCTTCATGTTGTTTCTTACACAATGTGGAAATACAAGGAATATGTTTCCCAAATCACTTGAAAATCAGGAAAACGCACACTGCATCACTCTTGCTCAAACACGCTCTTTCACCTAATGCGTTGAGAACATACAAGAAAGTAGAAAAGAAGGGCATTTTGCAGTGAATTTCAAACGGGCATGTACAAAAAGTCATTTCTAGCGGTTGCAGAGTGCAAAAGCATGATTGACTTCATGTTCTCGAAGAAACCCTTACATTTCCAAGTGACCTGAATTAGGACTTTCCCAAAAAGATGTGTTTGCGTGTCTGTGGCGAATGGAGCTCTAAGTTGTGTATTTAGTATTGTCGAGTGATTCACTCTTCACAGGATACACAGCGTATTGAGAGCACCAACGTGCTTAACACTGATACTGCTACAAGGTGTGTGTAGCATGGCGAATGAAGGCTTGTCATTTCAAAGAAAGAAGAGGAAACCGAAATCCAGGTAGTGAAACGAGCACACCAGTATGGGAGATGTGCATGTGTACAGTTTCAAGCAGCAGCTCTTTGTGGACAGTTGGAAACAGCGCTGTGAAAAAATTTCGTACGAAGCGGGATTTGGCCAAAGTTGAAAGACCTTCCAAAACCAACCCTAAAGAACTTAGCCAAACAATGAATGTTGCAATGAGCTCCTGCAGGAAAGGTGCTTCTATGACACAACCCCCGAGCAGGTAGCTACATTCTGCACAGTACAAAACGCAGATGAATTCCAGGCTGAAAACTCACTCCAGAAGGATGAAATGCATGTGTTTCTCTCTGAAAGAACACTCAGCCACCAGGCTTTTGCTTGCTCCTTCAAGGTCTTTGTAGAAACGTGTGTTTTCACTGCTGGAATACGTTTTGGGATTCATTGTTTCAATCTCTTGCAAGCTTCATGTTGTTTCTTACACAATGTGGAAATACAAGGAATATGTTTCCCAAATCACTTGAAAATCAGGAAAACGCACACTGCATCACTCTTGCTCAAACACGCTCTTTCACCTAATGCGTTGAGAACATACAAGAAAGTAGAAAAGAAGGGCATTTTGCAGTGAATTTCAAACGGGCATGTACAAAAAGTCATTTCTAGCGGTTGCAGAGTGCAAAAGCATGATTGACTTCATGTTCTCGAAGAAACCCTTACATTTCCAAGTGACCTGAATTAGGACTTTCCCAAAAAGATGTGTTTGCGTGTCTGTGGCGAATGGAGCTCTAAGTTGTGTATTTAGTATTGTCGAGTGATTCACTCTTCACAGGATACACAGCGTATTGAGAGCACCAACGTGCTTAACACTGATACTCCTACAAGGTGTGTGTAGCATGGCGAATGAAGGCTTGTCATTTCAAAGAAAGAAGAGGAAACCGAAATCCAGGTAGTGAAACGAGCACACCAGTATGGGAGATGTGCATGTGTACAGTTTCAAGCAGCAGCTCTTTGTGGACACTTGGAAACAGCGCTGTGAAAAAATTTCGTACGAAGCGGGATTTGGCCAAAGTTGAAAGACCTTCCAAAACCAACCCTAAAGAACTTAGCCAAACAATGAATGTTGCAATGAGCTCCTGCAGGAAAGGTGCTTCTATGACACAACCCCCGAGCAGGTAGCTACATTCTGCACAGTACAAAACGCAGATGAATTCCAGGCTGAAAACTCACTCCAGAAGGATGAAATGCATGTGTTTCTCTCTGAAAGAACACTCAGCCACCAGGCTTTTGCTTGCTCCTTCAAGGTCTTTGTAGAAACGTGTGTTTTCACTGCTGGAATACGTTTTGGGATTCATTGTTTCAATCTCTTGCAAGCTTCATGTTGTTTCTTACACAATGTGGAAATACAAGGAGTATGTTTCCCAAATCACTTGAAAATCAGGAAAACGCACACTGCATCACTCTTGCTCAAACACGCTCTTTCACCTAATGCGTTGAGAACATTCAAGAAAGTAGAAAAGAAGGGCATTTTGCAGTGAATTTCAAACGGGCATGTACAAAAAGTCATTTCTATCGGTTGCAGAGTGCAAAAGCATGATTGACTTCATGTTCTCGAAGAAACCCTTACATTTCCAAGTGACCTGAATTAGGACTTTCCCAAAAAGATGTGTTTGCGTGTCTGTGGCGAATGGAGCTCTAAGTTGTGTATTTAGTATTGTCGAGTGATTCACTCTTCACAGGATACACAGCGTATTGAGAGCACCAACATGCTTAACACTGATACTGCTACAAGGTGTGTGTAGCATGGCGAATGAAGGCTTGTCATTTCAAAGAAAGAAGAGGAAACCAAAATCCAGGTAGTGAAACGAGCACACCAGTATGGGAGATGTGCATGTGTACAGTTTCAAGCAGCAGCTCTTTGTGGACACTTGGAAACAGCGCTGTGAAAAAATTTCGTACGAAGCGGGATTTGGCCAAAGTTGAAAGACCTTCCAAAACCAACCCTAAAGAACTTAGCCAAACAATGAATGTTGCAATGAGCTCCTGCAGGAAAGGTGCTTCTATGACACAACCCCCGAGCAGGTAGCTACATTCTGCACAGTACAAAACGCAGATGAATTCCAGGCTGAAAACTCACTCCAGAAGGATGAAATGCATGTGTTTCTCTCTGAAAGAACACTCAGCCACCAGGCTTTTGCTTGCTCCTTCAAGGTCTTTGTAGAAACGTGTGTTTTCACTGCTGGAATACGTTTTGGGATTCATTGTTTCAATCTCTTGCAAGCTTCATGTTGTTTCTTACACAATGTGGAAATACAAGGAATATGTTTCCCAAATCACTTGAAAATCAGGAAAACGCACACTGCATCACTCTTGCTCAAACACGCTCTTTCACCTAATGCGTTGAGAACATACAAGAAAGTAGAAAAGAAGGGCATTTTGCAGTGAATTTCAAACGGGCATGTACAAAAAGTCATTTCTAGCGGTTGCTGTGTGCAAAAGCATGATTGACTTCATGTTCTCGAAGAAACCCTTACATTTCCAAGTGACCTGAATTAGGACTTTCCCAAAAAGATGTGTTTGCGTGTCTGTGGCGAATGGAGCTCTAAGTTGTGTATTTAGTATTGTCGAGTGATTCACTCTTCACAGGATACACAGCGTATTGAGAGCACCAACGTGCTTAACACTGATACTGCTACAAGGTGTGTGTAGCATGGCGAATGAAGGCTTGTCATTTCAAAGAAAGAAGAGGAAACCGAAATCCAGGTAGTGAAACGAGCACACCAGTATGGGAGATGTGCATGTGTACAGTTTCAAGCAGCAGCTCTTTGTGGACACTTGGAAACAGCGCTGTGAAAAAATTTCGTACGAAGCGGGATTTGGCCAAAGTTGAAAGACCTTCCAAAACCAACCCTAAAGAACTTAGCCAAACAATGAATGTTGCAATGAGCTCCTGCAGGAAAGGTGCTTCTATGACACAACCCCCGAGCAGGTAGCTACATTCTGCACAGTACAAAACGCAGATGAATTCCAGGCTGAAAACTCACTCCAGAAGGATGAAATGCATGTGTTTCTCTCTGAAAGAACACTCAGCCACCAGGCTTTTGCTTGCTCCTTCAAGGTCTTTGTAGAAACGTGTGTTTTCACTGCTGGAATACGTTTTGGGATTCATTGTTTCAATCTCTTGCAAGCTTCATGTTGTTTCTTACACAATGTGGAAATACAAGGAGTATGTTTCCCAAATCACTTGAAAATCAGGAAAACGCACACTGCATCACTCTTGCTCAAACACGCTCTTTCACCTAATGCGTTGAGAACATTCAAGAAAGTAGAAAAGAAGGGCATTTTGCAGTGAATTTCAAACGGGCATGTACAAAAAGTCATTTCTATCGGTTGCAGAGTGCAAAAGCATGATTGACTTCATGTTCTCTAAGAAACCCTTACATTTCCAAGTGACCTGAATTAGGACTTTCCCAAAAAGATGTGTTTGCGTGTCTGTGGCGAATGGAGCTCTAAGTTGTGTATTTAGTATTGTCGAGTGATTCACTCTTCACAGGATACACAGCGTATTGAGAGCACCAACATGCTTAACACTGACACTGCTACAAGGTGTGTGTAGCATGGCGAATGAAGGCTTGTCATTTCAAAGAAAGAAGAGGAAACCAAAATCCAGGTAGTGAAACGAGCACACCAGTATGGGAGATGTGCATGTGTACAGTTTCAAGCAGCAGCTCTTTGTGGACACTTGGAAACAGCGCTGTGAAAAAATTTCGTACGAAGCGGGATTTGGCCAAAGTTGAAAGACCTTCCAAAACCAACCCTAAAGAACTTAGCCAAACAATGAATGTTGCAATGAGCTCCTGCAGGAAAGGTGCTTCTATGACACAACCCCCGAGCAGGTAGCTACATTCTGCACAGTACAAAACGCATATGAATTCCAGGCTGAAAACTCACTCCAGAAGGATGAAATGCATGTGTTTCTCTCTGAAAGAACACTCAGCCACCAGGCTTTTGCTTGCTCCTTCAAGGTCTTTGTAGAAACGTGTGTTTTCACTGCTGGAATACGTTTTGGGATTCATTGTTTCAATCTCTTGCAAGCTTCATGTTGTTTCTTACACAATGTGGAAATACAAGGAATATGTTTCCCAAATCACTTGAAAATCAGGAAAACGCACACTGCATCACTCTTGCTCAAACACGCTCTTTCACCTAATGCGTTGAGAACATACAAGAAAGTAGAAAAGAAGGGCATTTTGCAGTGAATTTCAAACGGGCATGTACAAAAAGTCATTTCTAGCGGTTGCAGAGTGCAAAAGCATGATTGACTTCATGTTCTCGAAGAAACCCTTACATTTCCAAGTGACCTGAATTAGGACTTTCCCAAAAGATGTGTTTGCGTGTCTGTGGCGAATGGAGCTCTAAGTTGTGTATTTAGTATTGTCGAGTGATTCACTCTTAACAGGATACACAGCGTATTGAGAGCACCAACGTGCTTAACACTGATACTGCTACAAGGTGTGTGTAGCATGGCGAATGAAGGCTTGTCATTTCAAAGAAAGAAGAGGAAACCAAAATCCAGGTAGTGAAACGAGCACACCAGTATGGGAGATGTGCATGTGTACAGTTTCAAGCAGCAGCTCTTTGTGGACACTTGGAAACAGCGCTGTGAAAAAATTTCGTACGAAGCGGGATTTGGCCAAAGTTGAAAGACCTTCCAAAACCAACCCTAAAGAACTTAGCCAAACAATGAATGTTGCAATGAGCTCCTGCAGGAAAGGTGCTTCTATGACACAACCCCCGAGCAGGTAGCTACATTCTGCACAGTACAAAACGCAGATGAATTCCAGGCTGAAAACTCACTCCAGAAGGATGAAATGCATGTGTTTCTCTCTGAAAGAACACTCAGCCACCAGGCTTTTGCTTGCTCCTTCAAGGTCTTTGTAGAAACGTGTGTTTTCACTGCTGGAATACGTTTTGGGATTCATTGTTTCAATCTCTTGCAAGCTTCATGTTGTTTCTTACACAATGTGGAAATACAAGGAGTATGTTTCCCAAATCACTTGAAAATCAGGAAAACGCACACTGCATCACTCTTGCTCAAACACGCTCTTTCACCTAATGCGTTGAGAACATTCAAGAAAGTAGAAAAGAAGGGCATTTTGCAGTGAATTTCAAACGGGCATGTACAAAAAGTCATTTCTATCGGTTGCAGAGTGCAAAAGCATGATTGACTTCATGTTCTCTAAGAAACCCTTACATTTCCAAGTGACCTGAATTAGGACTTTCCCAAAAAGATGTGTTTGCGTGTCTGTGGCGAATGGAGCTCTAAGTTGTGTATTTAGTATTGTCGAGTGATTCACTCTTCACAGGATACACAGCGTATTGAGAGCACCAACATGCTTAACACTGATACTGCTACAAGGTGTGTGTAGCATGGCGAATGAAGGCTTGTCATTTCAAAGAAAGAAGAGGAAACCAAAATCCAGGTAGTGAAACGAGCACACCAGTATGGGAGATGTGCATGTGTACAGTTTCAAGCAGCAGCTCTTTGTGGACACTTGGAAACAGCGCTGTGAAAAAATTTCGTCCGAAGCGGGATTTGGCCAAAGTTGAAAGACCTTCCAAAACCAACCCTAAAGAACTTAGCCAAACAATGAATGTTGCAATGAGCTCCTGCAGGAAAGGTGCTTCTATGACACAACCCCCGAGCAGGTAGCTACATTCTGCACAGTACAAAACGCATATGAATTCCAGGCTGAAAACTCACTCCAGAAGGATGAAATGCATGTGTTTCTCTCTGAAAGAACACTCAGCCACCAGGCTTTTGCTTGCTCCTTCAAGGTCTTTGTAGAAACGTGTGTTTTCACTGCTGGAATACGTTTTGGGATTCATTGTTTCAATCTCTTGCAAGCTTCATGTTGTTTCTTACACAATGTGGAAATACAAGGAGTATGTTTCCCAAATCACTTGAAAATCAGGAAAACGCACACTGCATCACTCTTGCTCAAACACGCTCTTTCACCTAATGCGTTGAGAACATTCAAGAAAGTAGAAAAGAAGGGCATTTTGCAGTGAATTTCAAACGGGCATGTACAAAAAGTCATTTCTATCGGTTGCAGAGTGCAAAAGCATGATTGACTTCATGTTCTCGAAGAAACCCTTACATTTCCAAGTGACCTGAATTAGGACTTTCCCAAAAAGATGTGTTTCCGTGTCTGTGGCGAATGGAGCTCTAAGTTGTGTATTTAGTATTGTCGAGTGATTCACTCTTCACAGGATACACAGCGTATTGAGAGCACCAACATGCTTAACACTGATACTGCTACAAGGTGTGTGTAGCATGGCGAATGAAGGCTTGTCATTTCAAAGAAAGAAGAGGAAACCAAAATCCAGGTAGTGAAACGAGCACACCAGTATGGGAGATGTGCATGTGTACAGTTTCAAGCAACAGCTCTTTGTGGACACTTGGAAACAGCGCTGTGAAAAAATTTCGTACGTAGCGGGATTTGGCCAAAGTTGAAAGACCTTCCAAAACCAACCCTAAAGAACTTAGCCAAACAATGAATGTTGCAATGAGCTCCTGCAGGAAAGGTGCTTCTATGACACAACCCCCGAGCAGGTAGCTACATTCTGCACAGTACAAAACGCATATGAATTCCAGGCTGAAAACTCACTCCAGAAGGATGAAATGCATGTGTTTCTCTCTGAAAGAACACTCAGCCACCAGGCTTTTGCTTGCTCCTTCAAGGTCTTTGTAGAAACGTGTGTTTTCACTGCTGGAATACGTTTTGGGATTCATTGTTTCAATCTCTTGCAAGCTTCATGTTGTTTCTTACACAATGTGGAAATACAAGGAATATGTTTCCCAAATCACTTGAAAATCAGGAAAACGCACACTGCATCACTCTTGCTCAAACACGCTCTTTCACCTAATGCGTTGAGAACATACAAGAAAGTAGAAAAGAAGGGCATTTTGCAGTGAATTTCAAACGGGCATGTACAAAAAGTCATTTCTAGCGGTTGCAGAGTGCAAAAGCATGATTGACTTCATGTTCTCGAAGAAACCCTTACATTTCCAAGTGACCTGAATTAGGACTTTCCCAAAAAGATGTGTTTGCGTGTCTGTGGCGAATGGAGCTCTAAGTTGTGTATTTAGTATTGTCGAGTGATTCACTCTTCACAGGATACACAGCGTATTGAGAGCACCAACGTGCTTAACACTGATACTGCTACAAGGTGTGTGTAGCATGGCGAATGAAGGCTTGTCATTTCAAAGAAAGAAGAGGAAACCGAAATCCAGGTAGTGAAACGAGCACACCAGTATGGGAGATGTGCATGTGTACAGTTTCAAGCAGCAGCTCTTTGTGGACAGTTGGAAACAGCGCTGTGAAAAAATTTCGTACGAAGCGGGATTTGGCCAAAGTTGAAAGACCTTCCAAAACCAACCCTAAAGAACTTAGCCAAACAATGAATGTTGCAATGAGCTCCTGCAGGAAAGGTGCTTCTATGACACAACCCCCGAGCAGGTAGCTACATTCTGCACAGTACAAAACGCAGATGAATTCCAGGCTGAAAACTCACTCCAGAAGGATGAAATGCATGTGTTTCTCTCTGAAAGAACACTCAGCCACCAGGCTTTTGCTTGCTCCTTCAAGGTCTTTGTAGAAACGTGTGTTTTCACTGCTGGAATACGTTTTGGGATTCATTGTTTCAATCTCTTGCAAGCTTCATGTTGTTTCTTACACAATGTGGAAATACAAGGAATATGTTTCCCAAATCACTTGAAAATCAGGAAAACGCACACTGCATCACTCTTGCTCAAACACGCTCTTTCACCTAATGCGTTGAGAACATACAAGAAAGTAGAAAAGAAGGGCATTTTGCAGTGAATTTCAAACGGGCATGTACAAAAAGTCATTTCTAGCGGTTGCAGAGTGCAAAAGCATGATTGACTTCATGTTCTCGAAGAAACCCTTACATTTCCAAGTGACCTGAATTAGGACTTTCCCAAAAAGATGTGTTTGCGTGTCTGTGGCGAATGGAGCTCTAAGTTGTGTATTTAGTATTGTCGAGTGATTCACTCTTCACAGGATACACAGCGTATTGAGAGCACCAACGTGCTTAACACTGATACTCCTACAAGGTGTGTGTAGCATGGCGAATGAAGGCTTGTCATTTCAAAGAAAGAAGAGGAAACCGAAATCCAGGTAGTGAAACGAGCACACCAGTATGGGAGATGTGCATGTGTACAGTTTCAAGCAGCAGCTCTTTGTGGACACTTGGAAACAGCGCTGTGAAAAAATTTCGTACGAAGCGGGATTTGGCCAAAGTTGAAAGACCTTCCAAAACCAACCCTAAAGAACTTAGCCAAACAATGAATGTTGCAATGAGCTCCTGCAGGAAAGGTGCTTCTATGACACAACCCCCGAGCAGGTAGCTACATTCTGCACAGTACAAAACGCAGATGAATTCCAGGCTGAAAACTCACTCCAGAAGGATGAAATGCATGTGTTTCTCTCTGAAAGAACACTCAGCCACCAGGCTTTTGCTTGCTCCTTCAAGGTCTTTGTAGAAACGTGTGTTTTCACTGCTGGAATACGTTTTGGGATTCATTGTTTCAATCTCTTGCAAGCTTCATGTTGTTTCTTACACAATGTGGAAATACAAGGAGTATGTTTCCCAAATCACTTGAAAATCAGGAAAACGCACACTGCATCACTCTTGCTCAAACACGCTCTTTCACCTAATGCGTTGAGAACATTCAAGAAAGTAGAAAAGAAGGGCATTTTGCAGTGAATTTCAAACGGGCATGTACAAAAAGTCATTTCTATCGGTTGCAGAGTGCAAAAGCATGATTGACTTCATGTTCTCGAAGAAACCCTTACATTTCCAAGTGACCTGAATTAGGACTTTCCCAAAAAGATGTGTTTGCGTGTCTGTGGCGAATGGAGCTCTAAGTTGTGTATTTAGTATTGTCGAGTGATTCACTCTTCACAGGATACACAGCGTATTGAGAGCACCAACATGCTTAACACTGATACTGCTACAAGGTGTGTGTAGCATGGCGAATGAAGGCTTGTCATTTCAAAGAAAGAAGAGGAAACCAAAATCCAGGTAGTGAAACGAGCACACCAGTATGGGAGATGTGCATGTGTACAGTTTCAAGCAGCAGCTCTTTGTGGACACTTGGAAACAGCGCTGTGAAAAAATTTCGTACGAAGCGGGATTTGGCCAAAGTTGAAAGACCTTCCAAAACCAACCCTAAAGAACTTAGCCAAACAATGAATGTTGCAATGAGCTCCTGCAGGAAAGGTGCTTCTATGACACAACCCCCGAGCAGGTAGCTACATTCTGCACAGTACAAAACGCAGATGAATTCCAGGCTGAAAACTCACTCCAGAAGGATGAAATGCATGTGTTTCTCTCTGAAAGAACACTCAGCCACCAGGCTTTTGCTTGCTCCTTCAAGGTCTTTGTAGAAACGTGTGTTTTCACTGCTGGAATACGTTTTGGGATTCATTGTTTCAATCTCTTGCAAGCTTCATGTTGTTTCTTACACAATGTGGAAATACAAGGAATATGTTTCCCAAATCACTTGAAAATCAGGAAAACGCACACTGCATCACTCTTGCTCAAACACGCTCTTTCACCTAATGCGTTGAGAACATACAAGAAAGTAGAAAAGAAGGGCATTTTGCAGTGAATTTCAAACGGGCATGTACAAAAAGTCATTTCTAGCGGTTGCAGAGTGCAAAAGCATGATTGACTTCATGTTCTCGAAGAAACCCTTACATTTCCAAGTGACCTGAATTAGGACTTTCCCAAAAAGATGTGTTTGCGTGTCTGTGGCGAATGGAGCTCTAAGTTGTGTATTTAGTATTGTCGAGTGATTCACTCTTCACAGGATACACAGCGTATTGAGAGCACCAACGTGCTTAACACTGATACTGCTACAAGGTGTGTGTAGCATGGCGAATGAAGGCTTGTCATTTCAAAGAAAGAAGAGGAAACCGAAATCCAGGTAGTGAAACGAGCACACCAGTATGGGAGATGTGCATGTGTACAGTTTCAAGCAGCAGCTCTTTGTGGACACTTGGAAACAGCGCTGTGAAAAAATTTCGTACGAAGCGGGATTTGGCCAAAGTTGAAAGACCTTCCAAAACCAACCCTAAAGAACTTAGCCAAACAATGAATGTTGCAATGAGCTCCTGCAGGAAAGGTGCTTCTATGAAACAACCCCCGAGCAGGTAGCTACATTCTGCACAGTACAAAACGCATATGAATTCCAGGCTGAAAACTCACTCCAGAAGGATGAAATGCATGTGTTTCTCTCTGAAAGAACACTCAGCCACCAGGCTTTTGCTTGCTCCTTCAAGGTCTTTGTAGAAACGTGTGTTTTCACTGCTGGAATACGTTTTGGGATTCATTGTTTCAATCTCTTGCAAGCTTCATGTTGTTTCTTACACAATGTGGAAATACAAGGAATATGTTTCCCAAATCACTTGAAAATCAGGAAAACGCACACTGCATCACTCTTGCTCAAACACGCTCTTTCACCTAATGCGTTGAGAACATACAAGAAAGTAGAAAAGAAGGGCATTTTGCAGTGAATTTCAAACGGGCATGTACAAAAAGTCATTTCTAGCGGTTGCAGAGTGCAAAAGCATGATTGACTTCATGTTCTCGAAGAAACCCTTACATTTCCAAGTGACCTGAATTAGGACTTTCCCAAAAGATGTGTTTGCGTGTCTGTGGCGAATGGAGCTCTAAGTTGTGTATTTAGTATTGTCGAGTGATTCACTCTTAACAGGATACACAGCGTATTGAGAGCACCAACGTGCTTAACACTGATACTGCTACAAGGTGTGTGTAGCATGGCGAATGAAGGCTTGTCATTTCAAAGAAAGAAGAGGAAACCAAAATCCAGGTAGTGAAACGAGCACACCAGTATGGGAGATGTGCATGTGTACAGTTTCAAGCAGCAGCTCTTTGTGGACACTTGGAAACAGCGCTGTGAAAAAATTTCGTACGAAGCGGGATTTGGCCAAAGTTGAAAGACCTTCCAAAACCAACCCTAAAGAACTTAGCCAAACAATGAATGTTGCAATGAGCTCCTGCAGGAAAGGTGCTTCTATGACACAACCCCCGAGCAGTTAGCTACATTCTGCACAGTACAAAACGCAGATGAATTCCAGGCTGAAAACTCACTCCAGAAGGATGAAATGCATGTGTTTCTCTCTGAAAGAACACTCAGCCACCAGGCTTTTGCTTGCTCCTTCAAGGTCTTTGTAGAAACGTGTGTTTTCACTGCTGGAATACGTTTTGGGATTCATTGTTTCAATCTCTTGCAAGCTTCATGTTGTTTCTTACACAATGTGGAAATACAAGGAGTATGTTTCCCAAATCACTTGAAAATCAGGAAAACGCACACTGCATCACTCTTGCTCAAACACGCTCTTTCACCTAATGCGTTGAGAACATTCAAGAAAGTAGAAAAGAAGGGCATTTTGCAGTGAATTTCAAACGGGCATGTACAAAAAGTCATTTCTATCGGTTGCAGAGTGCAAAAGCATGATTGACTTCATGTTCTCGAAGAAACCCTTACATTTCCAAGTGACCTGAATTAGGACTTTCCCAAAAAGATGTGTTTGCGTGTCTGTGGCGAATGGAGCTCTAAGTTGTGTATTTAGTATTGTCGAGTGATTCACTCTTCACAGGATACACAGCGTATTGAGAGCACCAACATGCTTAACACTGATACTGCTACAAGGTGTGTGTAGCATGGCGAATGAAGGCTTGTCATTTCAAAGAAAGAAGAGGAAACCAAAATCCAGGTAGTGAAACGAGCACACCAGTATGGGAGATGTGCATGTGTACAGTTTCAAGCAGCAGCTCTTTGTGGACACTTGGAAACAGCGCTGTGAAAAAATTTCGTACGAAGCGGGATTTGGCCAAAGTTGAAAGACCTTCCAAAACCAACCCTAAAGAACTTAGCCAAACAATGAATGTTGCAATGAGCTCCTGCAGGAAAGGTGCTTCTATGACACAACCCCCGAGCAGGTAGCTACATTCTGCACAGTACAAAACGCATATGAATTCCAGGCTGAAAACTCACTCCAGAAGGATGAAATGCATGTGTTTCTCTCTGAAAGAACACTCAGCCACCAGGCTTTTGCTTGCTCCTTCAAGGTCTTTGTAGAAACGTGTGTTTTCACTGCTGGAATACGTTTTGGGATTCATTGTTTCAATCTCTTGCAAGCTTCATGTTGTTTCTTACACAATGTGGAAATACAAGGAGTATGTTTCCCAAATCACTTGAAAATCAGGAAAACGCACACTGCATCACTCTTGCTCAAACACGCTCTTTCACCTAATGCGTTGAGAACATTCAAGAAAGTAGAAAAGAAGGGCATTTTGCAGTGAATTTCAAACGGGCATGTACAAAAAGTCATTTCTATCGGTTGCAGAGTGCAAAAGCATGATTGACTTCATGTTCTCTAAGAAACCCTTACATTTCCAAGTGACCTGAATTAGGACTTTCCCAAAAAGATGTGTTTCCGTGTCTGTGGCGAATGGAGCTCTAAGTTGTGTATTTAGTATTGTCGAGTGATTCACTCTTCACAGGATACACAGCGTATTGAGAGCACCAACATGCTTAACACTGATACTGCTACAAGGTGTGTGTAGCATGGCGAATGAAGGCTTGTCATTTCAAAGAAAGAAGAGGAAACCAAAATCCAGGTAGTGAAACGAGCACACCAGTATGGGAGATGTGCATGTGTACAGTTTCAAGCAACAGCTCTTTGTGGACACTTGGAAACAGCGCTGTGAAAAAATTTCGTACGTAGCGGGATTTGGCCAAAGTTGAAAGACCTTCCAAAACCAACCCTAAAGAACTTAGCCAAACAATGAATGTTGCAATGAGCTCCTGCAGGAAAGGTGCTTCTATGACACAACCCCCGAGCAGGTAGCTACATTCTGCACAGTACAAAACGCATATGAATTCCAGGCTGAAAACTCACTCCAGAAGGATGAAATGCATGTGTTTCTCTCTGAAAGAACACTCAGCCACCAGGCTTTTGCTTGCTCCTTCAAGGTCTTTGTAGAAACGTGTGTTTTCACTGCTGGAATACGTTTTGGGATTCATTGTTTCAATCTCTTGCAAGCTTCATGTTGTTTCTTACACAATGTGGAAATACAAGGAATATGTTTCCCAAATCACTTGAAAATCAGGAAAACGCACACTGCATCACTCTTGCTCAAACACGCTCTTTCACCTAATGCGTTGAGAACATACAAGAAAGTAGAAAAGAAGGGCATTTTGCAGTGAATTTCAAACGGGCATGTACAAAAAGTCATTTCTAGCGGTTGCAGAGTGCAAAAGCATGATTGACTTCATGTTCTCGAAGAAACCCTTACATTTCCAAGTGACCTGAATTAGGACTTTCCCAAAAAGATGTGTTTGCGTGTCTGTGGCGAATGGAGCTCTAAGTTGTGTATTTAGTATTGTCGAGTGATTCACTCTTCACAGGATACACAGCGTATTGAGAGCACCAACGTGCTTAACACTGATACTGCTACAAGGTGTGTGTAGCATGGCGAATGAAGGCTTGTCATTTCAAAGAAAGAAGAGGAAACCGAAATCCAGGTAGTGAAACGAGCACACCAGTATGGGAGATGTGCATGTGTACAGTTTCAAGCAGCAGCTCTTTGTGGACACTTGGAAACAGCGCTGTGAAAAAATTTCGTACGAAGCGGGATTTGGCCAAAGTTGAAAGACCTTCCAAAACCAACCCTAAAGAACTTAGCCAAACAATGAATGTTGCAATGAGCTCCTGCAGGAAAGGTGCTTCTATGACACAACCCCCGAGCAGGTAGCTACATTCTGCACAGTACAAAACGCAGATGAATTCCAGGCTGAAAACTCACTCCAGAAGGATGAAATGCATGTGTTTCTCTCTGAAAGAACACTCAGCCACCAGGCTTTTGCTTGCTCCTTCAAGGTCTTTGTAGAAACGTGTGTTTTCACTGCTGGAATACGTTTTGGGATTCATTGTTTCAATCTCTTGCAAGCTTCATGTTGTTTCTTACACAATGTGGAAATACAAGGAATATGTTTCCCAAATCACTTGAAAATCAGGAAAACGCACACTGCATCACTCTTGCTCAAACACGCTCTTTCACCTAATGCGTTGAGAACATACAAGAAAGTAGAAAAGAAGGGCATTTTGCAGTGAATTTCAAACGGGCATGTACAAAAAGTCATTTCTAGCGGTTGCAGAGTGCAAAAGCATGATTGACTTCATGTTCTCGAAGAAACCCTTACATTTCCAAGTGACCTGAATTAGGACTTTCCCAAAAAGATGTGTTTGCGTGTCTGTGGCGAATGGAGCTCTAAGTTGTGTATTTAGTATTGTCGAGTGATTCACTCTTCACAGGATACACAGCGTATTGAGAGCACCAACGTGCTTAACACTGATACTCCTACAAGGTGTGTGTAGCATGGCGAATGAAGGCTTGTCATTTCAAAGAAAGAAGAGGAAACCGAAATCCAGGTAGTGAAACGAGCACACCAGTATGGGAGATGTGCATGTGTACAGTTTCAAGCAGCAGCTCTTTGTGGACACTTGGAAACAGCGCTGTGAAAAAATTTCGTACGAAGCGGGATTTGGCCAAAGTTGAAAGACCTTCCAAAACCAACCCTAAAGAACTTAGCCAAACAATGAATGTTGCAATGAGCTCCTGCAGGAAAGGTGCTTCTATGACACAACCCCCGAGCAGGTAGCTACATTCTGCACAGTACAAAACGCAGATGAATTCCAGGCTGAAAACTCACTCCAGAAGGATGAAATGCATGTGTTTCTCTCTGAAAGAACACTCAGCCACCAGGCTTTTGCTTGCTCCTTCAAGGTCTTTGTAGAAACGTGTGTTTTCACTGCTGGAATACGTTTTGGGATTCATTGTTTCAATCTCTTGCAAGCTTCATGTTGTTTCTTACACAATGTGGAAATACAAGGAGTATGTTTCCCAAATCACTTGAAAATCAGGAAAACGCACACTGCATCACTCTTGCTCAAACACGCTCTTTCACCTAATGCGTTGAGAACATTCAAGAAAGTAGAAAAGAAGGGCATTTTGCAGTGAATTTCAAACGGGCATGTACAAAAAGTCATTTCTATCGGTTGCAGAGTGCAAAAGCATGATTGACTTCATGTTCTCGAAGAAACCCTTACATTTCCAAGTGACCTGAATTAGGACTTTCCCAAAAAGATGTGTTTGCGTGTCTGTGGCGAATGGAGCTCTAAGTTGTGTATTTAGTATTGTCGAGTGATTCACTCTTCACAGGATACACAGCGTATTGAGAGCACCAACATGCTTAACACTGATACTGCTACAAGGTGTGTGTAGCATGGCGAATGAAGGCTTGTCATTTCAAAGAAAGAAGAGGAAACCAAAATCCAGGTAGTGAAACGAGCACACCAGTATGGGAGATGTGCATGTGTACAGTTTCAAGCAGCAGCTCTTTGTGGACACTTGGAAACAGCGCTGTGAAAAAATTTCGTACGAAGCGGGATTTGGCCAAAGTTGAAAGACCTTCCAAAACCAACCCTAAAGAACTTAGCCAAACAATGAATGTTGCAATGAGCTCCTGCAGGAAAGGTGCTTCTATGACACAACCCCCGAGCAGGTAGCTACATTCTGCACAGTACAAAACGCAGATGAATTCCAGGCTGAAAACTCACTCCAGAAGGATGAAATGCATGTGTTTCTCTCTGAAAGAACACTCAGCCACCAGGCTTTTGCTTGCTCCTTCAAGGTCTTTGTAGAAACGTGTGTTTTCACTGCTGGAATACGTTTTGGGATTCATTGTTTCAATCTCTTGCAAGCTTCATGTTGTTTCTTACACAATGTGGAAATACAAGGAATATGTTTCCCAAATCACTTGAAAATCAGGAAAACGCACACTGCATCACTCTTGCTCAAACACGCTCTTTCACCTAATGCGTTGAGAACATACAAGAAAGTAGAAAAGAAGGGCATTTTGCAGTGAATTTCAAACGGGCATGTACAAAAAGTCATTTCTAGCGGTTGCAGAGTGCAAAAGCATGATTGACTTCATGTTCTCGAAGAAACCCTTACATTTCCAAGTGACCTGAATTAGGACTTTCCCAAAAAGATGTGTTTGCGTGTCTGTGGCGAATGGAGCTCTAAGTTGTGTATTTAGTATTGTCGAGTGATTCACTCTTCACAGGATACACAGCGTATTGAGAGCACCAACGTGCTTAACACTGATACTGCTACAAGGTGTGTGTAGCATGGCGAATGAAGGCTTGTCATTTCAAAGAAAGAAGAGGAAACCGAAATCCAGGTAGTGAAACGAGCACACCAGTATGGGAGATGTGCATGTGTACAGTTTCAAGCAGCAGCTCTTTGTGGACACTTGGAAACAGCGCTGTGAAAAAATTTCGTACGAAGCGGGATTTGGCCAAAGTTGAAAGACCTTCCAAAACCAACCCTAAAGAACTTAGCCAAACAATGAATGTTGCAATGAGCTCCTGCAGGAAAGGTGCTTCTATGACACAACCCCCGAGCAGGTAGCTACATTCTGCACAGTACAAAACGCATATGAATTCCAGGCTGAAAACTCACTCCAGAAGGATGAAATGCATGTGTTTCTCTCTGAAAGAACACTCAGCCACCAGGCTTTTGCTTGCTCCTTCAAGGTCTTTGTAGAAACGTGTGTTTTCACTGCTGGAATACGTTTTGGGATTCATTGTTTCAATCTCTTGCAAGCTTCATGTTGTTTCTTACACAATGTGGAAATACAAGGAGTATGTTTCCCAAATCACTTGAAAATCAGGAAAACGCACACTGCATCACTCTTGCTCAAACACGCTCTTTCACCTAATGCGTTGAGAACATTCAAGAAAGTAGAAAAGAAGGGCATTTTGCAGTGAATTTCAAACGGGCATGTACAAAAAGTCATTTCTATCGGTTGCAGAGTGCAAAAGCATGATTGACTTCATGTTCTCTAAGAAACCCTTACATTTCCAAGTGACCTGAATTAGGACTTTCCCAAAAAGATGTGTTTGCGTGTCTGTGGCGAATGGAGCTCTAAGTTGTGTATTTAGTATTGTCGAGTGATTCACTCTTCACAGGATACACAGCGTATTGAGAGCACCAACATGCTTAACACTGATACTGCTACAAGGTGTGTGTAGCATGGCGAATGAAGGCTTGTCATTTCAAAGAAAGAAGAGGAAACCAAAATCCAGGTAGTGAAACGAGCACACCAGTATGGGAGATGTGCATGTGTACAGTTTCAAGCAGCAGCTCTTTGTGGACACTTGGAAACAGCGCTGTGAAAAAATTTCGTACGAAGCGGGATTTGGCCAAAGTTGAAAGACCTTCCAAAACCAACCCTAAAGAACTTAGCCAAACAATGAATGTTGCAATGAGCTCCTGCAGGAAAGGTGCTTCTATGACACAACCCCCGAGCAGGTAGCTACATTCTGCACAGTACAAAACGCATATGAATTCCAGGCTGAAAACTCACTCCAGAAGGATGAAATGCATGTGTTTCTCTCTGAAAGAACACTCAGCCACCAGGCTTTTGCTTGCTCCTTCAAGGTCTTTGTAGAAACGTGTGTTTTCACTGCTGGAATACGTTTTGGGATTCATTGTTTCAATCTCTTGCAAGCTTCATGTTGTTTCTTACACAATGTGGAAATACAAGGAGTATGTTTCCCAAATCACTTGAAAATCAGGAAAACGCACACTGCATCACTCTTGCTCAAACACGCTCTTTCACCTAATGCGTTGAGAACATTCAAGAAAGTAGAAAAGAAGGGCATTTTGCAGTGAATTTCAAACGGGCATGTACAAAAAGTCATTTCTATCGGTTGCAGAGTGCAAAAGCATGATTGACTTCATGTTCTCGAAGAAACCCTTACATTTCCAAGTGACCTGAATTAGGACTTTCCCAAAAAGATGTGTTTGCGTGTCTGTGGCGAATGGAGCTCTAAGTTGTGTATTTAGTATTGTCGAGTGATTCACTCTTCACAGGATACACAGCGTATTGAGAGCACCAACATGCTTAACACTGATACTGCTACAAGGTGTGTGTAGCATGGCGAATGAAGGCTTGTCATGTCAAAGAAAGAAGAGGAAACCAAAATCCAGGTAGTGAAACGAGCACACCAGTATGGGAGATGTGCATGTGTACAGTTTCAAGCAGCAGCTCTTTGTGGACACTTGGAAACAGCGCTGTGAAAAAATTTCGTACGAAGCGGGATTTGGCCAAAGTTGAAAGACCTTCCAAAACCAACCCTAAAGAACTTAGCCAAACAATGAATGTTGCAATGAGCTCCTGCAGGAAAGGTGCTTCTATGACACAACCCCCGAGCAGGTAGCTACATTCTGCACAGTACAAAACGCAGATGAATTCCAGGCTGAAAACTCACTCCAGAAGGATGAAATGCATGTGTTTCTCTCTGAAAGAACACTCAGCCACCAGGCTTTTGCTTGCTCCTTCAAGGTCTTTGTAGAAACGTGTGTTTTCACTGCTGGAATACGTTTTGGGATTCATTGTTTCAATCTCTTGCAAGCTTCATGTTGTTTCTTACACAATGTGGAAATACAAGGAATATGTTTCCCAAATCACTTGAAAATCAGGAAAACGCACACTGCATCACTCTTGCTCAAACACGCTCTTTCACCTAATGCGTTGAGAACATACAAGAAAGTAGAAAAGAAGGGCATTTTGCAGTGAATTTCAAACGGGCATGTACAAAAAGTCATTTCTAGCGGTTGCAGAGTGCAAAAGCATGATTGACTTCATGTTCTCGAAGAAACCCTTACATTTCCAAGTGACCTGAATTAGGACTTTCCCAAAAAGATGTGTTTGCGTGTCTGTGGCGAATGGAGCTCTAAGTTGTGTATTTAGTATTGTCGAGTGATTCACTCTTCACAGGATACACAGCGTATTGAGAGCACCAACGTGCTTAACACTGATACTGCTACAAGGTGTGTGTAGCATGGCGAATGAAGGCTTGTCATTTCAAAGAAAGAAGAGGAAACCGAAATCCAGGCAGTGAAACGAGCACACCAGTATGGGAGATGTGCATGTGTACAGTTTCAAGCAGCAGCTCTTTGTGGACACTTGGAAACAGCGCTGTGAAAAAATTTCGTACGAAGCGGGATTTGGCCAAAGTTGAAAGACCTTCCAAAACCAACCCTAAAGAACTTAGCCAAACAATGAATGTTGCAATGAGCTCCTGCAGGAAAGGTGCTTCTATGACACAACCCCCGAGCAGGTAGCTACATTCTGCACAGTACAAAACGCAGATGAATTCCAGGCTGAAAACTCACTCCAGAAGGATGAAATGCATGTGTTTCTCTCTGAAAGAACACTCAGCCACCAGGCTTTTGCTTGCTCCTTCAAGGTCTTTGTAGAAACGTGTGTTTTCACTGCTGGAATACGTTTTGGGATTCATTGTTTCAATCTCTTGCAAGCTTCATGTTGTTTCTTACACAATGTGGAAATACAAGGAGTATGTTTCCCAAATCACTTGAAAATCAGGAAAACGCACACTGCATCACTCTTGCTCAAACACGCTCTTTCACCTAATGCGTTGAGAACATTCAAGAAAGTAGAAAAGAAGGGCATTTTGCAGTGAATTTCAAACGGGCATGTACAAAAAGTCATTTCTATCGGTTGCAGAGTGCAAAAGCATGATTGACTTCATGTTCTCGAAGAAACCCTTACATTTCCAAGTGACCTGAATTAGGACTTTCCCAAAAAGATGTGTTTGCGTGTCTGTGGCGAATGGAGCTCTAAGTTGTGTATTTAGTATTGTCGAGTGATTCACTCTTCACAGGATACACAGCGTATTGAGAGCACCAACATGCTTAACACTGATACTGCTACAAGGTGTGTGTAGCATGGCGAATGAAGGCTTGTCATTTCAAAGAAAGAAGAGGAAACCAAAATCCAGGTAGTGAAACGAGCACACCAGTATGGGAGATGTGCATGTGTACAGTTTCAAGCAGCAGCTCTTTGTGGACACTTGGAAACAGCGCTGTGAAAAAATTTCGTACGAAGCGGGATTTGGCCAAAGTTGAAAGACCTTCCAAAACCAACCCTAAAGAACTTAGCCAAACAATGAATGTTGCAATGAGCTCCTGCAGGAAAGGTGCTTCTATGACACAACCCCCGAGCAGGTAGCTACATTCTGCACAGTACAAAACGCAGATGAATTCCAGGCTGAAAACTCACTCCAGAAGGATGAAATGCATGTGTTTCTCTCTGAAAGAACACTCAGCCACCAGGCTTTTGCTTGCTCCTTCAAGGTCTTTGTAGAAACGTGTGTTTTCACTGCTGGAATACGTTTTGGGATTCATTGTTTCAATCTCTTGCAAGCTTCATGTTGTTTCTTACACAATGTGGAAATACAAGGAATATGTTTCCCAAATCACTTGAAAATCAGGAAAACGCACACTGCATCACTCTTGCTCAAACACGCTCTTTCACCTAATGCGTTGAGAACATACAAGAAAGTAGAAAAGAAGGGCATTTTGCAGTGAATTTCAAACGGGCATGTACAAAAAGTCATTTCTAGCGGTTGCAGAGTGCAAAAGCATGATTGACTTCATGTTCTCGAAGAAACCCTTACATTTCCAAGTGACCTGAATTAGGACTTTCCCAAAAAGATGTGTTTGCGTGTCTGTGGCGAATGGAGCTCTAAGTTGTGTATTTAGTATTGTCGAGTGATTCACTCTTCACAGGATACACAGCGTATTGAGAGCACCAACGTGCTTAACACTGATACTGCTACAAGGTGTGTGTAGCATGGCGAATGAAGGCTTGTCATTTCAAAGAAAGAAGAGGAAACCGAAATCCAGGTAGTGAAACGAGCACACCAGTATGGGAGATGTGCATGTGTACAGTTTCAAGCAGCAGCTCTTTGTGGACACTTGGAAACAGCGCTGTGAAAAAATTTCGTACGAAGCGGGATTTGGCCAAAGTTGAAAGACCTTCCAAAACCAACCCTAAAGAACTTAGCCAAACAATGAATGTTGCAATGAGCTCCTGCAGGAAAGGTGCTTCTATGACACAACCCCCGAGCAGGTAGCTACATTCTGCACAGTACAAAACGCAGATGAATTCCAGGCTGAAAACTCACTCCAGAAGGATGAAATGCATGTGTTTCTCTCTGAAAGAACACTCAGCCACCAGGCTTTTGCTTGCTCCTTCAAGGTCTTTGTAGAAACGTGTGTTTTCACTGCTGGAATACGTTTTGGGATTCATTGTTTCAATCTCTTGCAAGCTTCATGTTGTTTCTTACACAATGTGGAAATACAAGGAGTATGTTTCCCAAATCACTTGAAAATCAGGAAAACGCACACTGCATCACTCTTGCTCAAACACGCTCTTTCACCTAATGCGTTGAGAACATTCAAGAAAGTAGAAAAGAAGGGCATTTTGCAGTGAATTTCAAACGGGCATGTACAAAAAGTCATTTCTATCGGTTGCAGAGTGCAAAAGCATGATTGACTTCATGTTCTCTAAGAAACCCTTACATTTCCAAGTGACCTGAATTAGGACTTTCCCAAAAAGATGTGTTTGCGTGTCTGTGGCGAATGGAGCTCTAAGTTGTGTATTTAGTATTGTCGAGTGATTCACTCTTCACAGGATACACAGCGTATTGAGAGCACCAACATGCTTAACACTGATACTGCTACAAGGTGTGTGTAGCATGGCGAATGAAGGCTTGTCATTTCAAAGAAAGAAGAGGAAACCAAAATCCAGGTAGTGAAATGAGCACACCAGTATGGGAGATGTGCATGTGTACAGTTTCAAGCAGCAGCTCTTTGTGGACACTTGGAAACAGCGCTGTGAAAAAATTTCGTACGAAGCGGGATTTGGCCAAAGTTGAAAGACCTTCCAAAACCAACCCTAAAGAACTTAGCCAAACAATGAATGTTGCAATGAGCTCCTGCAGGAAAGGTGCTTCTATGACACAACCCCCGAGCAGGTAGCTACATTCTGCACAGTACAAAACGCATATGAATTCCAGGCTGAAAACTCACTCCAGAAGGATGAAATGCATGTGTTTCTCTCTGAAAGAACACTCAGCCACCAGGCTTTTGCTTGCTCCTTCAAGGTCTTTGTAGAAACGTGTGTTTTCACTGCTGGAATACGTTTTGGGATTCATTGTTTCAATCTCTTGCAAGCTTCATGTTGTTTCTTACACAATGTGGAAATACAAGGAGTATGTTTCCCAAATCACTTGAAAATCAGGAAAACGCACACTGCATCACTCTTGCTCAAACACGCTCTTTCACCTAATGCGTTGAGAACATTCAAGAAAGTAGAAAAGAAGGGCATTTTGCAGTGAATTTCAAACGGGCATGTACAAAAAGTCATTTCTATCGGTTGCAGAGTGCAAAAGCATGATTGACTTCATGTTCTCGAAGAAACCCTTACATTTCCAAGTGACCTGAATTAGGACTTTCCCAAAAAGATGTGTTTGCGTGTCTGTGGCGAATGGAGCTCTAAGTTGTGTATTTAGTATTGTCGAGTGATTCACTCTTCACAGGATACACAGCGTATTGAGAGCACCAACATGCTTAACACTGATACTGCTACAAGGTGTGTGTAGCATGGCGAATGAAGGCTTGTCATTTCAAAGAAAGAAGAGGAAACCAAAATCCAGGTAGTGAAACGAGCACACCAGTATGGGAGATGTGCATGTGTACAGTTTCAAGCAGCAGCTCTTTGTGGACACTTGGAAACAGCGCTGTGAAAAAATTTCGTACGAAGCGGGATTTGGCCAAAGTTGAAAGACCTTCCAAAACCAACCCTAAAGAACTTAGCCAAACAATGAATGTTGCAATGAGCTCCTGCAGGAAAGGTGCTTCTATGACACAACCCCCGAGCAGGTAGCTACATTCTGCACAGTACAAAACGCAGATGAATTCCAGGCTGAAAACTCACTCCAGAAGGATGAAATGCATGTGTTTCTCTCTGAAAGAACACTCAGCCACCAGGCTTTTGCTTGCTCCTTCAAGGTCTTTGTAGAAACGTGTGTTTTCACTGCTGGAATACGTTTTGGGATTCATTGTTTCAATCTCTTGCAAGCTTCATGTTGTTTCTTACACAATGTGGAAATACAAGGAATATGTTTCCCAAATCACTTGAAAATCAGGAAAACGCACACTGCATCACTCTTGCTCAAACACGCTCTTTCACCTAATGCGTTGAGAACATACAAGAAAGTAGAAAAGAAGGGCATTTTGCAGTGAATTTCAAACGGGCATGTACAAAAAGTCATTTCTAGCGGTTGCAGAGTGCAAAAGCATGATTGACTTCATGTTCTCGAAGAAACCCTTACATTTCCAAGTGACCTGAATTAGGACTTTCCCAAAAAGATGTGTTTGCGTGTCTGTGGCGAATGGAGCTCTAAGTTGTGTATTTAGTATTGTCGAGTGATTCACTCTTCACAGGATACACAGCGTATTGAGAGCACCAACGTGCTTAACACTGATACTGCTACAAGGTGTGTGTAGCATGGCGAATGAAGGCTTGTCATTTCAAAGAAAGAAGAGGAAACCGAAATCCAGGTAGTGAAACGAGCACACCAGTATGGGAGATGTGCATGTGTACAGTTTCAAGCAGCAGCTCTTTGTGGACACTTGGAAACAGCGCTGTGAAAAAATTTCGTACGAAGCGGGATTTGGCCAAAGTTGAAAGACCTTCCAAAACCAACCCTAAAGAACTTAGCCAAACAATGAATGTTGCAATGAGCTCCTGCAGGAAAGGTGCTTCTATGACACAACCCCCGAGCAGGTAGCTACATTCTGCACAGTACAAAACGCAGATGAATTCCAGGCTGAAAACTCACTCCAGAAGGATGAAATGCATGTGTTTCTCTCTGAAAGAACACTCAGCCACCAGGCTTTTGCTTGCTCCTTCAAGGTCTTTGTAGAAACGTGTGTTTTCACTGCTGGAATACGTTTTGGGATTCATTGTTTCAATCTCTTGCAAGCTTCATGTTGTTTCTTACACAATGTGGAAATACAAGGAGTATGTTTCCCAAATCACTTGAAAATCAGGAAAACGCACACTGCATCACTCTTGCTCAAACACGCTCTTTCACCTAATGCGTTGAGAACATTCAAGAAAGTAGAAAAGAAGGGCATTTTGCAGTGAATTTCAAACGGGCATGTACAAAAAGTCATTTCTATCGGTTGCAGAGTGCAAAAGCATGATTGACTTCATGTTCTCGAAGAAACCCTTACATTTCCAAGTGACCTGAATTAGGACTTTCCCAAAAAGATGTGTTTGCGTGTCTGTGGCGAATGGAGCTCTAAGTTGTGTATTTAGTATTGTCGAGTGATTCACTCTTCACAGGATACACAGCGTATTGAGAGCACCAACATGCTTAACACTGATACTGCTACAAGGTGTGTGTAGCATGGCGAATGAAGGCTTGTCATTTCAAAGAAAGAAGAGGAAACCAAAATCCAGGTAGTGAAACGAGCACACCAGTATGGGAGATGTGCATGTGTACAGTTTCAAGCAGCAGCTCTTTGTGGACACTTGGAAACAGCGCTGTGAAAAAATTTCGTACGAAGCGGGATTTGGCCAAAGTTGAAAGACCTTCCAAAACCAACCCTAAAGAACTTAGCCAAACAATGAATGTTGCAATGAGCTCCTGCAGGAAAGGTGCTTCTATGACACAACCCCCGAGCAGGTAGCTACATTCTGCACAGTACAAAACGCATATGAATTCCAGGCTGAAAACTCACTCCAGAAGGATGAAATGCATGTGTTTCTCTCTGAAAGAACACTCAGCCACCAGGCTTTTGCTTGCTCCTTCAAGGTCTTTGTAGAAACGTGTGTTTTCACTGCTGGAATACGTTTTGGGATTCATTGTTTCAATCTCTTGCAAGCTTCATGTTGTTTCTTACACAATGTGGAAATACAAGGAATATGTTTCCCAAATCACTTGAAAATCAGGAAAACGCACACTGCATCACTCTTGCTCAAACACGCTCTTTCACCTAATGCGTTGAGAACATACAAGAAAGTAGAAAAGAAGGGCATTTTGCAGTGAATTTCAAACGGGCATGTACAAAAAGTCATTTCTAGCGGTTGCAGAGTGCAAAAGCATGATTGACTTCATGTTCTCGAAGAAACCCTTACATTTCCAAGTGACCTGAATTAGGACTTTCCCAAAAGATGTGTTTGCGTGTCTGTGGCGAATGGAGCTCTAAGTTGTGTATTTAGTATTGTCGAGTGATTCACTCTTAACAGGATACACAGCGTATTGAGAGCACCAACGTGCTTAACACTGATACTGCTACAAGGTGTGTGTAGCATGGCGAATGAAGGCTTGTCATTTCAAAGAAAGAAGAGGAAACCGAAATCCAGGTAGTGAAACGAGCACACCAGTATGGGAGATGTGCATGTGTACAGTTTCAAGCAGCAGCTCTTGTGGACACTTGGAAACAGCGCTGTGAAAAAATTTCGTACGAAGCGGGATTTGGCCAAAGTTGAAAGACCTTCCAAAACCAACCCTAAAGAACTTAGCCAAACAATGAATGTTGCAATGAGCTCCTGCAGGAAAGGTGCTTCTATGACACAACCCCCGAGCAGGTAGCTACATTCTGCACAGTACAAAACGCAGATGAATTCCAGGCTGAAAACTCACTCCAGAAGGATGAAATGCATGTGTTTCTCTCTGAAAGAACACTCAGCCACCAGGCTTTTGCTTGCTCCTTCAAGGTCTTTGTAGAAACGTGTGTTTTCACTGCTGGAATACGTTTTGGGATTCATTGTTTCAATCTCTTGCAAGCTTCATGTTGTTTCTTACACAATGTGGAAATACAAGAAGTATGTTTCCCAAATCACTTGAAAATCAGGAAAACGCACACTGCATCACTCTTGCTCAAACACGCTCTTTCACTTAATGCGTTGAGAACATTCAAGAAAGTAAAAAAGAAGGGCATTTTGCAGTGAATTTCAAACTGGCATGTACAAAAAGTCATTTCTATCGGTTGCAGAGTGCAAAAGCATGATTGACTTCATGTTCTCGAAGAAACCCTTACATTTCCAAGTGACCTGAATTAGGACTTTCCCAAAAAGATGTGTTTCCGTGTCTGTGGCGAATGGAGCTCTAAGTTGTGTATTTAGTATTGTAGAGTGATTCACTCTTCACAGGATACACAGCGTTTTGAGAGCACCAACATGCTTAACACTGATACTGCTACAAGGTGTGTGTAGCATGGCGAATGAAGGCTTGTCATTTCAAAGAAAGAAGAGGAAACCAAAATCCAGGTAGTGAAACGAGCACACCAGTATGGGAGATGTGCATGTGTACAGTTTCAAGCAGCAGCTCTTTGTGGACACTTGGAAACAGCGCTGTGAAAAAATTTCGTACGAAGCGGGATTTGGCCAAAGTTGAAAGACCTTCCAAAACCAACCCTAAAGAACTTAGCCAAACAATGAATGTTGCAATGAGCTCCTGCAGGAAAGGTGCTTCTATGACACAACCCCCGAGCAGGTAGCTACATTCTGCACAGTACAAAACGCAGATGAATTCCAGGCTGAAAACTCACTCCAGAAGAATGAAATGCATGTGTTTCTCTCTGAAAGAACACTCAGCCACCAGGCTTTTGCTTGCTCCTTCAAGGTCTTTGTAGAAACGTGTGTTTTCACTGCTGGAATACGTTTTGGGATTCATTGTTTCAATCTCTTGCAAGCTTCATGTTGTTTCTTACACAATGTGGAAATACAAGGAATATGTTTCCCAAATCACTTGAAAATCAGGAAAACGCACACTGCATCACTCTTGCTCAAACACGCTCTTTCACTTAATGCGTTGAGAACATATAAGAAAGTAAAAAAGAAGGGCATTTTGCAGTGAATTTCAAACGGGCATGTACAAAAAGTCATTTCTATCGGTTGCAGAGTGCAAAAGCATGATTGACTTCATGTTCTCGAAGAAACCCTTACATTTCCAAGTGACCTGAATTAGGACTTTCCCAAAAAGATGTGTTTGCGTGTCTGTGGCGAATGGAGCTCTAAGTTGTGTATTCAGTGCTGGAGAGTGATACACTCTACACAGAATACACAGCGATTTGAGAGCACCAACATGCTTAACACTGATACTGCTACAAGGTGTGTGTAGCATGGCGAATGAAGGCTTGTCATTTCAAAGAAAGAAGAGGAAACCAAAATCCAGGTAGTGAAACGAGCACACCAGTATGGGAGATGTGCATGTGTACAGTTTCAAGCAGCAGCTCTTTGTGGACACTTGGAAACAGCGCTGTGAAAAAATTTCGTACGAAGCGGGATTTGGCCAAAGTTGAAAGACCTTCCAAAACCAACCCTAAAGAACTTAGCCAAACAATGAATGTTGCAATGAGCTCCTGCAGGAAAGGTGCTTCTATGACACAACCCCCGAGCAGGTAGCTACATTCTGCACAGTACAAAACGCATATGAATTCCAGGCTGAAAACTCACTCCAGAAGGATGAAATGCATGTGTTTCTCTCTGAAAGAACACTCAGCCACCAGGCTTTTGCTTGCTCCTTCAAGGTCTTTGTAGAAACGTGTGTTTTCACTGCTGGAATACGTTTTGGGATTCATTGTTTCAATCTCTTGCAAGCTTCATGTTGTTTCTTACACAATGTGGAAATACAAGGAGTATGTTTCCCAAATCACTTGAAAATCAGGAAAACGCACACTGCATCACTCTTGCTCAAACACGCTCTTTCACCTAATGCGTTGAGAACATTCAAGAAAGTAGAAAAGAAGGGCATTTTGCAGTGAATTTCAAACGGGCATGTACAAAAAGTCATTTCTATCGGTTGCAGAGTGCAAAAGCATGATTGACTTCATGTTCTCTAAGAAACCCTTACATTTCCAAGTGACCTGAATTAGGACTTTCCCAAAAAGATGTGTTTGCGTGTCTGTGGCGAATGGAGCTCTAAGTTGTGTATTTAGTATTGTCGAGTGATTCACTCTTCACAGGATACACAGCGTATTGAGAGCACCAACATGCTTAACACTGATACTGCTACAAGGTGTGTGTAGCATGGCGAATGAAGGCTTGTCATTTCAAAGAAAGAAGAGGAAACCAAAATCCAGGTAGTGAAACGAGCACACCAGTATGGGAGATGTGCATGTGTACAGTTTCAAGCAGCAGCTCTTTGTGGACACTTGGAAACAGCGCTGTGAAAAAATTTCGTACGAAGCGGGATTTGGCCAAAGTTGAAAGACCTTCCAAAACCAACCCTAAAGAACTTAGCCAAACAATGAATGTTGCAATGAGCTCCTGCAGGAAAGGTGCTTCTATGACACAACCCCCGAGCAGGTAGCTACATTCTGCACAGTACAAAACGCATATGAATTCCAGGCTGAAAACTCACTCCAGAAGGATGAAATGCATGTGTTTCTCTCTGAAAGAACACTCAGCCACCAGGCTTTTGCTTGCTCCTTCAAGGTCTTTGTAGAAACGTGTGTTTTCACTGCTGGAATACGTTTTGGGATTCATTGTTTCAATCTCTTGCAAGCTTCATGTTGTTTCTTACACAATGTGGAAATACAAGGAGTATGTTTCCCAAATCACTTGAAAATCAGGAAAACGCACACTGCATCACTCTTGCTCAAACACGCTCTTTCACCTAATGCGTTGAGAACATTCAAGAAAGTAGAAAAGAAGGGCATTTTGCAGTGAATTTCAAACGGGCATGTACAAAAAGTCATTTCTATCGGTTGCAGAGTGCAAAAGCATGATTGACTTCATGTTCTCTAAGAAACCCTTACATTTCCAAGTGACCTGAATTAGGACTTTCCCAAAAAGATGTGTTTGCGTGTCTGTGGCGAATGGAGCTCTAAGTTGTGTATTTAGTATTGTCGAGTGATTCACTCTTCACAGGATACACAGCGTATTGAGAGCACCAACATGCTTAACACTGATACTGCTACAAGGTGTGTGTAGCATGGCGAATGAAGGCTTGTCATTTCAAAGAAAGAAGAGGAAACCAAAATCCAGGTAGTGAAACGAGCACACCAGTATGGGAGATGTGCATGTGTACAGTTTCAAGCAGCAGCTCTTTGTGGACACTTGGAAACAGCGCTGTGAAAAAATTTCGTACGAAGCGGGATTTGGCCAAAGTTGAAAGACCTTCCAAAACCAACCCTAAAGAACTTAGCCAAACAATGAATGTTGCAATGAGCTCCTGCAGGAAAGGTGCTTCTATGACACAACCCCCGAGCAGGTAGCTACATTCTGCACAGTACAAAACGCATATGAATTCCAGGCTGAAAACTCACTCCAGAAGGATGAAATGCATGTGTTTCTCTCTGAAAGAACACTCAGCCACCAGGCTTTTGCTTGCTCCTTCAAGGTCTTTGTAGAAACGTGTGTTTTCACTGCTGGAATACGTTTTGGGATTCATTGTTTCAATCTCTTGCAAGCTTCATGTTGTTTCTTACACAATGTGGAAATACAAGGAATATGTTTCCCAAATCACTTGAAAATCAGGAAAACGCACACTGCATCACTCTTGCTCAAACACGCTCTTTCACCTAATGCGTTGAGAACATACAAGAAAGTAGAAAAGAAGGGCATTTTGCAGTGAATTTCAAACGGGCATGTACAAAAAGTCATTTCTAGCGGTTGCAGAGTGCAAAAGCATGATTGACTTCATGTTCTCGAAGAAACCCTTACATTTCCAAGTGACCTGAATTAGGACTTTCCCAAAAGATGTGTTTGCGTGTCTGTGGCGAATGGAGCTCTAAGTTGTGTATTTAGTATTGTCGAGTGATTCACTCTTAACAGGATACACAGCGTATTGAGAGCACCAACGTGCTTAACACTGATACTGCTACAAGGTGTGTGTAGCATGGCGAATGAAGGCTTGTCATTTCAAAGAAAGAAGAGGAAACCGAAATCCAGGTAGTGAAACGAGCACACCAGTATGGGAGATGTGCATGTGTACAGTTTCAAGCAGCAGCTCTTGTGGACACTTGGAAACAGCGCTGTGAAAAAATTTCGTACGAAGCGGGATTTGGCCAAAGTTGAAAGACCTTCCAAAACCAACCCTAAAGAACTTAGCCAAACAATGAATGTTGCAATGAGCTCCTGCAGGAAAGGTGCTTCTATGACACAACCCCCGAGCAGGTAGCTACATTCTGCACAGTACAAAACGCAGATGAATTCCAGGCTGAAAACTCACTCCAGAAGGATGAAATGCATGTGTTTCTCTCTGAAAGAACACTCAGCCACCAGGCTTTTGCTTGCTCCTTCAAGGTCTTTGTAGAAACGTGTGTTTTCACTGCTGGAATACGTTTTGGGATTCATTGTTTCAATCTCTTGCAAGCTTCATGTTGTTTCTTACACAATGTGGAAATACAAGGAGTATGTTTCCCAAATCACTTGAAAATCAGGAAAACGCACACTGCATCACTCTTGCTCAAACACGCTCTTTCACCTAATGCGTTGAGAACATTCAAGAAAGTAGAAAAGAAGGGCATTTTGCAGTGAATTTCAAACGGGCATGTACAAAAAGTCATTTCTATCGGTTGCAGAGTGCAAAAGCATGATTGACTTCATGTTCTCTAAGAAACCCTTACATTTCCAAGTGACCTGAATTAGGACTTTCCCAAAAAGATGTGTTTGCGTGTCTGTGGCGAATGGAGCTCTAAGTTGTGTATTTAGTATTGTCGAGTGATTCACTCTTCACAGGATACACAGCGTATTGAGAGCACCAACATGCTTAACACTGATACTGCTACAAGGTGTGTGTAGCATGGCGAATGAAGGCTTGTCATTTCAAAGAAAGAAGAGGAAACCAAAATCCAGGTAGTGAAACGAGCACACCAGTATGGGAGATGTGCATGTGTACAGTTTCAAGCAGCAGCTCTTTGTGGACACTTGGAAACAGCGCTGTGAAAAAATTTCGTACGAAGCGGGATTTGGCCAAAGTTGAAAGACCTTCCAAAACCAACCCTAAAGAACTTAGCCAAACAATGAATGTTGCAATGAGCTCCTGCAGGAAAGGTGCTTCTATGACACAACCCCCGAGCAGGTAGCTACATTCTGCACAGTACAAAACGCAGATGAATTCCAGGCTGAAAACTCACTCCAGAAGGATGAAATGCATGTGTTTCTCTCTGAAAGAACACTCAGCCACCAGGCTTTTGCTTGCTCCTTCAAGGTCTTTGTAGAAACGTGTGTTTTCACTGCTGGAATACGTTTTGGGATTCATTGTTTCAATCTCTTGCAAGCTTCATGTTGTTTCTTACACAATGTGGAAATACAAGGAATATGTTTCCCAAATCACTTGAAAATCAGGAAAACGCACACTGCATCACTCTTGCTCAAACACGCTCTTTCACCTAATGCGTTGAGAACATACAAGAAAGTAGAAAAGAAGGGCATTTTGCAGTGAATTTCAAACGGGCATGTACAAAAAGTCATTTCTAGCGGTTGCAGAGTGCAAAAGCATGATTGACTTCATGTTCTCGAAGAAACCCTTACATTTCCAAGTGACCTGAATTAGGACTTTCCCAAAAGATGTGTTTGCGTGTCTGTGGCGAATGGAGCTCTAAGTTGTGTATTTAGTATTGTCGAGTGATTCACTCTTAACAGGATACACAGCGTATTGAGAGCACCAACGTGCTTAACACTGATACTGCTACAAGGTGTGTGTAGCATGGCGAATGAAGGCTTGTCATTTCAAAGAAAGAAGAGGAAACCGAAATCCAGGTAGTGAAACGAGCACACCAGTATGGGAGATGTGCATGTGTACAGTTTCAAGCAGCAGCTCTTGTGGACACTTCGAAACAGCGCTGTGAAAAAATTTCGTACGAAGCGGGATTTGGCCAAAGTTGAAAGACCTTCCAAAACCAACCCTAAAGAACTTAGCCAAACAATGAATGTTGCAATGAGCTCCTGCAGGTAAGGTGCTTCTATGACACAACCCCCGAGCAGGTAGCTACATTCTGCACAGTACAAAACGCATATGAATTCCAGGCTGAAAACTCACTCCAGAAGGATGAAATGCATGTGTTTCTCTCTGAAAGAACACTCAGCCACCAGGCTTTTGCTTGCTCCTTCAAGGTCTTTGTAGAAACGTTTGTTTTCACTGCTGGAATACGTTTTGGGATTCATTGTTTCAATCTCTTGCAAGCTTCATGTTGTTTCTTACACAATGTGGAAATACAAGAAGTATGTTTCCCAAATCACTTGAAAATCAGGAAAACGCACACTGCATCACTCTTGCTCAAACACGCTCTTTCACTTAATGCGTTGAGAACATTCAAGAAAGTAAAAAAGAAGGGCATTTTGCAGTGAATTTCAAACTGGCATGTACAAAAAGTCATTTCTATCGGTTGCAGAGTGCAAAAGCATGATTGACTTCATGTTCTCGAAGAAACCCTTACATTTCCAAGTGACCTGAATTAGGACTTTCCCAAAAAGATGTGTTTCCGTGTCTGTGGCGAATGGAGCTCTAAGTTGTGTATTTAGTATTGTCGAGTGATTCACTCTTCACAGGATACACAGCGTATTGAGAGCACCAACATGCTTAACACTGATACTGCTACAAGGTGTGTGTAGCATGGCGAATGAAGGCTTGTCATTTCAAAGAAAGAAGAGGAAACCAAAATCCAGGTAGTGAAACGAGCACACCAGTATGGGAGATGTGCATGTGTACAGTTTCAAGCAGCAGCTCTTTGTGGACACTTGGAAATAGCGCTGTGAAAAAATTTCGTACGAAGCGGGATTTGGCCAAAGTTGAAAGACCTTCCAAAACCAACCCTAAAGAACTTAGCCAAACAATGAATGTTGCAATGAGCTCCTGCAGGAAAGGTGCTTCTATGACACAACCCCCGAGCAGGTAGCTACATTCTGCACAGTACAAAACGCAGATGAATTCCAGGCTGAAAACTCACTCCAGAAGAATGAAATGCATGTGTTTCTCTCTGAAAGAACACTCAGCCACCAGGCTTTTGCTTGCTCCTTCAAGGTCTTTGTAGAAACGTGTGGTTTCACTGCTGGAATACGTTTTGGGATTCATTGTTTCAATCTCTTGCAAGCTTCATGTTGTTTCTTACACAATGTGGAAATACAAGGAATATGTTTCCCAAATCACTTGAAAATCAGGAAAACGCACACTGCATCACTCTTGCTCAAACACGCTCTTTCACTTAATGCGTTGAGAACATATAAGAAAGTAAAAAAGAAGGGCATTTTGCAGTGAATTTCAAACGGGCATGTACAAAAAGTCATTTCTAGCGGTTGCAGAGTGCAAAAGCATGATTGACTTCATGTTCTCGAAGAAACCCTTACATTTCCAAGTGACCTGAATTAGGACTTTCCCAAAAGATGTGTTTGCGTGTCTGTGGCGAATGGAGCTCTAAGTTGTGTATTTAGTATTGTCGAGTGATTCACTCTTAACAGGATACACAGCGTATTGAGAGCACCAACGTGCTTAACACTGATACTGCTACAAGGTGTGTGTAGCATGGCGAATGAAGGCTTGTCATTTCAAAGAAAGAAGAGGAAACCAAAATCCAGGTAGTGAAACGAGCACACCAGTATGGGAGATGTGCATGTGTACAGTTTCAAGCAGCAGCTCTTGTGGACACTTCGAAACAGCGCTGTGAAAAAATTTCGTACGAAGCGGGATTTGGCCAAAGTTGAAAGACCTTCCAAAACCAACCCTAAAGAACTTAGCCAAACAATGAATGTTGCAATGAGCTCCTGCAGGAAAGGTGCTTCTATGACACAACCCCCGAGCAGGTAGCTACATTCTGCACAGTACAAAACGCATATGAATTCCAGGCTGAAAACTCACTCCAGAAGGATGAAATGCATGTGTTTCTCTCTGAAAGAACACTCAGCCACCAGGCTTTTGCTTGCTCCTTCAAGGTCTTTGTAGAAACGTTTGTTTTCACTGCTGGAATACGTTTTGGGATTCATTGTTTCAATCTCTTGCAAGCTTCATGTTGTTTCTTACACAATGTGGAAATACAAGAAGTATGTTTCCCAAATCACTTGAAAATCAGGAAAACGCACACTGCATCACTCTTGCTCAAACACGCTCTTTCACTTAATGCGTTGAGAACATTCAAGAAAGTAAAAAAGAAGGGCATTTTGCAGTGAATTTCAAACTGGCATGTACAAAAAGTCATTTCTATCGGTTGCAGAGTGCAAAAGCATGATTGACTTCATGTTCTCGAAGAAACCCTTACATTTCCAAGTGACCTGAATTAGGACTTTCCCAAAAAGATGTGTTTCCGTGTCTGTGGCGAATGGAGCTCTAAGTTGTGTATTTAGTATTGTCGAGTGATTCACTCTTCACAGGATACACAGCGTATTGAGAGCACCAACATGCTTAACACTGATACTGCTACAAGGTGTGTGTAGCATGGCGAATGAAGGCTTGTCATTTCAAAGAAAGAAGAGGAAACCAAAATCCAGGTAGTGAAACGAGCACACCAGTATGGGAGATGTGCATGTGTACAGTTTCAAGCAGCAGCTCTTTGTGGACACTTGGAAATAGCGCTGTGAAAAAATTTCGTACGAAGCGGGATTTGGCCAAAGTTGAAAGACCTTCCAAAACCAACCCTAAAGAACTTAGCCAAACAATGAATGTTGCAATGAGCTCCTGCAGGAAAGGTGCTTCTATGACACAACCCCCGAGCAGGTAGCTACATTCTGCACAGTACAAAACGCAGATGAATTCCAGGCTGAAAACTCACTCCAGAAGAATGAAATGCATGTGTTTCTCTCTGAAAGAACACTCAGCCACCAGGCTTTTGCTTGCTCCTTCAAGGTCTTTGTAGAAACGTGTGTTTTCACTGCTGGAATACGTTTTGGGATTCATTGTTTCAATCTCTTGCAAGCTTCATGTTGTTTCTTACACAATGTGGAAATACAAGGAATATGTTTCCCAAATCACTTGAAAATCAGGAAAACTCACACTGCATCACTCTTGCTCAAACACGCTCTTTCACTTAATGCGTTGAGAACATATAAGAAAGTAAAAAAGAAGGGCATTTTGCAGTGAATTTCAAACGGGCATGTACAAAAAGTCATTTCTATCGGTTGCAGAGTGCAAAAGCATGATTGACTTCATGTTCTCGAAGAAACCCTTACATTTCCAAGTGACCTGAATTAGGACTTTCCCAAAAAGATGTGTTTGCGTGTCTGTGGCGAATGGAGCTCTAAGTTGTGTATTCAGTGCTGGAGAGTGATACACTCTACACAGAATACACAGCGATTTGAGAGCACCAACATGCTTAACACTGATACTGCTACAAGGTGTGTGTAGCATGGCGAATGAAGGCTTGTCATTTCAAAGAAAGAAGAGGAAACCAAAATCCAGGTAGTGAAACGAGCACACCAGTATGGGAGATGTGCATGTGTACAGTTTCAAGCAGCAGCTCTTTGTGGACACTTGGAAACAGCGCTGTGAAAAAATTTCGTACGAAGCGGGATTTGGCCAAAGTTGAAAGACCTTCCAAAACCAACCCTAAAGAACTTAGCCAAACAATGAATGTTGCAATGAGCTCCTGCAGGAAAGGTGCTTCTATGACACAACCCCCGAGCAGGTAGCTACATTCTGCACAGTACAAAACGCATATGAATTCCAGGCTGAAAACTCACTCCAGAAGGATGAAATGCATGTGTTTCTCTCTGAAAGAACACTCAGCCACCAGGCTTTTGCTTGCTCCTTCAAGGTCTTTGTAGAAACGTGTGTTTTCACTGCTGGAATACGTTTTGGGATTCATTGTTTCAATCTCTTGCAAGCTTCATGTTGTTTCTTACACAATGTGGAAATACAAGGAGTATGTTTCCCAAATCACTTGAAAATCAGGAAAACGCACACTGCATCACTCTTGCTCAAACACGCTCTTTCACCTAATGCGTTGAGAACATTCAAGAAAGTAGAAAAGAAGGGCATTTTGCAGTGAATTTCAAACGGGCATGTACAAAAAGTCATTTCTAGCGGTTGCAGAGTGCAAAAGCATGATTGACTTCATGTTCTCGAAGAAACCCTTACATTTCCAAGTGACCTGAATTAGGACTTTCCCAAAAAGATGTGTTTGCGTGTCTGTGGCGAATGGAGCACTAAGTTGTGTATTTAGTATTGTTGAGTGATTCACTCTTCACAGGATACACAGCGTATTGAGAGCACCAACGTGCTTAACACTGATACTGCTACAAGGTGTGTGTAGCATGGCGAATGAAGGCTTGTCATTTCAAAGAAAGAAGAGGAAACCGAAATCCAGGTAGTGAAACGAGCACACCAGTATGGGAGATGTGCATGTGTACAGTTTCAAGCAGCAGCTCTTTGTGGACACTTGGAAACAGCGCTGTGAAAAAATTTCGTACGAAGCGGGATTTGGCCAAAGTTGAAAGACCTTCCAAAACCAACCCTAAAGAACTTAGCCAAACAATGAATGTTGCAATGAGCTCCTGCAGGAAAGGTGCTTCTATGACACAACCCCCGAGCAGGTAGCTACATTCTGCACAGTACAAAACGCAGATGAATTCCAGGCTGAAAACTCACTCCAGAAGGATGAAATGCATGTGTTTCTCTCTGAAAGAACACTCAGCCACCAGGCTTTTGCTTGCTCCTTCAAGGTCTTTGTAGAAACGTGTGTTTTCACTGCTGGAATACGTTTTGGGATTCATTGTTTCAATCTCTTGCAAGCTTCATGTTGTTTCTTACACAATGTGGAAATACAAGGAGTATGTTTCCCAAATCACTTGAAAATCAGGAAAACGCACACTGCATCACTCTTGCTCAAACACGCTCTTTCACCTAATGCGTTGAGAACATTCAAGAAAGTAGAAAAGAAGGGCATTTTGCAGTGAATTTCAAACGGGCATGTACAAAAAGTCATTTCTAGCGGTTGCAGAGTGCAAAAGCATGATTGACTTCATGTTCTCGAAGAAACCCTTACATTTCCAAGTGACCTGAATTAGGACTTTCCCAAAAAGATGTGTTTGCGTGTCTGTGGCGAATGGAGCACTAAGTTGTGTATTTAGTATTGTTGAGTGATTCACTCTTCACAGGATACACAGCGTATTGAGAGCACCAACGTGCTTAACACTGATACTGCTACAAGGTGTGTGTAGCATGGCGAATGAAGGCTTGTCATTTCAAAGAAAGAAGAGGAAACCGAAATCCAGGTAGTGAAACGAGCACACCAGTATGGGAGATGTGCATGTGTACAGTTTCAAGCAGCAGCTCTTTGTGGACACTTGGAAACAGCGCTGTGAAAAAATTTCGTACGAAGCGGGATTTGGCCAAAGTTGAAAGACCTTCCAAAACCAACCCTAAAGAACTTAGCCAAACAATGAATGTTGCAATGAGCTCCTGCAGGAAAGGTGCTTCTATGACACAACCCCCGAGCAGATAGCTACATTCTGCACAGTACAAAACGCAGATGAATTCCAGGCTGAAAACTCACTCCAGAAGGATGAAATGCATGTGTTTCTCTCTGAAAGAACACTCAGCCACCAGGCTTTTGCTTGCTCCTTCAAGGTCTTTGTAGAAACGTGTGTTTTCACTGCTGGAATACGTTTTGGGATTCATTGTTTCAATCTCTTGCAAGCTTCATGTTGTTTCTTACACAATGTGGAAATACAAGGAGTATGTTTCCCAAATCACTTGAAAATCAGGAAAACGCACACTGCATCACTCTTGCTCAAACACGCTCTTTCACCTAATGCGTTGAGAACATTCAAGAAAGTAGAAAAGAAGGGCATTTTGCAGTGAATTTCAAACGGGCATGTACAAAAAGTCATTTCTATCGGTTGCAGAGTGCAAAAGCATGATTGACTTCATGTTCTCGAAGAAACCCTTACATTTCCAAGTGACCTGAATTAGGACTTTCCCAAAAAGATGTGTTTGCGTGTCTGTGGCGAATGGAGCTCTAAGTTGTGTATTTAGTATTGTCGAGTGATTCACTCTTCACAGGATACACAGCGTATTGAGAGCACCAACGTGCTTAACACTGATACTGCTACAAGGTGTGTGTAGCATGGCGAATGAAGGCTTGTCATTTCAAAGAAAGAAGAGGAAACCGAAATCCAGGTAGTGAAACGAGCACACCAGTATGGGAGATGTGCATGTGTACAGTTTCAAGCAGCAGCTCTTTGTGGACACTTGGAAACAGCGCTGTGAAAAAATTTCGTACGAAGCGGGATTTGGCCAAAGTTGAAAGACCTTCCAAAACCAACCCTAAAGAACTTAGCCAAACAATGAATGTTGCAATGAGCTCCTGCAGGAAAGGTGCTTCTATGACACAACCCCCGAGCAGGTAGCTACATTCTGCACAGTACAAAACGCAGATGAATTCCAGGCTGAAAACTCACTCCAGAAGGATGAAATGCATGTGTTTCTCTCTGAAAGAACACTCAGCCACCAGGCTTTTGCTTGCTCCTTCAAGGTCTTTGTAGAAACGTGTGTTTTCACTGCTGGAATACGTTTTGGGATTCATTGTTTCAATCTCTTGCAAGCTTCATGTTGTTTCTTACACAATGTGGAAATACAAGGAGTATGTTTCCCAAATCACTTGAAAATCAGGAAAACGCACACTGCATCACTCTTGCTCAAACACGCTCTTTCACCTAATGCGTTGAGAACATTCAAGAAAGTAGAAAAGAAGGGCATTTTGCAGTGAATTTCAAACCGGCATGTCCAAAAAGTCATTTCTATCGGTTGCAGAGTGCAAAAGCATGATTGACTTCATGTTCTCGAAGAAACCCTTACATTTCCAAGTGACCTGAATTAGGACTTTCCCAAAAAGATGTGTTTCCGTGTCTGTGGCGAATGGAGCTCTAAGTTGTGTATTTAGTATTGTCGAGTGATTCACTCTTCACAGGATACACAGCGTATTGAGAGCACCAACATGCTTAACACTGATACTGCTACAAGGTGTGTGTAGCATGGCGAATGAAGGCTTGTCATTTCAAAGAAAGAAGAGGAAACCAAAATCCAGGTAGTGAAACGAGCACACCAGTATGGGAGATGTGCATGTGTACAGTTTCAAGCAGCAGCTCTTTGTGGACACGTGGAAACAGCGCTGTGAAAAAATTTCGTACGAAGCGGGATTTGGCCAAAGTTGAAAGACCTTCCAAAACCAACCCTAAAGAACTTAGCCAAACAATGAATGTTGCAATGAGCTCCTGCAGGAAAGGTGCTTCTATGACACAACCCCCGAGCAGGTAGCTACATTCTGCACAGTACAAAACGCAGATGAATTCCAGGCTGAAAACTCACTCCAGAAGGATGAAATGCATGTGTTTCTCTCTGAAAGAACACTCAGCCACCAGGCTTTTGCTTGCTCCTTCAAGGTCTTTGTAGAAACGTGTGTTTTCACTGCTGGAATACGTTTTGGGATTCATTGTTTCAATCTCTTGCAAGCTTCATGTTGTTTCTTACACAATGTGGAAATACAAGGAATATGTTTCCCAAATCACTTGAAAATCAGGAAAACGCACACTGCATCACTCTTGCTCAAACACGCTCTTTCACCTAATGCGTTGAGAACATACAAGAAAGTAGAAAAGAAGGGCATTTTGCAGTGAATTTCAAACGGGCATGTACAAAAAGTCATTTCTAGCGGTTGCAGAGTGCAAAAGCATGATTGACTTCATGTTCTCGAAGAAACCCTTACATTTCCAAGTGACCTGAATTAGGACTTTCCCAAAAAGATGTGTTTGCGTGTCTGTGGCGAATGGAGCTCTAAGTTGTGTATTTAGTATTGTCGAGTGATTCACTCTTCACAGGATACACAGCGTATTGAGAGCACCAACGTGCTTAACACTGATACTGCTACAAGGTGTGTGTAGCATGGCGAATGAAGGCTTGTCATTTCAAAGAAAGAAGAGGAAACCGAAATCCAGGTAGTGAAACGAGCACACCAGTATGGGAGATGTGCATGTGTACAGTTTCAAGCAGCAGCTCTTTGTGGACACTTGGAAACAGCGCTGTGAAAAAATTTCGTACGAAGCGGGATTTGGCCAAAGTTGAAAGACCTTCCAAAACCAACCCTAAAGAACTTAGCCAAACAATGAATGTTGCAATGAGCTCCTGCAGGAAAGGTGCTTCTATGACACAACCCCCGAGCAGGTAGCTACATTCTGCACAGTACAAAACGCAGATGAATTCCAGGCTGAAAACTCACTCCAGAAGGATGAAATGCATGTGTTTCTCTCTGAAAGAACACTCAGCCACCAGGCTTTTGCTTGCTCCTTCAAGGTCTTTGTAGAAACGTTTGTTTTCACTGCTGGAATACGTTTTGGGATTCATTGTTTCAATCTCTTGCAAGCTTCATGTTGTTTCTTACACAATGTGGAAATACAAGAAGTATGTTTCCCAAATCACTTGAAAATCAGGAAAACGCACACTGCATCACTCTTGCTCAAACACGCTCTTTCACTTAATGCGTTGAGAACATTCAAGAAAGTAAAAAAGAAGGGCATTTTGCAGTGAATTTCAAACTGGCATGTACAAAAAGTCATTTCTATCGGTTGCAGAGTGCAAAAGCATGATTGACTTCATGTTCTCGAAGAAACCCTTACATTTCCAAGTGACCTGAATTAGGACTTTCCCAAAAAGATGTGTTTCCGTGTCTGTGGCGAATGGAGCTCTAAGTTGTGTATTTAGTATTGTCGAGTGATTCACTCTTCACAGGATACACAGCGTATTGAGAGCACCAACATGCTTAACACTGATACTGCTACAAGGTGTGTGTAGCATGGCGAATGAAGGCTTGTCATTTCAAAGAAAGAAGAGGAAACCAAAATCCAGGTAGTGAAACGAGCACACCAGTATGGGAGATGTGCATGTGTACAGTTTCAAGCAGCAGCTCTTTGTGGACACTTGGAAATAGCGCTGTGAAAAAATTTCGTACGAAGCGGGATTTGGCCAAAGTTGAAAGACCTTCCAAAACCAACCCTAAAGAACTTAGCCAAACAATGAATGTTGCAATGAGCTCCTGCAGGAAAGGTGCTTCTATGACACAACCCCCGAGCAGGTAGCTACATTCTGCACAGTACAAAACGCAGATGAATTCCAGGCTGAAAACTCACTCCAGAAGAATGAAATGCATGTGTTTCTCTCTGAAAGAACACTCAGCCACCAGGCTTTTGCTTGCTCCTTCAAGGTCTTTGTAGAAACGTGTGTTTTCACTGCTGGAATACGTTTTGGGATTCATTGTTTCAATCTCTTGCAAGCTTCATGTTGTTTCTTACACAATGTGGAAATACAAGGAATATGTTTCCCAAATCACTTGAAAATCAGGAAAACTCACACTGCATCACTCTTGCTCAAACACGCTCTTTCACTTAATGCGTTGAGAACATATAAGAAAGTAAAAAAGAAGGGCATTTTGCAGTGAATTTCAAACGGGCATGTACAAAAAGTCATTTCTATCGGTTGCAGAGTGCAAAAGCATGATTGACTTCATGTTCTCGAAGAAACCCTTACATTTCCAAGTGACCTGAATTAGGACTTTCCCAAAAAGATGTGTTTGCGTGTCTGTGGCGAATGGAGCTCTAAGTTGTGTATTCAGTGCTGGAGAGTGATACACTCTACACAGAATACACAGCGATTTGAGAGCACCAACATGCTTAACACTGATACTGCTACAAGGTGTGTGTAGCATGGCGAATGAAGGCTTGTCATTTCAAAGAAAGAAGAGGAAACCAAAATCCAGGTAGTGAAACGAGCACACCAGTATGGGAGATGTGCATGTGTACAGTTTCAAGCAGCAGCTCTTTGTGGACACTTGGAAACAGCGCTGTGAAAAAATTTCGTACGAAGCGGGATTTGGCCAAAGTTGAAAGACCTTCCAAAACCAACCCTAAAGAACTTAGCCAAACAATGAATGTTGCAATGAGCTCCTGCAGGAAAGGTGCTTCTATGACACAACCCCCGAGCAGGTAGCTACATTCTGCACAGTACAAAACGCATATGAATTCCAGGCTGAAAACTCACTCCAGAAGGATGAAATGCATGTGTTTCTCTCTGAAAGAACACTCAGCCACCAGGCTTTTGCTTGCTCCTTCAAGGTCTTTGTAGAAACGTGTGTTTTCACTGCTGGAATACGTTTTGGGATTCATTGTTTCAATCTCTTGCAAGCTTCATGTTGTTTCTTACACAATGTGGAAATACAAGGAGTATGTTTCCCAAATCACTTGAAAATCAGGAAAACGCACACTGCATCACTCTTGCTCAAACACGCTCTTTCACCTAATGCGTTGAGAACATTCAAGAAAGTAGAAAAGAAGGGCATTTTGCAGTGAATTTCAAACGGGCATGTACAAAAAGTCATTTCTAGCGGTTGCAGAGTGCAAAAGCATGATTGACTTCATGTTCTCGAAGAAACCCTTACATTTCCAAGTGACCTGAATTAGGACTTTCCCAAAAAGATGTGTTTGCGTGTCTGTGGCGAATGGAGCACTAAGTTGTGTATTTAGTATTGTTGAGTGATTCACTCTTCACAGGATACACAGCGTATTGAGAGCACCAACGTGCTTAACACTGATACTGCTACAAGGTGTGTGTAGCATGGCGAATGAAGGCTTGTCATTTCAAAGAAAGAAGAGGAAACCGAAATCCAGGTAGTGAAACGAGCACACCAGTATGGGAGATGTGCATGTGTACAGTTTCAAGCAGCAGCTCTTTGTGGACACTTGGAAACAGCGCTGTGAAAAAATTTCGTACGAAGCGGGATTTGGCCAAAGTTGAAAGACCTTCCAAAACCAACCCTAAAGAACTTAGCCAAACAATGAATGTTGCAATGAGCTCCTGCAGGAAAGGTGCTTCTATGACACAACCCCCGAGCAGATAGCTACATTCTGCACAGTACAAAACGCAGATGAATTCCAGGCTGAAAACTCACTCCAGAAGGATGAAATGCATGTGTTTCTCTCTGAAAGAACACTCAGCCACCAGGCTTTTGCTTGCTCCTTCAAGGTCTTTGTAGAAACGTGTGTTTTCACTGCTGGAATACGTTTTGGGATTCATTGTTTCAATCTCTTGCAAGCTTCATGTTGTTTCTTACACAATGTGGAAATACAAGGAGTATGTTTCCCAAATCACTTGAAAATCAGGAAAACGCACACTGCATCACTCTTGCTCAAACACGCTCTTTCACCTAATGCGTTGAGAACATTCAAGAAAGTAGAAAAGAAGGGCATTTTGCAGTGAATTTCAAACGGGCATGTACAAAAAGTCATTTCTATCGGTTGCAGAGTGCAAAAGCATGATTGACTTCATGTTCTCGAAGAAACCCTTACATTTCCAAGTGACCTGAATTAGGACTTTCCCAAAAAGATGTGTTTGCGTGTCTGTGGCGAATGGAGCTCTAAGTTGTGTATTTAGTATTGTCGAGTGATTCACTCTTCACAGGATACACAGCGTATTGAGAGCACCAACGTGCTTAACACTGATACTGCTACAAGGTGTGTGTAGCATGGCGAATGAAGGCTTGTCATTTCAAAGAAAGAAGAGGAAACCGAAATCCAGGTAGTGAAACGAGCACACCAGTATGGGAGATGTGCATGTGTACAGTTTCAAGCAGCAGCTCTTTGTGGACACTTGGAAACAGCGCTGTGAAAAAATTTCGTACGAAGCGGGATTTGGCCAAAGTTGAAAGACCTTCCAAAACCAACCCTAAAGAACTTAGCCAAACAATGAATGTTGCAATGAGCTCCTGCAGGAAAGGTGCTTCTATGACACAACCCCCGAGCAGGTAGCTACATTCTGCACAGTACAAAACGCAGATGAATTCCAGGCTGAAAACTCACTCCAGAAGGATGAAATGCATGTGTTTCTCTCTGAAAGAACACTCAGCCACCAGGCTTTTGCTTGCTCCTTCAAGGTCTTTGTAGAAACGTGTGTTTTCACTGCTGGAATACGTTTTGGGATTCATTGTTTCAATCTCTTGCAAGCTTCATGTTGTTTCTTACACAATGTGGAAATACAAGGAGTATGTTTCCCAAATCACTTGAAAATCAGGAAAACGCACACTGCATCACTCTTGCTCAAACACGCTCTTTCACCTAATGCGTTGAGAACATTCAAGAAAGTAGAAAAGAAGGGCATTTTGCAGTGAATTTCAAACGGGCATGTACAAAAAGTCATTTCTAGCGGTTGCAGAGTGCAAAAGCATGATTGACTTCATGTTCTCGAAGAAACCCTTACATTTCCAAGTGACCTGAATTAGGACTTTCCCAAAAAGATGTGTTTGCGTGTCTGTGGCGAATGGAGCACTAAGTTGTGTATTTAGTATTGTTGAGTGATTCACTCTTCACAGGATACACAGCGTATTGAGAGCACCAACGTGCTTAACACTGATACTGCTACAAGGTGTGTGTAGCATGGCGAATGAAGGCTTGTCATTTCAAAGAAAGAAGAGGAAACCGAAATCCAGGTAGTGAAACGAGCACACCAGTATGGGAGATGTGCATGTGTACAGTTTCAAGCAGCAGCTCTTTGTGGACACTTGGAAACAGCGCTGTGAAAAAATTTCGTACGAAGCGGGATTTGGCCAAAGTTGAAAGACCTTCCAAAACCAACCCTAAAGAACTTAGCCAAACAATGAATGTTGCAATGAGCTCCTGCAGGAAAGGTGCTTCTATGACACAACCCCCGAGCAGATAGCTACATTCTGCACAGTACAAAACGCAGATGAATTCCAGGCTGAAAACTCACTCCAGAAGGATGAAATGCATGTGTTTCTCTCTGAAAGAACACTCAGCCACCAGGCTTTTGCTTGCTCCTTCAAGGTCTTTGTAGAAACGTGTGTTTTCACTGCTGGAATACGTTTTGGGATTCATTGTTTCAATCTCTTGCAAGCTTCATGTTGTTTCTTACACAATGTGGAAATACAAGGAGTATGTTTCCCAAATCACTTGAAAATCAGGAAAACGCACACTGCATCACTCTTGCTCAAACACGCTCTTTCACCTAATGCGTTGAGAACATTCAAGAAAGTAGAAAAGAAGGGCATTTTGCAGTGAATTTCAAACGGGCATGTACAAAAAGTCATTTCTATCGGTTGCAGAGTGCAAAAGCATGATTGACTTCATGTTCTCGAAGAAACCCTTACATTTCCAAGTGACCTGAATTAGGACTTTCCCAAAAAGATGTGTTTGCGTGTCTGTGGCGAATGGAGCTCTAAGTTGTGTATTTAGTATTGTCGAGTGATTCACTCTTCACAGGATACACAGCGTATTGAGAGCACCAACGTGCTTAACACTGATACTGCTACAAGGTGTGTGTAGCATGGCGAATGAAGGCTTGTCATTTCAAAGAAAGAAGAGGAAACCGAAATCCAGGTAGTGAAACGAGCACACCAGTATGGGAGATGTGCATGTGTACAGTTTCAAGCAGCAGCTCTTTGTGGACACTTGGAAACAGCGCTGTGAAAAAATTTCGTACGAAGCGGGATTTGGCCAAAGTTGAAAGACCTTCCAAAACCAACCCTAAAGAACTTAGCCAAACAATGAATGTTGCAATGAGCTCCTGCAGGAAAGGTGCTTCTATGACACAACCCCCGAGCAGGTAGCTACATTCTGCACAGTACAAAACGCAGATGAATTCCAGGCTGAAAACTCACTCCAGAAGGATGAAATGCATGTGTTTCTCTCTGAAAGAACACTCAGCCACCAGGCTTTTGCTTGCTCCTTCAAGGTCTTTGTAGAAACGTGTGTTTTCACTGCTGGAATACGTTTTGGGATTCATTGTTTCAATCTCTTGCAAGCTTCATGTTGTTTCTTACACAATGTGGAAATACAAGGAGTATGTTTCCCAAATCACTTGAAAATCAGGAAAACGCACACTGCATCACTCTTGCTCAAACACGCTCTTTCACCTAATGCGTTGAGAACATTCAAGAAAGTAGAAAAGAAGGGCATTTTGCAGTGAATTTCAAACCGGCATGTCCAAAAAGTCATTTCTATCGGTTGCAGAGTGCAAAAGCATGATTGACTTCATGTTCTCGAAGAAACCCTTACATTTCCAAGTGACCTGAATTAGGACTTTCCCAAAAAGATGTGTTTCCGTGTCTGTGGCGAATGGAGCTCTAAGTTGTGTATTTAGTATTGTCGAGTGATTCACTCTTCACAGGATACACAGCGTATTGAGAGCACCAACATGCTTAACACTGATACTGCTACAAGGTGTGTGTAGCATGGCGAATGAAGGCTTGTCATTTCAAAGAAAGAAGAGGAAACCAAAATCCAGGTAGTGAAACGAGCACACCAGTATGGGAGATGTGCATGTGTACAGTTTCAAGCAGCAGCTCTTTGTGGACACGTGGAAACAGCGCTGTGAAAAAATTTCGTACGAAGCGGGATTTGGCCAAAGTTGAAAGACCTTCCAAAACCAACCCTAAAGAACTTAGCCAAACAATGAATGTTGCAATGAGCTCCTGCAGGAAAGGTGCTTCTATGACACAACCCCCGAGCAGGTAGCTACATTCTGCACAGTACAAAACGCAGATGAATTCCAGGCTGAAAACTCACTCCAGAAGGATGAAATGCATGTGTTTCTCTCTGAAAGAACACTCAGCCACCAGGCTTTTGCTTGCTCCTTCAAGGTCTTTGTAGAAACGTGTGTTTTCACTGCTGGAATACGTTTTGGGATTCATTGTTTCAATCTCTTGCAAGCTTCATGTTGTTTCTTACACAATGTGGAAATACAAGGAATATGTTTCCCAAATCACTTGAAAATCAGGAAAACGCACACTGCATCACTCTTGCTCAAACACGCTCTTTCACCTAATGCGTTGAGAACATACAAGAAAGTAGAAAAGAAGGGCATTTTGCAGTGAATTTCAAACGGGCATGTACAAAAAGTCATTTCTAGCGGTTGCAGAGTGCAAAAGCATGATTGACTTCATGTTCTCGAAGAAACCCTTACATTTCCAAGTGACCTGAATTAGGACTTTCCCAAAAAGATGTGTTTGCGTGTCTGTGGCGAATGGAGCTCTAAGTTGTGTATTTAGTATTGTCGAGTGATTCACTCTTCACAGGATACACAGCGTATTGAGAGCACCAACGTGCTTAACACTGATACTGCTACAAGGTGTGTGTAGCATGGCGAATGAAGGCTTGTCATTTCAAAGAAAGAAGAGGAAACCGAAATCCAGGTAGTGAAACGAGCACACCAGTATGGGAGATGTGCATGTGTACAGTTTCAAGCAGCAGCTCTTTGTGGACACTTGGAAACAGCGCTGTGAAAAAATTTCGTACGAAGCGGGATTTGGCCAAAGTTGAAAGACCTTCCAAAACCAACCCTAAAGAACTTAGCCAAACAATGAATGTTGCAATGAGCTCCTGCAGGAAAGGTGCTTCTATGACACAACCCCCGAGCAGGTAGCTACATTCTGCACAGTACAAAACGCAGATGAATTCCAGGCTGAAAACTCACTCCAGAAGGATGAAATGCATGTGTTTCTCTCTGAAAGAACACTCAGCCACCAGGCTTTTGCTTGCTCCTTCAAGGTCTTTGTAGAAACGTGTGTTTTCACTGCTGGAATACGTTTTGGGATTCATTGTTTCAATCTCTTGCAAGCTTCATGTTGTTTCTTACACAATGTGGAAATACAAGGAGTATGTTTCCCAAATCACTTGAAAATCAGGAAAACGCACACTGCATCACTCTTGCTCAAACACGCTCTTTCACCTAATGCGTTGAGAACATTCAAGAAAGTAGAAAAGAAGGGCATTCTGCAGTGAATTTCAAACCGGCATGTACAAAAAGTCATTCCTATCGGTTGCAGAGTGCAAAAGCATGATTGACTTCATGTTCTCGAAGAAACCCTTACATTTCCAAGTGACCTGAATTAGGACTTTCCCAAAAAGATGTGTTTGCGTGTCTTTGGCGAATGGAGCTCTAAGTTGTGTATTTAGTATTGTCGAGTGATTCACTCTTCACAGGATACACAGCGTATTGAGAGCACCAACGTGCTTAACACTGATACTGCTACAAGGTGTGTGTAGCATGGCGAATGAAGGCTTGTCATTTCAAAGAAAGAAGAGGAAACCGAAATCCAGGTAGTGAAACGAGCACACCAGTATGGGAGATGTGCATGTGTACAGTTTCAAGCAGCAGCTCTTTGTGGACACTTGGAAACAGCGCTGTGAAAAAATTTCGTACGAAGCGGGATTTGGCCAAAGTTGAAAGACCTTCCAAAACCAACCCTAAAGAACTTAGCCAAACAATGAATGTTGCAATGAGCTCCTGCAGGAAAGGTGCTTCTATGACACAACCCCCGAGCAGGTAGCTACATTCTGCACAGTACAAAACGCAGATGAATTCCAGGCTGAAAACTCACTCCAGAAGGATGAAATGCATGTGTTTCTCTCTGAAAGAACACTCAGCCACCAGGCTTTTGCTTGCTCCTTCAAGGTCTTTGTAGAAACGTGTGTTTTCACTGCTGGAATACGTTTTGGGATTCATTGTTTCAATCTCTTGCAAGCTTCATGTTGTTTCTTACACAATGTGGAAATACAAGGAGTATGTTTCCCAAATCACTTGAAAATCAGGAAAACGCACACTGCATCACTCTTGCTCAAACACGCTCTTTCACCTAATGCGTTGAGAACATTCAAGAAAGTAGAAAAGAAGGGCATTTTGCAGTGAATTTCAAACCGGCATGTACAAAAAGTCATTTCTATCGGTTGCAGAGTGCAAAAGCATGATTGACTTCATGTTCTCGAAGAAACCCTTACATTTCCAAGTGACCTGAATTAGGACTTTCCCAAAAAGATGTGTTTCCGTGTCTGTGGCGAATGGAGCTCTAAGTTGTGTATTTAGTATTGTCGAGTGATTCACTCTTCACAGGATACACAGCGTATTGAGAGCACCAACATGCTTAACACTGATACTGCTACAAGGTGTGTGTAGCATGGCGAATGAAGGCTTGTCATTTCAAAGAAAGAAGAGGAAACCAAAATCCAGGTAGTGAAACGAGCACACCAGTATGGGAGATGTGCATGTGTACAGTTTCAAGCAGCAGCTCTTTGTGGACACGTGGAAACAGCGCTGTGAAAAAATTTCGTACGAAGCGGGATTTGGCCAAAGTTGAAAGACCTTCCAAAACCAACCCTAAAGAACTTAGCCAAACAATGAATGTTGCAATGAGCTCCTGCAGGAAAGGTGCTTCTATGACACAACCCCCGAGCAGGTAGCTACATTCTGCACAGTACAAAACGCAGATGAATTCCAGGCTGAAAACTCACTCCAGAAGGATGAAATGCATGTGTTTCTCTCTGAAAGAACACTCAGCCACCAGGCTTTTGCTTGCTCCTTCAAGGTCTTTGTAGAAACGTGTGTTTTCACTGCTGGAATACGTTTTGGGATTCATTGTTTCAATCTCTTGCAAGCTTCATGTTGTTTCTTACACAATGTGGAAATACAAGGAATATGTTTCCCAAATCACTTGAAAATCAGGAAAACGCACACTGCATCACTCTTGCTCAAACACGCTCTTTCACCTAATGCGTTGAGAACATACAAGAAAGTAGAAAAGAAGGGCATTTTGCAGTGAATTTCAAACGGGCATGTACAAAAAGTCATTTCTAGCGGTTGCAGAGTGCAAAAGCATGATTGACTTCATGTTCTCGAAGAAACCCTTACATTTCCAAGTGACCTGAATTAGGACTTTCCCAAAAAGATGTGTTTGCGTGTCTGTGGCGAATGGAGCTCTAAGTTGTGTATTTAGTATTGTCGAGTGATTCACTCTTCACAGGATACACAGCGTATTGAGAGCACCAACGTGCTTAACACTGATACTGCTACAAGGTGTGTGTAGCATGGCGAATGAAGGCTTGTCATTTCAAAGAAAGAAGAGGAAACCGAAATCCAGGTAGTGAAACGAGCACACCAGTATGGGAGATGTGCATGTGTACAGTTTCAAGCAGCAGCTCTTTGTGGACACTTGGAAACAGCGCTGTGAAAAAATTTCGTACGAAGCGGGATTTGGCCAAAGTTGAAAGACCTTCCAAAACCAACCCTAAAGAACTTAGCCAAACAATGAATGTTGCAATGAGCTCCTGCAGGAAAGGTGCTTCTATGACACAACCCCCGAGCAGGTAGCTACATTCTGCACAGTACAAAACGCAGATGAATTCCAGGCTGAAAACTCACTCCAGAAGGATGAAATGCATGTGTTTCTCTCTGAAAGAACACTCAGCCACCAGGCTTTTGCTTGCCCCTTCAAGGTCTTTGTAGAAACGTGTGTTTTCACTGCTGGAATACGTTTTGGGATTCATTGTTTCAATCTCTTGCAAGCTTCATGTTGTTTCTTACACAATGTGGAAATACAAGGAGTATGTTTCCCAAATCACTTGAAAATCAGGAAAACGCACACTGCATCACTCTTGCTCAAACACGCTCTTTCACCTAATGCGTTGAGAACATTCAAGAAAGTAGAAAAGAAGGGCATTCTGCAGTGAATTTCAAACCGGCATGTACAAAAAGTCATTCCTATCGGTTGCAGAGTGCAAAAGCATGATTGACTTCATGTTCTCGAAGAAACCCTTACATTTCCAAGTGACCTGAATTAGGACTTTCCCAAAAAGATGTGTTTGCGTGTCTGTGGCGAATGGAGCTCTAAGTTGTGTATTTAGTATTGTCGAGTGATTCACTCTTCACAGGATACACAGCGTATTGAGAGCACCAACATGCTTAACACTGATACTGCTACAAGGTGTGTGTAGCATGGCGAATGAAGGCTTGTCATTTCAAAGAAAGAAGAGGAAACCGAAATCCAGGTAGTGAAACGAGCACACCAGTATGGGAGATGTGCATGTGTACAGTTTCAAGCAGCAGCTCTTTGTGGACACTTGGAAACAGCGCTGTGAAAAAATTTCGTACGAAGCGGGATTTGGCCAAAGTTGAAAGACCTTCCAAAACCAACCCTAAAGAACTTAGCCAAACAATGAATGTTGCAATGAGCTCCTGCAGGAAAGGTGCTTCTATGACACAACCCCCGAGCAGGTAGCTACATTCTGCACAGTACAAAACGCATATGAATTCCAGGCTGAAAACTCACTCCAGAAGGATGAAATGCATGTGTTTCTCTCTGAAAGAACACTCAGCCACCAGGCTTTTGCTTGCTCCTTCAAGGTCTTTGTAGAAACGTGTGTTTTCACTGCTGGAATACGTTTTGGGATTCATTGTTTCAATCTCTTGCAAGCTTCATGTTGTTTCTTACACAATGTGGAAATACAAGGAATATGTTTCCCAAATCACTTGAAAATCAGGAAAACGCACACTGCATCACTCTTGCTCAAACACGCTCTTTCACCTAATGCGTTGAGAACATACAAGAAAGTAGAAAAGAAGGGCATTTTGCAGTGAATTTCAAACGGGCATGTACAAAAAGTCATTTCTAGCGGTTGCAGAGTGCAAAAGCATGATTGACTTCATGTTCTCGAAGAAACCCTTACATTTCCAAGTGACCTGAATTAGGACTTTCCCAAAAAGATGTGTTTGCGTGTCTGTGGCGAATGGAGCTCTAAGTTGTGTATTTAGTATTGTCGAGTGATTCACTCTTCACAGGATACACAGCGTATTGAGAGCACCAACGTGCTTAACACTGATACTGCTACAAGGTGTGTGTAGCATGGCGAATGAAGGCTTGTCATTTCAAAGAAAGAAGAGGAAACCGAAATCCAGGTAGTGAAACGAGCACACCAGTATGGGAGATGTGCATGTGTACAGTTTCAAGCAGCAGCTCTTTGTGGACACTTGGAAACAGCGCTGTGAAAAAATTTCGTACGAAGCGGGATTTGGCCAAAGTTGAAAGACCTTCCAAAACCAACCCTAAAGAACTTAGCCAAACAATGAATGTTGCAATGAGCTCCTGCAGGAAAGGTGCTTCTATGACACAACCCCCGAGCAGGTAGCTACATTCTGCACAGTACAAAACGCAGATGAATTCCAGGCTGAAAACTCACTCCAGAAGGATGAAATGCATGTGTTTCTCTCTGAAAGAACACTCAGCCACCAGGCTTTTGCTTGCTCCTTCAAGGTCTTTGTAGAAACGTGCGTTTTCACTGCTGGAATACGTTTTGGGATTCATTGTTTCAATCTCTTGCAAGCTTCATGTTGTTTCTTACACAATGTGGAAATACAAGGAGTATGTTTCCCAAATCACTTGAAAATCAGGAAAACGCACACTGCATCACTCTTGCTCAAACACGCTCTTTCACCTAATGCGTTGAGAACATTCAAGAAAGTAGAAAAGAAGGGCATTTTGCAGTGAATTTCAAACGGGCATGTACAAAAAGTCATTTCTAGCGGTTGCAGAGTGCAAAAGCATGATTGACTTCATGTTCTCGAAGAAACCCTTACATTTCCAAGTGACCTGAATTAGGACTTTCCCAAAAAGATGTGTTTGCGTGTCTGTGGCGAATGGAGCTCTAAGTTGTGTATTTAGTATTGTCGAGTGATTCACTCTTCACAGGATACACAGCGTATTGAGAGCACCAACGTGCTTAACACTGATACTGCTACAAGGTGTGTGTAGCATGGCGAATGAAGGCTTGTCATTTCAAAGAAAGAAGAGGAAACCGAAATCCAGGTAGTGAAACGAGCACACCAGTATGGGAGATGTGCATGTGTACAGTTTCAAGCAGCAGCTCTTTGTGGACACTTGGAAACAGCGCTGTGAAAAAATTTCGTACGAAGCGGGATTTGGCCAAAGTTGAAAGACCTTCCAAAACCAACCCTAAAGAACTTAGCCAAACAATGAATGTTGCAATGAGCTCCTGCAGGAAAGGTGCTTCTATGACACAACCCCCGAGCAGGTAGCTACATTCTGCACAGTACAAAACGCAGATGAATTCCAGGCTGAAAACTCACTCCAGAAGGATGAAATGCATGTGTTTCTCTCTGAAAGAACACTCAGCCACCAGGCTTTTGCTTGCTCCTTCAAGGTCTTTGTAGAAACGTGTGTTTTCACTGCTGGAATACGTTTTGGGATTCATTGTTTCAATCTCTTGCAAGCTTCATGTTGTTTCTTACACAATGTGGAAATACAAGGAGTATGTTTCCCAAATCACTTGAAAATCAGGAAAACGCACACTGCATCACTCTTGCTCAAACACGCTCTTTCACCTAATGCGTTGAGAACATTCAAGAAAGTAGAAAAGAAGGGCATTCTGCAGTGAATTTCAAACCGGCATGTACAAAAAGTCATTCCTATCGGTTGCAGAGTGCAAAAGCATGATTGACTTCATGTTCTCGAAGAAACCCTTACATTTCCAAGTGACCTGAATTAGGACTTTCCCAAAAAGATGTGTTTGCGTGTCTGTGGCGAATGGAGCTCTAAGTTGTGTATTTAGTATTGTCGAGTGATTCACTCTTCACAGGATACACAGCGTATTGAGAGCACCAACATGCTTAACACTGATACTGCTACAAGGTGTGTGTAGCATGGCGAATGAAGGCTTGTCATTTCAAAGAAAGAAGAGGAAACCGAAATCCAGGTAGTGAAACGAGCACACCAGTATGGGAGATGTGCATGTGTACAGTTTCAAGCAGCAGCTCTTTGTGGACACTTGGAAACAGCGCTGTGAAAAAATTTCGTACGAAGCGGGATTTGGCCAAAGTTGAAAGACCTTCCAAAACCAACCCTAAAGAACTTAGCCAAACAATGAATGTTGCAATGAGCTCCTGCAGGAAAGGTGCTTCTATGACACAACCCCCGAGCAGGTAGCTACATTCTGCACAGTACAAAACGCATATGAATTCCAGGCTGAAAACTCACTCCAGAAGGATGAAATGCATGTGTTTCTCTCTCAAAGAACACTCAGCCACAAGGCTTTTGCTTGCTCCTTCAAGGTCTTTGTAGAAACGTGTGTTTTCACTGCTGGAATACGTTTTGGGATTCATTGTTTCAATCTCTTGCAAGCTTCATGTTGTTTCTTACACAATGTGGAAATACAAGGAATATGTTTCCCAAATCACTTGAAAATCAGGAAAACGCACACTGCATCACTCTTGCTCAAACACGCTCTTTCACCTAATGCGTTGAGAACATACAAGAAAGTAGAAAAGAAGGGCATTTTGCAGTGAATTTCAAACGGGCATGTACAAAAAGTCATTTCTAGCGGTTGCAGAGTGCAAAAGCATGATTGACTTCATGTTCTCGAAGAAACCCTTACATTTCCAAGTGACCTGAATTAGGACTTTCCCAAAAAGATGTGTTTGCGTGTCTGTGGCGAATGGAGCTCTAAGTTGTGTATTTAGTATTGTCGAGTGATTCACTCTTCACAGGATACACAGCGTATTGAGAGCACCAACGTGCTTAACACTGATACTGCTACAAGGTGTGTGTAGCATGGCGAATGAAGGCTTGTCATTTCAAAGAAAGAAGAGGAAACCGAAATCCAGGTAGTGAAACGAGCACACCAGTATGGGAGATGTGCATGTGTACAGTTTCAAGCAGCAGCTCTTTGTGGACACTTGGAAACAGCGCTGTGAAAAAATTTCGTACGAAGCGGGATTTGGCCAAAGTTGAAAGACCTTCCAAAACCAACCCTAAAGAACTTAGCCAAACAATGAATGTTGCAATGAGCTCCTGCAGGAAAGGTGCTTCTATGACACAACCCCCGAGCAGGTAGCTACATTCTGCACAGTACAAAACGCAGATGAATTCCAGGCTGAAAACTCACTCCAGAAGGATGAAATGCATGTGTTTCTCTCTGAAAGAACACTCAGCCACCAGGCTTTTGCTTGCTCCTTCAAGGTCTTTGTAGAAACGTGCGTTTTCACTGCTGGAATACGTTTTGGGATTCATTGTTTCAATCTCTTGCAAGCTTCATGTTGTTTCTTACACAATGTGGAAATACAAGGAGTATGTTTCCCAAATCACTTGAAAATCAGGAAAACGCACACTGCATCACTCTTGCTCAAACACGCTCTTTCACCTAATGCGTTGAGAACATTCAAGAAAGTAGAAAAGAAGGGCATTTTGCAGTGAATTTCAAACCGGCATGTCCAAAAAGTCATTTCTATCGGTTGCAGAGTGCAAAAGCATGATTGACTTCATGTTCTCGAAGAAACCCTTACATTTCCAAGTGACCTGAATTAGGACTTTCCCAAAAAGATGTGTTTCCGTGTCTGTGGGGAATGGAGCTCTAAGTTGTGTATTTAGTATTGTAGAGTGATTCACTCTTCACAGGATACACAGCGTTTTGAGAGCACCAACATGCTTAACACTGATACGGCTACAAGGTGTGTGTAGCATGGCGAATGAAGGCTTGTCATTTCAAAGAAAGAAGAGGAAACCAAAATCCAGGTAGTGAAACGAGCACACCAGTATGGGAGATGTGCATGTGTACAGTTTCAAGCAGCAGCTCTTTGTGGACACTTGGAAACAGCGCTGTGAAAAAATTTCGTACGAAGCGGGATTTGGCGAAAGTTGAAAGACCTTCCAAAACCAACCCTAAAGAACTTAGCCAAACAATGAATGTTGCAATGAGCTCCTGCAGGAAAGGTGCTTCTATGACACAACCCCCGAGCAGGTAGCTACATTCTGCACAGTACAAAACGCATATGAATTCCAGGCTGAAAACTCACTCCAGAAGGATGAAATGCATGTGTTTCTCTCTGAAAGAACACTCAGCCACCAGGCTTTTGCTTGCTCCTTCAAGGTCTTTGTAGAAACGTGTGTTTTCACTGCTGGAATACGTTTTGGGATTCATTGTTTCAATCTCTTGCAAGCTTCATGTTGTTTCTTATACAATGTGGAAATACAAGGAGTATGTTTCCCAAATCACTTGAAAATCAGGAAAACGCACACTGCATCACTCTTGCTCAAACACGCTCTTTCACCTAATGCGTTGAGAACATTCAAGAAAGTAGAAAAGAAGGGCATTTTGCAGTGAATTTCAAACGGGCATGTACAAAAAGTCATTTCTATCGGTTGCAGAGTGCAAAAGCATGATTGACTTCATGTTCTCGAAGAAACCCTTACATTTCCAAGTGACCTGAATTAGGACTTTCCCGAAAAGATGTGTTTCCGTGTCTGTGGCGAATGGAGCTCTAAGTTGTGTATTTAGTATTGTCGAGTGATTCACTCTTCACAGGATACACAGCGTATTGAGAGCACCAACGTGCTTAACACTGATACTGCTACAAGGTGTGTGTAGCATGGCGAATGAAGGCTTGTCATTTCAAAGAAAGAAGAGGAAACCAAAATCCAGGTAGTGAAACGAGCACACCAGTATGGGAGATGTGCATGTGTACAGTTTCAAGCAGCAGCTCTTTGTGGACACTTGGAAACAGCGCTGTGAAAAAATTTCGTACGAAGCGGGATTTGGCGAAAGTTGAAAGACCTTCCAAAACCAACCCTAAAGAACTTAGCCAAACAATGAATGTTGCAATGAGCTCCTGCAGGAAAGGTGCTTCTATGACACAACCCCCGAGCAGGTAGCTACATTCTGCACAGTACAAAACGCATATGAATTCCAGGCTGAAAACTCACTCCAGAAGGATGAAATGCATGTGTTTCTCTCTGAAAGAACACTCAGCCACCAGGCTTTTGCTTGCTCCTTCAAGGTCTTTGTAGAATCGTGTGTTTTCACTGCTGGAATACGTTTTGGGATTCATTGTTTCAATCTCTTGCAAGCTTCATGTTGTTTCTTACACAATGTGGAAATACAAGGAATATGTTTCCCAAATCACTTGAAAATCAGGAAAACGCACACTGCATCACTCTTGCTCAAACACGCTCTTTCACCTAATGCGTTGAGAACATACAAGAAAGTAGAAAAGAAGGGCATTTTGCAGTGAATTTCAAACGGGCATGTACAAAAAGTCATTTCTAGCGGTTGCAGAGTGCAAAAGCATGATTGACTTCATGTTCTCGAAGAAACCCTTACATTTCCAAGTGACCTGAATTAGGACTTTCCCAAAAAGATGTGTTTGCGTGTCTGTGGCGAATGGAGCTCTAAGTTGTGTATTTAGTATTGTAGAGTGATTCACTCTTCACAGGATACACAGCGTATTGAGAGCACCAACGTGCTTAACACTGATACTGCTACAAGGTGTGTGTAGCATGGCGAATGAAGGCTTGTCATTTCAAAGAAAGAAGAGGAAACCGAAATCCAGGTAGTGAAACGAGCACACCAGTATGGGAGATGTGCATGTGTACAGTTTCAAGCAGCAGCTCTTTGTGGACACTTGGAAACAGCGCTGTGAAAAAATTTCGTACGAAGCGGGATTTGGCCAAAGTTGAAAGACCTTCCAAAACCAACCCTAAAGAACTTAGCCAAACAATGAATGTTGCAATGAGCTCCTGCAGGAAAGGTGCTTCTATGACACAACCCCCGAGCAGGTAGCTACATTCTGCACAGTACAAAACGCAGATGAATTCCAGGCTGAAAACTCACTCCAGAAGGATGAAATGCATGTGTTTCTCTCTGAAAGAACACTCAGCCACCAGGCTTTTGCTTGCTCCTTCAAGGTCTTTGTAGAAACGTGCGTTTTCACTGCTGGAATACGTTTTGGGATTCATTGTTTCAATCTCTTGCAAGCTTCATGTTGTTTCTTACACAATGTGGAAATACAAGGAGTATGTTTCCCAAATCACTTGAAAATCAGGAAAACGCACACTGCATCACTCTTGCTCAAACACGCTCTTTCACCTAATGCGTTGAGAACATTCAAGAAAGTAGAAAAGAAGGGCATTTTGCAGTGAATTTCAAACCGGCATGTACAAAAAGTCATTTCTATCGGTTGCAGAGTGCAAAAGCATGATTGACTTCATGTTCTCGAAGAAACCCTTACATTTCCAAGTGACCTGAATTAGGACTTTCCCAAAAAGATGTGTTTCCGTGTCTGTGGGGAATGGAGCTCTAAGTTGTGTATTTAGTATTGTAGAGTGATTCACTCTTCACAGGATACACAGCGTTTTGAGAGCACCAACATGCTTAACACTGATACGGCTACAAGGTGTGTGTAGCATGGCGAATGAAGGCTTGTCATTTCAAAGAAAGAAGAGGAAACCAAAATCCAGGTAGTGAAACGAGCACACCAGTATGGGAGATGTGCATGTGTACACTTTCAAGCAGCAGCTCTTTGTGGACACTTGGAAACAGCGCTGTGAAAAAATTTCGTACGAAGCGGGATTTGGCCAAAGTTGAAAGACCTTCCAAAACCAACCCTAAAGAACTTAGCCAAACAATGAATGTTGCAATGAGCTCCTGCAGGAAAGGTGCTTCTATGACACAACCCCCGAGCAGGTAGCTACATTCTGCACAGTACAAAACGCATATGAATTCCAGGCTGAAAACTCACTCCAGAAGGATGAAATGCATGTGTTTCTCTCTGAAAGAACACTCAGCCACCAGGCTTTTGCTTGCTCCTTCAAGGTCTTTGTAGAAACGTGTGTTTTCACTGCTGGAATACGTTTTGGGATTCATTGTTTCAATCTCTTGCAAGCTTCATGTTGTTTCTTACACAATGTGGAAATACAAGGAGTATGTTTCCCAAATCACTTGAAAATCAGGAAAACGCACACTGCATCACTCTTGCTCAAACACGCTCTTTCACCTAATGCGTTGAGAACATTCAAGAAAGTAGAAAAGAAGGGCATTTTGCAGTGAATTTCAAACGGGCATGTACAAAAAGTCATTTCTATAGGTTGCAGAGTGCAAAAGCATGATTGACTTCATGTTCTCGAAGAAACCCTTACATTTCCAAGTGACCTGAATTAGGACTTTCCCAAAAAGATGTGTTTCCGTGTCTGTGGCGAATGGAGCTCTAAGTTGTGTATTCAGTGCTGGAGAGTGATACACTCTACACAGGATACACAGCGATTTGAGAGCACCAACATGCTTAACACTGATACTGCTACAAGGTGTGTGTAGCATGGCGAATGAAGGCTTGTCATTTCAAAGAAAGAAGAGGAAACCAAAATCCAGGTAGTGAAACGAGCACACCAGTATGGGAGATGTGCATGTGTACAGTTTCAAGCAGCAGCTCTTTGTGGACACTTGGAAACAGCGCTGTGAAAAAATTTCGTACGAAGCAGGATTTGGCCAAAGTTGAAAGACCTTCCAAAACCAACCCTAAAGAACTTAGCGAAAAAATGAATGTTGCAATGAGCTCCTGCAGGAAAGGTGCTTCTATGACACAACCCCCGAGCAGGTAGCTACATTCTGCACAGTAGAAAACGCATATGAATTCCAGGCTGAAAACTCACTCCAGAAGGATGAAATGCATGTGTTTCTCTCTGAAAGAACACTCAGCCACCAGGCTTTTGCTTGCTCCTTCAAGGTCTTTGTAGAAACGTGTGTTTTCACTGCTGGAATACGTTTTGGGATTCATTGTTTCAATCTCTTGCAAGCTTCATGTTGTTTCTTACACAATGTGGAAATACAAGGAATATGTTTCCCAAATCACTTGAAAATCAGGAAAACGCACACTGCATCACTCTTGCTCAAACACGCTCTTTCACCTAATGCGTTGAGAACATTCAAGAAAGTAGAAAAGAAGGGCATTTTGCAGTGAATTTCAAACGGGCATGTACAAAAAGTCATTTCTATCGGTTGCAGAGTGCAAAAGCATGATTGACTTCATGTTCTCGAAGAAACCCTTACATTTCCAAGTGACCTGAATTAGGACTTTCCCAAAAAGATGTGTTTCCGTGTCTGTGGCGAATGGAGCTCTAAGTTGTGTATTCAGTGCTGGAGAGTGATACACTCTACACAGGATACACAGCGATTTGAGAGCACCAACATGCTTAACACTGATACTGCTACAAGGTGTGTGTAGCATGGCGAATGAAGGCTTGTCATTTCAAAGAAAGAAGAGGAAACCAAAATCCAGGTAGTGAAACGAGCACACCAGTATGGGAGATGTGCATGTGTACAGTTTCAAGCAGCAGCTATTTGTGGACACTTGGAAACAGCGCTGTGAAAAAATTTCGTACGAAGCGGGATTTGGCCAAAGTTGAAAGACCATCCAAAACCAACCCTAAAGAACTTAGCCAAACAGTGAATGTTGCAATGAGCTCCTGCAGGAAAGGTGCTTCTATGACACAACCCCCGAGCAGGTAGCTACATTCTGCACAGTACAAAACGCATATGAATTCCAGGCTGAAAACTCACTCCAGAAGGATGAAATGCATGTGTTTCTCTCTGAAAGAACACTCAGCCACCAGGCTTTTGCTTGCCCCTTCAAGGTCTTTGTAGAAACGTGTGTTTTCACTGCTGGAATACGTTTTGGGATTCATTGTTTCAATCTCTTGCAAGCTTCATGTTGTTTCTTACACAATGTGGAAATACAAGGAGTATGTTTCCCAAATCACTTGAAAATCAGGAAAACGCACACTGCATCACTCTTGCTCAAACACGCTCTTTCACCTAATGCGTTGAGAACATTCAAGAAAGTAGAAAAGAAGGGCATTTTGCAGTGAATTTCAAACGGGCATGTACAAAAAGTCATTTCTATCGGTTGCAGAGTGCAAAAGCATGATTGACTTCATGTTCTCGAAGAAACCCTTACATTTCCAAGTGAACTGAATTAGGACTTTCCCAGAAAGATGTGTTTCCGTGTCTGTGGCGAATGGAGCTCTAAGTTGTGTATTTAGTATTGTAGAGTGATTCACTCTTCACAGGATACACAGCTTTATGAGAGCACCAACATGCTTAACACTGATACTGCTACAAGGTGTGTGTAGCATGGCGAATGAAGGCTTGTCATTTCAAAGAAAGAAGAGGAAACCGAAATCCAGGTAGTGAAACGAGCACACCAGTATGGGAGATGTGCATGTGTACAGTTTCAAGCAGCAGCTCTTTGTGGACACTTGGAAACAGCGCTGTGAAAAAATTTCGTACGAAGCGGGATTTGGCCAAAGTTGAAAGACCTTCCAAAACCAACCCTAAAGAACTTAGCCAAACAATGAATGTTGCAATGAGCTCCTGCAGGAAAGGTGCTTCTATGACACAACCCCCGAGCAGGTAGCTACATTCTGCACAGTACAAAACGCATATGAATTCCAGGCTGAAAACTCACTCCAGAAGGATGAAATGCATGTGTTTCTCTCTCAAAGAACACTCAGCCACCAGGCTTTTGCTTGCTCCTTCAAGGTCTTTGTAGAAACGTGTGTTTTCACTGCTGGAATACGTTTTGGGATTCATTGTTTCAATCTCTTGCAAGCTTCATGTTGTTTCTTACACAATGTGGAAATACAAGGAATATGTTTCCCAAATCACTTGAAAATCAGGAAAACGCACACTGCATCACTCTTGCTCAAACACGCTCTTTCTCCTAATGCGTTGAGAACATTCAAGAAAGTAGAAAAGAAGGGCATTTTGCATTGAATTTCAAACGGGCATGTACAAAAAGTCATTTCTATCGGTTGCAGAGTGCAAAAGCATGATTGACTTCATGTTCTCGAAGAAACCCTTACATTTCCAAGTGACCTGAATTAGGACTTTCCCAAAAAGATGTGTTTCCGTGTCTGTGGGGAATGGAGCTCTAAGTTGTGTATTTAGTATGGTAGAGTGATTCACTCTTCACAGGATACACAGCTTTATGAGAGCACCAACATGCTTAACACTGATACTGCTACAAGGTGTGTGTAGCATGGCGAATGAAGGCTTGTCATTTCAAAGAAAGAAGAGGAAACCAAAATCCAGGTAGTGAAACGAGCACACCAGTATGGGAGATGTGCATGTGTACAGTTTCAAGCAGCAGCTCTTTGTGGACACTTGGAAACAGCGCTGTGAAAAAATTTCGTACGAAGCGGGATTTGGCCAAAGTTGAAAGACCTTCCAAAACCAACCCTAAAGAACTTAGCCAAACAATGAATGTTGCAATGAGCTCCTGCAGGAAAAGTGCTTCTATGACACAACCCCCGAGCAGGTAGCTACATTCTGCACAGTACAAAACGCAGATGAATTCCAGGCTGAAAACTCACTCCAGAAGGATGAAATGCATGTGTTTCTCTCTGAAAGAACACTCAGCCACCAGGCTTTTGCTTGCTCCTTCAAGGTCTTTGTAGAAACGTGTGTTTTCACTGCTGGAATACGTTTTGGGATTCATTGTTTCAATCTCTTGCAAGCTTCATGTTGTTTCTTACACAATGTGGAAATACAAGGAATATGTTTCCCAAATCCCTTGAAAATCAGGAAAACGCACACTGCATCATTCTTGCTCAAACACGCTCTTTCTCCTAATGCGTTGAGAACATTCAAGAAAGTAGAAAAGAAGGGCATTTTGCAGTGAATTTCAAACGGGCATGTACAAAAAGTCATTTCTATCGGTTGCAGAGTGCAAAAGCATGATTGACTTCATGTTCACGAAGAAACCCTTACATTTCCAAGTGACCTGAATTAGGACTTTCCCAAAAAGATGTGTTTCCGTGTCTGTGGGGAATGGAGCTCTAAGTTGTGTATTTAGTATTGTAGAGTGATTCACTCTTCACAGGATACACAGCTTTATGAGAGCACCAACATGCTTAACACTGATACTGCACCAAGGTGTGTGTAGCATGGCGAATGAAGGCTTGTCATTTCAAAGAAAGAAGAGGAAACCAAAATCCAGGTAGTGAAACGAGCACACCAGTATGGGAGATGTGCATGTGTACAGTTTCAAGCAGCAGCTCTTTGTGGACACTTGGAAACAGCGCTGTGAAAAAATTTCGTACGAAGCGGGATTTGGCCAAAGTTGAAAGACCTTCCAAAACCAACCCTAAAGAACTTAGCCAAACAATGAATGTTGCAATGAGCTCCTGCAGGAAAGGTGCTTCTATGACACAACCCCCGAGCAGGTAGCTACATTCTGCACAGTACAAAACGCATATGAATTCCAGGCTGAAAACTCACTCCAGAAGGATGTAATGCATGTGTTTCTCTCTGAAAGAACACTCAGCCACCAGGCTTTTGCTTGCTCCTTCAAGGTCTTTGTAGAAACGTGTGTTTTCACTGCTGGAATACGTTTTGGGATTCATTGTTTCAATCTCTTGCAAGCTTCATGTTGTTTCTTACACAATGTGGAAATACAAGGAGTATGTTTCCCAAATCACTTGAAAATCAGGAAAACGCACACTGCATCACTCTTGCTCAAACACGCTCTTTCACCTAATGCGTTGAGAACATTCAAGAAAGTAGAAAAGAAGGGCATTTTGCAGTGAATTTCAAACGGGCATGTACAAAAAATCATTTCTATCGGTTGCAGAGTGCAAAAGCATGATTGACTTCATGTTCTCGAAGAAACCCTTACATTTCCAAGTGACCTGAATTAGGACTTTCCCAAAAAGGTGTGTTTCCGTGTCTGTGGGGAATGGAGCTCTAAGTTGTGTATTCAGTGCTGGAGAGTGATACACTCTACACAGAATACACAGCGATTTGAGAGCACCAACATGCTTAACACTGATACTGCTACAAGGTGTGTGTAGCATGGCGAATGAAGGCTTGTCATTTCAAAGAAAGAAGAGGAAACCAAAATCCAGGTAGTGAAACGAGCACACCAGTATGGGAGATGTGCATGTGTACAGTTTCAAGCAGCAGCTCTTTGTGGACACTTGGAAACAGCGCTGTGAAAAAATTTCGTACGAAGCGGGATTTGGCCAAAGTTGAAAGACCTTCCAAAACCAACCCTAAAGAACTTAGCCAAACAATGAATGTTGCAATGAGCTTCTGCAGGAAAGGTGCTTCTATGACACAACCCCCGAGCAGGTAGCTACATTCTGCACAGTACAAAACGCAGATGAATTCCAGGCTGAAAACTCACTCCAGAAGGATGAAATGCATGTGTTTCTCTCTGAAAGAACACTCAGCCACCAGGCTTTTGCTTGCTCCTTCAAGGTCTTTGTAGAAACGTGTGTTTTCACTGCTGGAATACGTTTTGGGATTCATTGTTTCAATCTCTTGCAAGCTTCATGTTGTTTCTTACACAATGTGGAAATACAAGGAATATGTTTCCCAAATCACTTGAAAATCAGGAAAACGCACACTGCATCATTCTTGCTCAAACACGCTCTTTCTCCTAATGCGTTGAGAACATTCAAGAAAGTAGAAAAGAAGGGCATTTTGCAGTGAATTTCAAACGGGCATGTACAAAAAGTCATTTCTATCGGTTGCAGAGTGCAAAAGCATGATTGACTTCATGTTCACGAAGAAACCCTTACATTTCCAAGTGACCTGAATTAGGACTTTCCCAAAAAGATGTGTTTCCGTGTCTGTGGGGAATGGAGCTCTAAGTTGTGTATTTAGTATTGTAGAGTGATTCACTCTTCACAGGATACACAGCTTTATGAGAGCACCAACATGCTTAACACTGATACTGCACCAAGGTGTGTGTAGCATGGCGAATGAAGGCTTGTCATTTCAAAGAAAGAAGAGGAAACCAAAATCCAGGTAGTGAAACGAGCACACCAGTATGGGAGATGTGCATGTGTACAGTTTCAAGCAGCAGCTCTTTGTGGACACTTGGAAACAGCGCTGTGAAAAAATTTCGTACGAAGCGGGATTTGGCCAAAGTTGAAAGACCTTCCAAAACCAACCCTAAAGAACTTAGCCAAACAATGAATGTTGCAATGAGCTCCTGCAGGAAAGGTGCTTCTATGACACAACCCCCGAGCAGGTAGCTACATTCTGCACAGTACAAAACGCATATGAATTCCAGGCTGAAAACTCACTCCAGAAGGATGAAATGCATGTGTTTCTCTCTGAAAGAACACTCAGCCACCAGGCTTTTGCTTGCTCCTTCAAGGTCTTTGTAGAAACGTGTGTTTTCACTGCTGGAATACGTTTTGGGATTCATTGTTTCAATCTCTTGCAAGCTTCATGTTGTTTCTTACACAATGTGGAAATACAAGGAGTATGTTTCCCAAATCACTTGAAAATCAGGAAAACGCACACTGCATCACTCTTGCTCAAACACGCTCTTTCACCTAATGCGTTGAGAACATTCAAGAAAGTAGAAAAGAAGGGCATTTTGCAGTGAATTTCAAACGGGCATGTACAAAAAATCATTTCTATCGGTTGCAGAGTGCAAAAGCATGATTGACTTCATGTTCTCGAAGAAACCCTTACATTTCCAAGTGACCTGAATTAGGACTTTCCCAAAAAGGTGTGTTTCCGTGTCTGTGGGGAATGGAGCTCTAAGTTGTGTATTCAGTGCTGGAGAGTGATACACTCTACACAGAATACACAGCGATTTGAGAGCACCAACATGCTTAACACTGATACTGCTACAAGGTGTGTGTAGCATGGCGAATGAAGGCTTGTCATTTCAAAGAAAGAAGAGGAAACCAAAATCCAGGTAGTGAAACGAGCACACCAGTATGGGAGATGTGCATGTGTACAGTTTCAAGCAGCAGCTCTTTGTGGACACTTGGAAACAGCGCTGTGAAAAAATTTCGTACGAAGCGGGATTTGGCCAAAGTTGAAAGACCTTCCAAAACCAACCCTAAAGAACTTAGCCAAACAATGAATGTTGCAATGAGCTCCTGCAGGAAAGGTGCTTCTATGACACAACCCCCGAGCAGGTAGCTACATTCTGCACAGTACAAAACGCAGATGAATTCCAGGCTGAAAACTCACTCCAGAAGGATGAAATGCATGTGTTTCTCTCTGAAAGAACACTCAGCCACCAGGCTTTTGCTTGCTCCTTCAAGGTCTTTGTAGAAACGTGTGTTTTCACTGCTGGAATACGTTTTGGGATTCATTGTTTCAATCTCTTGCAAGCTTCATGTTGTTTCTTACACAATGTGGAAATACAAGGAGTATGTTTCCCAAATCACTTGAAAATCAGGAAAACGCACACTGCATCACTCTTGCTCAAACACGCTCTTTCACCTAATGCGTTGAGAACATTCAAGAAAGTAGAAAAGAAGGGCATTTTGCAGTGAATTTCAAACGGGCATGTACAAAAAGTCATTTCTATCGGTTGCAGAGTGCAAAAGCATGATTGACTTCATGTTCTCGAAGAAACCCTTACATTTCCAAGTGACCTGAATTAGGACTTTCCCAAAAAGATGTGTTTCCGTGTCTGTGGCGAATGGAGCTCTAAGTTGTGTATTTAGTATTGTCGAGTGATTCACTCTTCACAGGATACACAGCGTTTTGAGAGCACCAACATGCTTAACACTGATACTGCTACAAGGTGTGTGTAGCATGGCGAATGAAGGCTTGTCATTTCAAAGAAAGAAGAGGAAACCAAAATCCAGGTAGTGAAACGAGCACACCAGTATGGGAGATGTGCATGTGTACAGTTTCAAGCAGCAGCTCTTTGTGGACACTTGGAAACAGCGCTGTGAAAAAATTTCGTACGAAGCGGGATTTGGCCAAAGTTGAAAGACCTTCCAAAACCAACCCTAAAGAACTTAGCCAAACAATGAATGTTGCAATGAGCTCCTGCAGGAAAGGTGCTTCTATGACACAACCCCCAAGCAGGTAGCTACATTCTGCACAGTACAAAACGCATATGAATTCCAGGCTGAAAACTCACTCCAGAAGGATGAAATGCATGTGTTTCTCTCTGAAAGAACACTCAGCCACCAGGCTTTTGCTTGCTCCTTCAAGGTCTTTGTAGAAACGTGTGTTTTCACTGCTGGAATACGTTTTGGGATTCATTGTTTCAATCTCTTGCAAGCTTCATGTTGTTTCTTACACAATGTGGAAATACAAGGAATATGTTTCCCAAATCACTTGAAAATCAGGAAAACGCACACTGCATCACTCTTGCTCAAACACGCTCTTTCTCCTAATGCGTTGAGAACATTCAAGAAAGTAGAAAAGAAGGGCATTTTGCAGTGAATTTCAAACGGGCATGTACAAAAAGTCATTTCTATCGGTTGCAGAGTGCAAAAGCATGATTGACTTCATGTTCTCGAAGAAACCCTTACATTTCCAAGTGACCTGAATTAGGACTTTCCCAAAAAGATGTGTTTCCGTGTCTGTGGGGAATGGAGCTCTAAGTTGTGTATTTAGTATTGTAGAGTGATTCACTCTTCACAGGATACACAGCTTTATGAGAGCACCAACATGCTTAACACTGATACTGCTACAAGGTGTGTGTAGCATGGCGAATGAAGGCTTGTCATTTCAAAGAAAGAAGAGGAAACCAAAATCCAGGTAGTGAAACGAGCACACCAGTATGGGAGATGTGCATGTGTACAGTTTCAAGCAGCAGCTCTTTGTGGACACTTGGAAACAGCGCTGTGAAAAAATTTCGTACGAAGCGGGATTTGGCCAAAGTTGAAAGACCTTCCAAAACCAACCCTAAAGAACTTAGCCAAACAATGAATGTTGCAATGAGCTCCTGCAGGAAAGGTGCTTCTATGACACAACCCCCGAGCAGGTAGCTACATTCTGCACAGTACAAAACGCATATGAATTCCAGGCTGAAAACTCACTCCAGAAGGATGAAATGCATGTGTTTCTCTCTGAAAGAACACTCAGCCACCAGGCTTTTGCTTGCTCCTTCAAGGTCTTTGTAGAAACGTGTGTTTTCACTGCTGGAATACGTTTTGGGATTCATTGTTTCAATCTCTTGCAAGCTTCATGTTGTTTCTTACACAATGTGGAAATACAAGGAATATGTTTCCCAAATCACTTGAAAATCAGGAAAACGCACACTGCATCACTCTTGCTCAAACACGCTCTTTCTCCTAATGCGTTGAGAACATTCAAGAAAGTAGAAAAGAAGGGCATTTTGCAGTGAATTTCAAACGGGCATGTACAAAAAGTCATTTCTATCGGTTGCAGAGTGCAAAAGCATGATTGACTTCATGTTCTCGAAGAAACCCTTACATTTCCAAGTGACCTGAATTAGGACTTTCCCAAAAAGATGTGTTTCCGTGTCTGTGGGGAATGGAGCTCTAAGTTGTGTATTTAGTATTGTCGAGTGATTCACTCTTCACAGGATACACAGCTTTATGAGAGCACCAACATGCTTAACACTGATACTGCTACAAGGTGTGTGTAGCATGGCGAATGAAGGCTTGTCATTTCAAAGAAAGAAGAGGAAACCAAAATCCAGGTAGTGAAACGAGCACACCAGTATGGGAGATGTGCATGTGTACAGTTTCAAGCAGCAGCTCTTTGTGGACACTTGGAAACAGCGCTGTGAAAAAATTTCGTACGAAGCGGGATTTGGCCAAAGTTGAAAGACCTTCCAAAACCAACCCTAAAGAACTTAGCCAAACAATGAATGTTGCAATGAGCTCCTGCAGGAAAGGTGCTTCTATGACACAACCCCCGAGCAGGTAGCTACATTCTGCACAGTACAAAACGCATATGAATTCCAGGCTGAAAACTCACTCCAGAAGGATGTAATGCATGTGTTTCTCTCTGAAAGAACACTCAGCCACCAGGCTTTTGCTTGCTCCTTCAAGGTCTTTGTAGAAACGTGTGTTTTCACTGCTGGAATACGTTTTGGGATTCATTGTTTCAATCTCTTGCAAGCTTCATGTTGTTTCTTACACAATGTGGAAATACAAGGAGTATGTTTCCCAAATCACTTGAAAATCAGGAAAACGCACACTGCATCACTCTTGCTCAAACACGCTCTTTCACCTAATGCGTTGAGAACATTCAAGAAAGTAGAAAAGAAGGGCATTTTGCAGTGAATTTCAAACGGGCATGTACAAAAAATCATTTCTATCGGTTGCAGAGTGCAAAAGCATGATTGACTTCATGTTCTCGAAGAAACCCTTACATTTCCAAGTGACCTGAATTAGGACTTTCCCAAAAAGATGTGTTTCCGTGTCTGTGGGGAATGGAGCTCTAAGTTGTGTATTCAGTGCTGGAGAGTGATACACTCTACACAGAATACACAGCGATTTGAGAGCACCAACATGCTTAACACTGATACTGCTACAAGGTGTGTGTAGCATGGCGAATGAAGGCTTGTCATTTCAAAGAAAGAAGAGGAAACCAAAATCCAGGTAGTGAAACGAGCACACCAGTATGGGAGATGTGCATGTGTACAGTTTCAAGCAGAAGCTCTTTGTGGACACTTGGAAACAGCGCTGTGAAAAAATTTCGTACGAAGCGGGATTTGGCCAAAGTTGAAAGACCTTCCAAAACCAACCCTAAAGAACTTAGCCAAACAATGAATGTTGCAATGAGCTCCTGCAGGAAAGGTGCTTCTATGACACAACCCCCGAGCAGGTAGCTACATTCTGCACAGTACAAAACGCAGATGAATTCCAGGCTGAAAACTCACTCCAGAAGGATGAAATGCATGTGTTTCTCTCTGAAAGAACACTCAGCCACCAGGCTTTTGCTTGCTCCTTCAAGGTCTTTGTAGAAACGTGTGTTTTCACTGCTGGAATACGTTTTGGGATTCATTGTTTCAATCTCTTGCAAGCTTCATGTTGTTTCTTACACAATGTGGAAATACAAGGAGTATGTTTCCCAAATCACTTGAAAATCAGGAAAACGCACACTGCATCACTCTTGCTCAAACACGCTCTTTCACCTAATGCGTTGAGAACATTCAAGAAAGTAGAAAAGAAGGGCATTTTGCAGTGAATTTCAAACGGGCATGTACAAAAAATCATTTCTATCGGTTGCAGAGTGCAAAAGCATGATTGACTTCATGTTCTCGAAGAAACCCTTACATTTCCAAGTGACCTGAATTAGGACTTTCCCAAAAAGGTGTGTTTCCGTGTCTGTGGGGAATGGAGCTCTAAGTTGTGTATTCAGTGCTGGAGAGTGATACACTCTACACAGAATACACAGCGATTTGAGAGCACCAACATGCTTAACACTGATACTGCTACAAGGTGTGTGTAGCATGGCGAATGAAGGCTTGTCATTTCAAAGAAAGAAGAGGAAACCAAAATCCAGGTAGTGAAACGAGCACACCAGTATGGGAGATGTGCATGTGTACAGTTTCAAGCAGCAGCTCTTTGTGGACACTTGGAAACAGCGCTGTGAAAAAATTTCGTACGAAGCGGGATTTGGCCAAAGTTGAAAGACCTTCCAAAACCAACCCTAAAGAACTTAGCCAAACAATGAATGTTGCAATGAGCTCCTGCAGGAAAGGTGCTTCTATGACACAACCCCCGAGCAGGTAGCTACATTCTGCACAGTACAAAACGCAGATGAATTCCAGGCTGAAAACTCACTCCAGAAGGATGAAATGCATGTGTTTCTCTCTGAAAGAACACTCAGCCACCAGGCTTTTGCTTGCTCCTTCAAGGTCTTTGTAGAAACGTGTGTTTTCACTGCTGGAATACGTTTTGGGATTCATTGTTTCAATCTCTTGCAAGCTTCATGTTGTTTCTTACACAATGTGGAAATACAAGGAGTATGTTTCCCAAATCACTTGAAAATCAGGAAAACGCACACTGCATCACTCTTGCTCAAACACGCTCTTTCACCTAATGCGTTGAGAACATTCAAGAAAGTAGAAAAGAAGGGCATTTTGCAGTGAATTTCAAACGGGCATGTACAAAAAGTCATTTCTATCGGTTGCAGAGTGCAAAAGCATGATTGACTTCATGTTCTCGAAGAAACCCTTACATTTCCAAGTGACCTGAATTAGGACTTTCCCAAAAAGATGTGTTTCCGTGTCTGTGGCGAATGGAGCTCTAAGTTGTGTATTTAGTATTGTCGAGTGATTCACTCTTCACAGGATACACAGCGTTTTGAGAGCACCAACATGCTTAACACTGATACTGCTACAAGGTGTGTGTAGCATGGCGAATGAAGGCTTGTCATTTCAAAGAAAGAAGAGGAAACCAAAATCCAGGTAGTGAAACGAGCACACCAGTATGGGAGATGTGCATGTGTACAGTTTCAAGCAGCAGCTCTTTGTGGACACTTGGAAACAGCGCTGTGAAAAAATTTCGTACGAAGCGGGATTTGGCCAAAGTTGAAAGACCTTCCAAAACCAACCCTAAAGAACTTAGCCAAACAATGAATGTTGCAATGAGCTCCTGCAGGAAAGGTGCTTCTATGACACAACCCCCGAGCAGGTAGCTACATTCTGCACAGTACAAAACGCATATGAATTCCAGGCTGAAAACTCACTCCAGAAGGATGAAATGCATGTGTTTCTCTCTGAAAGAACACTCAGCCACCAGGCTTTTGCTTGCTCCTTCAAGGTCTTTGTAGAAACGTGTGTTTTCACTGCTGGAATACGTTTTGGGATTCATTGTTTCAATCTCTTGCAAGCTTCATGTTGTTTCTTACACAATGTGGAAATACAAGGAATATGTTTCCCAAATCACTTGAAAATCAGGAAAACGCACACTGCATCACTCTTGCTCAAACACGCTCTTTCTCCTAATGCGTTGAGAACATTCAAGAAAGTAGAAAAGAAGGGCATTTTGCAGTGAATTTCAAACGGGCATGTACAAAAAGTCATTTCTATCGGTTGCAGAGTGCAAAAGCATGATTGACTTCATGTTCTCGAAGAAACCCTTACATTTCCAAGTGACCTGAATTAGGACTTTCCCAAAAAGATGTGTTTCCGTGTCTGTGGGGAATGGAGCTCTAAGTTGTGTATTTAGTATTGTAGAGTGATTCACTCTTCACAGGATACACAGCTTTATGAGAGCACCAACATGCTTAACACTGATACTGCTACAAGGTGTGTGTAGCATGGCGAATGAAGGCTTGTCATTTCAAAGAAAGAAGAGGAAACCAAAATCCAGGTAGTGAAACGAGCACACCAGTATGGGAGATGTGCATGTGTACAGTTTCAAGCAGCAGCTCTTTGTGGACACTTGGAAACAGCGCTGTGAAAAAATTTCGTACGAAGCGGGATTTGGCCAAAGTTGAAAGACCTTCCAAAACCAACCCTAAAGAACTTAGCCAAACAATGAATGTTGCAATGAGCTCCTGCAGGAAAGGTGCTTCTATGACACAACCCCCGAGCAGGTAGCTACATTCTGCACAGTACAAAACGCATATGAATTCCAGGCTGAAAACTCACTCCAGAAGGATGAAATGCATGTGTTTCTCTCTGAAAGAACACTCAGCCACCAGGCTTTTGCTTGCTCCTTCAAGGTCTTTGTAGAAACGTGTGTTTTCACTGCTGGAATACGTTTTGGGATTCATTGTTTCAATCTCTTGCAAGCTTCATGTTGTTTCTTACACAATGTGGAAATACAAGGAATATGTTTCCCAAATCACTTGAAAATCAGGAAAACGCACACTGCATCACTCTTGCTCAAACACGCTCTTTCTCCTAATGCGTTGAGAACATTCAAGAAAGTAGAAAAGAAGGGCATTTTGCAGTGAATTTCAAACGGGCATGTACAAAAAGTCATTTCTATCGGTTGCAGAGTGCAAAAGCATGATTGACTTCATGTTCTCGAAGAAACCCTTACATTTCCAAGTGACCTGAATTAGGACTTTCCCAAAAAGATGTGTTTCCGTGTCTGTGGGGAATGGAGCTCTAAGTTGTGTATTTAGTATTGTCGAGTGATTCACTCTTCACAGGATACACAGCTTTATGAGAGCACCAACATGCTTAACACTGATACTGCTACAAGGTGTGTGTAGCATGGCGAATGAAGGCTTGTCATTTCAAAGAAAGAAGAGGAAACCAAAATCCAGGTAGTGAAACGAGCACACCAGTATGGGAGATGTGCATGTGTACAGTTTCAAGCAGCAGCTCTTTGTGGACACTTGGAAACAGCGCTGTGAAAAAATTTCGTACGAAGCGGGATTTGGCCAAAGTTGAAAGACCTTCCAAAACCAACCCTAAAGAACTTAGCCAAACAATGAATGTTGCAATGAGCTCCTGCAGGAAAGGTGCTTCTATGACACAACCCCCGAGCAGGTAGCTACATTCTGCACAGTACAAAACGCATATGAATTCCAGGCTGAAAACTCACTCCAGAAGGATGTAATGCATGTGTTTCTCTCTGAAAGAACACTCAGCCACCAGGCTTTTGCTTGCTCCTTCAAGGTCTTTGTAGAAACGTGTGTTTTCACTGCTGAAATACGTTTTGGGATTCATTGTTTCAATCTCTTGCAAGCTTCATGTTGTTTCTTACACAATGTGGAAATACAAGGAGTATGTTTCCCAAATCACTTGAAAATCAGGAAAACGCACACTGCATCACTCTTGCTCAAACACGCTCTTTCACCTAATGCGTTGAGAACATTCAAGAAAGTAGAAAAGAAGGGCATTTTGCAGTGAATTTCAAACGGGCATGTACAAAAAATCATTTCTATCGGTTGCAGAGTGCAAAAGCATGATTGACTTCATGTTCTCGAAGAAACCCTTACATTTCCAAGTGACCTGAATTAGGACTTTCCCAAAAAGATGTGTTTCCGTGTCTGTGGGGAATGGAGCTCTAAGTTGTGTATTCAGTGCTGGAGAGTGATACACTCTACACAGAATACACAGCGATTTGAGAGCACCAACATGCTTAACACTGATACTGCTACAAGGTGTGTGTAGCATGGCGAATGAAGGCTTGTCATTTCAAAGAAAGAAGAGGAAACCAAAATCCAGGTAGTGAAACGAGCACACCAGTATGGGAGATGTGCATGTGTACAGTTTCAAGCAGAAGCTCTTTGTGGACACTTGGAAACAGCGCTGTGAAAAAATTTCGTACGAAGCGGGATTTGGCCAAAGTTGAAAGACCTTCCAAAACCAACCCTAAAGAACTTAGCCAAACAATGAATGTTGCAATGAGCTCCTGCAGGAAAGGTGCTTCTATGACACAACCCCCGAGCAGGTAGCTACATTCTGCACAGTACAAAACGCAGATGAATTCCAGGCTGAAAACTCACTCCAGAAGGATGAAATGCATGTGTTTCTCTCTGAAAGAACACTCAGCCACCAGGCTTTTGCTTGCTCCTTCAAGGTCTTTGTAGAAACGTGTGTTTTCACTGCTGGAATACGTTTTGGGATTCATTGTTTCAATCTCTTGCAAGCTTCATGTTGTTTCTTACACAATGTGGAAATACAAGGAGTATGTTTCCCAAATCACTTGAAAATCAGGAAAACGCACACTGCATCACTCTTGCTCAAACACGCTCTTTCACCTAATGCGTTGAGAACATTCAAGAAAGTAGAAAAGAAGGGCATTTTGCAGTGAATTTCAAACGGGCATGTACAAAAAGTCATTTCTATCGGTTGCAGAGTGCAAAAGCATGATTGACTTCATGTTCTCGAAGAAACCCTTACATTTCCAAGTGACCTGAATTAGGACTTTCCCAAAAAGATGTGTTTCCGTGTCTGTGGCGAATGGAGCTCTAAGTTGTGTATTTAGTATTGTCGAGTGATTCACTCTTCACAGGATACACAGCTTTATGAGAGCACCAACATGCTTAACACTGATACTGCTACAAGGTGTGTGTAGCATGGCGAATGAAGGCTTGTCATTTCAAAGAAAGAAGAGGAAACCAAAATCCAGGTAGTGAAACGAGCACACCAGTATGGGAGATGTGCATGTGTACAGTTTCAAGCAGCAGCTCTTTGTGGACACTTGGAAACAGCGCTGTGAAAAAATTTCGTAGGAAGCGGGATTTGGCCAAAGTTGAAAGACCTTCCAAAACCAACCCTAAAGAACTTAGCCAAACAATGAATGTTGCAATGAGCTCCTGCAGGAAAGGTGCTTCTATGACACAACCCCCGAGCAGGTAGCTACATTCTGCACAGTACAAAACGCATATGAATTCCAGGCTGAAAACTCACTCCAGAAGGATGAAATGCATGTGTTTCTCTCTGAAAGAACACTCAGCCACCAGGCTTTTGCTTGCTCCTTCAAGGTCTTTGTAGAAACGTGTGTTTTCACTGCTGGAATACGTTTTGGGATTCATTGTTTCAATCTCTTGCAAGCTTCATGTTGTTTCTTACACAATGTGGAAATACAAGGAATATGTTTCCCAAATCACTTGAAAATCAGGAAAACGCACACTGCATCACTCTTGCTCAAACACGCTCTTTCTCCTAATGCGTTGAGAACATTCAAGAAAGTAGAAAAGAAGGGCATTTTGCAGTGAATTTCAAACGGGCATGTACAAAAAGTCATTTCTATCGGTTGCAGAGTGCAAAAGCATGATTGACTTCATGTTCTCGAAGAAACCCTTACATTTCCAAGTGACCTGAATTAGGACTTTCCCAAAAAGATGTGTTTCCGTGTCTGTGGCGAATGGAGCTCTAAGTTGTGTATTCAGTGCTGGAGAGTGATTCACTCTTCACAGGATACACAGCTTTATGAGAGCACCAACATGCTTAACACTGATACTGCTACAAGGTGTGTGTAGCATGGCGAATGAAGGCTTGTCATTTCAAAGAAAGAAGAGGAAACCAAAATCCAGGTAGTGAAACGAGCACACCAGTATGGGAGATGTGCATGTGTACAGTTTCAAGCAGCAGCTCTTTGTGGACACTTGGAAACAGCGCTGTGAAAAAATTTCGTACGAAGCGGGATTTGGCCAAAGTTGAAAGACCTTCCAAAACCAACCCTAAAGAACTTAGCCAAACAATGAATGTTGCAATGAGCTCCTGCAGGAAAGGTGCTTCTATGACACAACCCCCGAGCAGGTAGCTACATTCTCACAGTACAAAACGCAGATGAATTCCAGGCTGAAAACTCACTCCAGAAGGATGAAATGCATGTGTTTCTCTCTGAAAGAACACTCAGCCACCAGGCTTTTGCTTGCTCCTTCAAGGTCTTTGTAGAAACGTGTGTTTTCACTGCTGGAATACGTTTTGGGATTCATTGTTTCAATCTCTTGCAAGCTTCATGTTGTTTCTTACACAATGTGGAAATACAAGGAATATGTTTCCCAAATCACTTGAAAATCAGGAAAACGCACACTGCATCACTCTTGCTCAAACACGCTCTTTCACCTAATGCGTTGAGAACATTCAAGAAAGTAGAAAAGAAGGGCATTTTGCAGTGAATTTCAAACGGGCATGTACAAAAAGTCATTTCTATCGGTTGCAGAGTGCAAAAGCATGATTGACTTCATGTTCTCGAAGAAACCCTTACATTTCCAAGTGACCTGAATTAGGACTTTCCCAAAAAGATGTGTTTCCGTGTCTGTGGGGAATGGAGCTCTAAGTTGTGTATTTAGTATTGTCGAGTGATTCACTCTTCACAGGATACACAGCTTTATGAGAGCACCAACATGCTTAACACTGATACTGCTACAAGGTGTGTGTAGCATGGCGAATGAAGGCTTGTCATTTCAAAGAAAGAAGAGGAAACCAAAATCCAGGTAGTGAAACGAGCATACCAGTATGGGAGATGTGCATGTGTACAGTTTCAAGCAGCAGCTCTTTGTGGACACTTGGAAACAGCGCTGTGAAAAAATTTCGTACGAAGCGGGATTTGGCCAAAGTTGAAAGACCTTCCAAAACCAACCCTAAAGAACTTAGCCAAACAATGAATGTTGCAATGAGCTCCTGCAGGAAAGGTGCTTCTATGACACAACCCCCGAGCAGGTAGCTACATTCTGCACAGTACAAAACGCTTATGAATTCCAGGCTGAAAACTCACTCCAGAAGGATGTAATGCATGTGTTTCTCTCTGAAAGAACACTCAGCCACCAGGCTTTTGCTTGCTCCTTCAAGGTCTTTGTAGAAACGTGTGTTTTCACTGCTGGAATACGTTTTGGGATTCATTGTTTCAATCTCTTGCAAGCTTCATGTTGTTTCTTACACAATGTGGAAATACAAGGAGTATGTTTCCCAAATCACTTGAAAATCAGGAAAACGCACACTGCATCACTCTTGCTCAAACACGCTCTTTCACCTAATGCGTTGAGAACATTCAAGAAAGTAGAAAAGAAGGGCATTTTGCAGTGAATTTCAAACGGGCATGTACAAAAAATCATTTCTATCGGTTGCAGAGTGCAAAAGCATGATTGACTTCATGTTCTCGAAGAAACCCTTACATTTCCAAGTGACCTGAATTAGGACTTTCCCAAAAAGATGTGTTTCCGTGTCTGTGGGGAATGGAGCTCTAAGTTGTGTATTCAGTGCTGGAGAGTGATACTCTCTACACAGAATACACAGCGATTTGAGAGCACCAACATGCTTAACACTGATACTGCTACAAGGTGTGTGTAGCATGGCGAATGAAGGCTTGTCATTTCAAAGAAAGAAGAGGAAACCAAAATCCAGGTAGTGAAACGAGCACACCAGTATGGGAGATGTGCATGTGTACAGTTTCAAGCAGAAGCTCTTTGTGGACACTTGGAAACAGCGCTGTGAAAAAATTTCGTACGAAGCGGGATTTGGCCAAAGTTGAAAGACCTTCCAAAACCAACCCTAAAGAACTTAGCCAAACAATGAATGTTGCAATGAGCTCCTGCAGGAAAGGTGCTTCTATGACACAACCCCCGAGCAGGTAGCTACATTCTGCACAGTACAAAACGCAGATGAATTCCAGGCTGAAAACTCACTCCAGAAGGATGAAATGCATGTGTTTCTCTCTGAAAGAACACTCAGCCACCAGGCTTTTGCTTGCTCCTTCAAGGTCTTTGTAGAAACGTGTGTTTTCACTGCTGGAATACGTTTTGGGATTCATTGTTTCAATCTCTTGCAAGCTTCATGTTGTTTCTTACACAATGTGGAAATACAAGGAGTATGTTTCCCAAATCACTTGAAAATCAGGAAAACGCACACTGCATCACTCTTGCTCAAACACGCTCTTTCACCTAATGCGTTGAGAACATTCAAGAAAGTAGAAAAGAAGGGCATTTTGCAGTGAATTTCAAACGGGCATGTACAAAAAGTCATTTCTATCGGTTGCAGAGTGCAAAAGCATGATTGACTTCATGTTCTCGAAGAAACCCTTAGATTTCCAAGTGACCTGAATTAGGACTTTCCCAAAAAGATGTGTTTCCGTGTCTGTGGCGAATGGAGCTCTAAGTTGTGTATTTAGTATTGTCGAGTGATTCACTCTTCACAGGATACACAGCGTTTTGAGAGCACCAACATGCTTAACACTGATACTGCTACAAGGTGTGTGTAGCATGGCGAATGAAGGCTTGTCATTTCAAAGAAAGAAGAGGAAACCAAAATCCAGGTAGTGAAACGAGCACACCAGTATGGGAGATGTGCATGTGTACAGTTTCAAGCAGCAGCTCTTTGTGGACACTTGGAAACAGCGCTGTGAAAAAATTTCGTACGAAGCGGGATTTGGCCAAAGTTGAAAGACCTTCCAAAACCAACCCTAAAGAACTTAGCCAAACAATGAATGTTGCAATGAGCTCCTGCAGGAAAGGTGCTTCTATGACACAACCCCCGAGCAGGTAGCTACATTCTGCACAGTACAAAACGCATATGAATTCCAGGCTGAAAACTCACTCCAGAAGGATGAAATGCATGTGTTTCTCTCTGAAAGAACACTCAGCCACCAGGCTTTTGCTTGCTCCTTCAAGGTCTTTGTAGAAACGTGTGTTTTCACTGCTGGAATACGTTTTGGGATTCATTGTTTCAATCTCTTGCAAGCTTCATGTTGTTTCTTACACAATGTGGAAATACAAGGAATATGTTTCCCAAATCACTTGAAAATCAGGAAAACGCACACTGCATCACTCTTGCTCAAACACGCTCTTTCTCCTAATGCGTTGAGAACATTCAAGAAAGTAGAAAAGAAGGGCATTTTGCAGTGAATTTCAAACGGGCATGTACAAAAAGTCATTTCTATCGGTTGCAGAGTGCAAAAGCATGATTGACTTCATGTTCTCGAAGAAACCCTTACATTTCCAAGTGACCTGAATTAGGACTTTCCCAAAAAGATGTGTTTCCGTGTCTGTGGCGAATGGAGCTCTAAGTTGTGTATTTAGTATTGTCGAGTGATTCACTCTTCACAGGATACACAGCGTTTTGAGAGCACCAACATGCTTAACACTGATACTGCTACAAGGTGTGTGTAGCATGGCGAATGAAGGCTTGTCATTTCAAAGAAAGAAGAGGAAACCAAAATCCAGGTAGTGAAACGAGCACACCAGTATGGGAGATGTGCATGTGTACAGTTTCAAGCAGCAGCTCTTTGTGGACACTTGGAAACAGCGCTGTGAAAAAATTTCGTACGAAGCGGGATTTGGCCAAAGTTGAAAGACCTTCCAAAACCAACCCTAAAGAACTTAGCCAAACAATGAATGTTGCAATGAGCTCCTGCAGGAAAGGTGCTTCTATGACACAACCCCCAAGCAGGTAGCTACATTCTGCACAGTACAAAACGCATATGAATTCCAGGCTGAAAACTCACTCCAGAAGGATGAAATGCATGTGTTTCTCTCTGAAAGAACACTCAGCCACCAGGCTTTTGCTTGCTCCTTCAAGGTCTTTGTAGAAACGTGTGTTTTCACTGCTGGAATACGTTTTGGGATTCATTGTTTCAATCTCTTGCAAGCTTCATGTTGTTTCTTACACAATGTGGAAATACAAGGAATATGTTTCCCAAATCACTTGAAAATCAGGAAAACGCACACTGCATCACTCTTGCTCAAACACGCTCTTTCTCCTAATGCGTTGAGAACATTCAAGAAAGTAGAAAAGAAGGGCATTTTGCAGTGAATTTCAAACGGGCATGTACAAAAAGTCATTTCTATCGGTTGCAGAGTGCAAAAGCATGATTGACTTCATGTTCTCGAAGAAACCCTTACATTTCCAAGTGACCTGAATTAGGACTTTCCCAAAAAGATGTGTTTCCGTGTCTGTGGGGAATGGAGCTCTAAGTTGTGTATTTAGTATTGTAGAGTGATTCACTCTTCACAGGATACACAGCTTTATGAGAGCACCAACATGCTTAACACTGATACTGCTACAAGGTGTGTGTAGCATGGCGAATGAAGGCTTGTCATTTCAAAGAAAGAAGAGGAAACCAAAATCCAGGTAGTGAAACGAGCACACCAGTATGGGAGATGTGCATGTGTACAGTTTCAAGCAGCAGCTCTTTGTGGACACTTGGAAACAGCGCTGTGAAAAAATTTCGTACGAAGCGGGATTTGGCCAAAGTTGAAAGACCTTCCAAAACCAACCCTAAAGAACTTAGCCAAACAATGAATGTTGCAATGAGCTCCTGCAGGAAAGGTGCTTCTATGACACAACCCCCGAGCAGGTAGCTACATTCTGCACAGTACAAAACGCATATGAATTCCAGGCTGAAAACTCACTCCAGAAGGATGAAATGCATGTGTTTCTCTCTGAAAGAACACTCAGCCACCAGGCTTTTGCTTGCTCCTTCAAGGTCTTTGTAGAAACGTGTGTTTTCACTGCTGGAATACGTTTTGGGATTCATTGTTTCAATCTCTTGCAAGCTTCATGTTGTTTCTTACACAATGTGGAAATACAAGGAATATGTTTCCCAAATCACTTGAAAATCAGGAAAACGCACACTGCATCACTCTTGCTCAAACACGCTCTTTCTCCTAATGCGTTGAGAACATTCAAGAAAGTAGAAAAGAAGGGCATTTTGCAGTGAATTTCAAACGGGCATGTACAAAAAGTCATTTCTATCGGTTGCAGAGTGCAAAAGCATGATTGACTTCATGTTCTCGAAGAAACCCTTACATTTCCAAGTGACCTGAATTAGGACTTTCCCAAAAAGATGTGTTTCCGTGTCTGTGGGGAATGGAGCTCTAAGTTGTGTATTTAGTATTGTCGAGTGATTCACTCTTCACAGGATACACAGCTTTATGAGAGCACCAACATGCTTAACACTGATACTGCTACAAGGTGTGTGTAGCATGGCGAATGAAGGCTTGTCATTTCAAAGAAAGAAGAGGAAACCAAAATCCAGGTAGTGAAACGAGCACACCAGTATGGGAGATGTGCATGTGTACAGTTTCAAGCAGCAGCTCTTTGTGGACACTTGGAAACAGCGCTGTGAAAAAATTTCGTACGAAGCGGGATTTGGCCAAAGTTGAAAGACCTTCCAAAACCAACCCTAAAGAACTTAGCCAAACAATGAATGTTGCAATGAGCTCCTGCAGGAAAGGTGCTTCTATGACACAACCCCCGAGCAGGTAGCTACATTCTGCACAGTACAAAACGCATATGAATTCCAGGCTGAAAACTCACTCCAGAAGGATGTAATGCATGTGTTTCTCTCTGAAAGAACACTCAGCCACCAGGCTTTTGCTTGCTCCTTCAAGGTCTTTGTAGAAACGTGTGTTTTCACTGCTGGAATACGTTTTGGGATTCATTGTTTCAATCTCTTGCAAGCTTCATGTTGTTTCTTACACAATGTGGAAATACAAGGAGTATGTTTCCCAAATCACTTGAAAATCAGGAAAACGCACACTGCATCACTCTTGCTCAAACACGCTCTTTCACCTAATGCGTTGAGAACATTCAAGAAAGTAGAAAAGAAGGGCATTTTGCAGTGAATTTCAAACGGGCATGTACAAAAAATCATTTCTATCGGTTGCAGAGTGCAAAAGCATGATTGACTTCATGTTCTCGAAGAAACCCTTACATTTCCAAGTGACCTGAATTAGGACTTTCCCAAAAAGATGTGTTTCCGTGTCTGTGGGGAATGGAGCTCTAAGTTGTGTATTCAGTGCTGGAGAGTGATACACTCTACACAGAATACACAGCGATTTGAGAGCACCAACATGCTTAACACTGATACTGCTACAAGGTGTGTGTAGCATGGCGAATGAAGGCTTGTCATTTCAAAGAAAGAAGAGGAAACCAAAATCCAGGTAGTGAAACGAGCACACCAGTATGGGAGATGTGCATGTGTACAGTTTCAAGCAGAAGCTCTTTGTGGACACTTGGAAACAGCGCTGTGAAAAAATTTCGTACGAAGCGGGATTTGGCCAAAGTTGAAAGACCTTCCAAAACCAACCCTAAAGAACTTAGCCAAACAATGAATGTTGCAATGAGCTCCTGCAGGAAAGGTGCTTCTATGACACAACCCCCGAGCAGGTAGCTACATTCTGCACAGTACAAAACGCAGATGAATTCCAGGCTGAAAACTCACTCCAGAAGGATGAAATGCATGTGTTTCTCTCTGAAAGAACACTCAGCCACCAGGCTTTTGCTTGCTCCTTCAAGGTCTTTGTAGAAACGTGTGTTTTCACTGCTGGAATACGTTTTGGGATTCATTGTTTCAATCTCTTGCAAGCTTCATGTTGTTTCTTACACAATGTGGAAATACAAGGAGTATGTTTCCCAAATCACTTGAAAATCAGGAAAACGCACACTGCATCACTCTTGCTCAAACACGCTCTTTCACCTAATGCGTTGAGAACATTCAAGAAAGTAGAAAAGAAGGGCATTTTGCAGTGAATTTCAAACGGGCATGTACAAAAAATCATTTCTATCGGTTGCAGAGTGCAAAAGCATGATTGACTTCATGTTCTCGAAGAAACCCTTACATTTCCAAGTGACCTGAATTAGGACTTTCCCAAAAAGGTGTGTTTCCGTGTCTGTGGGGAATGGAGCTCTAAGTTGTGTATTCAGTGCTGGAGAGTGATACACTCTACACAGAATACACAGCGATTTGAGAGCACCAACATGCTTAACACTGATACTGCTACAAGGTGTGTGTAGCATGGCGAATGAAGGCTTGTCATTTCAAAGAAAGAAGAGGAAACCAAAATCCAGGTAGTGAAACGAGCACACCAGTATGGGAGATGTGCATGTGTACAGTTTCAAGCAGCAGCTCTTTGTGGACACTTGGAAACAGCGCTGTGAAAAAATTTCGTACGAAGCGGGATTTGGCCAAAGTTGAAAGACCTTCCAAAACCAACCCTAAAGAACTTAGCCAAACAATGAATGTTGCAATGAGCTCCTGCAGGAAAGGTGCTTCTATGACACAACCCCCGAGCAGGTAGCTACATTCTGCACAGTACAAAACGCAGATGAATTCCAGGCTGAAAACTCACTCCAGAAGGATGAAATGCATGTGTTTCTCTCTGAAAGAACACTCAGCCACCAGGCTTTTGCTTGCTCCTTCAAGGTCTTTGTAGAAACGTGTGTTTTCACTGCTGGAATACGTTTTGGGATTCATTGTTTCAATCTCTTGCAAGCTTCATGTTGTTTCTTACACAATGTGGAAATACAAGGAGTATGTTTCCCAAATCACTTGAAAATCAGGAAAACGCACACTGCATCACTCTTGCTCAAACACGCTCTTTCACCTAATGCGTTGAGAACATTCAAGAAAGTAGAAAAGAAGGGCATTTTGCAGTGAATTTCAAACGGGCATGTACAAAAAGTCATTTCTATCGGTTGCAGAGTGCAAAAGCATGATTGACTTCATGTTCTCGAAGAAACCCTTACATTTCCAAGTGACCTGAATTAGGACTTTCCCAAAAAGATGTGTTTCCGTGTCTGTGGCGAATGGAGCTCTAAGTTGTGTATTTAGTATTGTCGAGTGATTCACTCTTCACAGGATACACAGCGTTTTGAGAGCACCAACATGCTTAACACTGATACTGCTACAAGGTGTGTGTAGCATGGCGAATGAAGGCTTGTCATTTCAAAGAAAGAAGAGGAAACCAAAATCCAGGTAGTGAAACGAGCACACCAGTATGGGAGATGTGCATGTGTACAGTTTCAAGCAGCAGCTCTTTGTGGACACTTGGAAACAGCGCTGTGAAAAAATTTCGTACGAAGCGGGATTTGGCCAAAGTTGAAAGACCTTCCAAAACCAACCCTAAAGAACTTAGCCAAACAATGAATGTTGCAATGAGCTCCTGCAGGAAAGGTGCTTCTATGACACAACCCCCGAGCAGGTAGCTACATTCTGCACAGTACAAAACGCATATGAATTCCAGGCTGAAAACTCACTCCAGAAGGATGAAATGCATGTGTTTCTCTCTGAAAGAACACTCAGCCACCAGGCTTTTGCTTGCTCCTTCAAGGTCTTTGTAGAAACGTGTGTTTTCACTGCTGGAATACGTTTTGGGATTCATTGTTTCAATCTCTTGCAAGCTTCATGTTGTTTCTTACACAATGTGGAAATACAAGGAATATGTTTCCCAAATCACTTGAAAATCAGGAAAACGCACACTGCATCACTCTTGCTCAAACACGCTCTTTCTCCTAATGCGTTGAGAACATTCAAGAAAGTAGAAAAGAAGGGCATTTTGCAGTGAATTTCAAACGGGCATGTACAAAAAGTCATTTCTATCGGTTGCAGAGTGCAAAAGCATGATTGACTTCATGTTCTCGAAGAAACCCTTACATTTCCAAGTGACCTGAATTAGGACTTTCCCAAAAAGATGTGTTTCCGTGTCTGTGGGGAATGGAGCTCTAAGTTGTGTATTTAGTATTGTAGAGTGATTCACTCTTCACAGGATACACAGCTTTATGAGAGCACCAACATGCTTAACACTGATACTGCTACAAGGTGTGTGTAGCATGGCGAATGAAGGCTTGTCATTTCAAAGAAAGAAGAGGAAACCAAAATCCAGGTAGTGAAACGAGCACACCAGTATGGGAGATGTGCATGTGTACAGTTTCAAGCAGCAGCTCTTTGTGGACACTTGGAAACAGCGCTGTGAAAAAATTTCGTACGAAGCGGGATTTGGCCAAAGTTGAAAGACCTTCCAAAACCAACCCTAAAGAACTTAGCCAAACAATGAATGTTGCAATGAGCTCCTGCAGGAAAGGTGCTTCTATGACACAACCCCCGAGCAGGTAGCTACATTCTGCACAGTACAAAACGCATATGAATTCCAGGCTGAAAACTCACTCCAGAAGGATGAAATGCATGTGTTTCTCTCTGAAAGAACACTCAGCCACCAGGCTTTTGCTTGCTCCTTCAAGGTCTTTGTAGAAACGTGTGTTTTCACTGCTGGAATACGTTTTGGGATTCATTGTTTCAATCTCTTGCAAGCTTCATGTTGTTTCTTACACAATGTGGAAATACAAGGAATATGTTTCCCAAATCACTTGAAAATCAGGAAAACGCACACTGCATCACTCTTGCTCAAACACGCTCTTTCTCCTAATGCGTTGAGAACATTCAAGAAAGTAGAAAAGAAGGGCATTTTGCAGTGAATT